>NW_021703767.1:135021368-135447274 GCF_005190385.1 Monodon monoceros
CGGGCGCGCGGGGAGGGCGCGCGGGGAGGAGGAGCCGGGGGGGTGGGGCGCTGCCCGGGCAGCGGCCGCTGGGCGCGCAGGCGGCGGGGGCAGGTGTGCGCGGGTGCGGGGCGGGAGGAGGGACAGGGCCGGCGGGGGGTGTCGGGGGAGGAAAGTGATGGGGAGAAGAGGGGTAGGGCCGGGGGAAACTAACCACCCCACCCGCGCGCCACAAAAGCCACCGAAAGGAATACGTCGGGAGCGTAGCGGGCGGGCACCCGGGGGACTGGCGAGGCAGGGAGGGCGCGCCGGCCCGCGGGAGAGCGGCCCGGGCGGGCAGGTGACGGGCGCCGAGCACCGAGGCAGGGGGACTTCAAGGAAGTGGCCGAAGGGGACCATCGGGAGGTGCAGCTCTCCGGAGAAGCGCGGAGGGTGCATAAGGCGTTTGCAGAGAAATAAAGGCCAGGGTTCCTGAAACGCTCTGGCGACTATTTATCCTCAAAGGCGGGGGAATCCTAAACTATTAAGAGACAGTGATCAAAAAAGATGAGTAAGAGCCTTTCTATACTAGTCAGAGGTAGATTCAAAACTCCGTCCCTTCTGAGCCAGGGAACACGTCGGAGGAAGAAGTACGTGGCCCACGGTGGCCGAGTGAAACAAAATTTGGGTCACTTGAAAGAGACCTGACCAGTTAGTTATTACAAAAGAACACATGCCACCATTCTTAATTTACCTCGGGTGAAAGACAAGAAAGTTGGGGTGGGTAAGAACCTCTGTTGTAGCAATAAATACTTCTGTAATCTACGGTGAATTACCCAGGTAGATAAATGGTCATTAGCACATAAGTATGATCCTCTTATTTAGATAATCTATTAAATCTAGTTCCTAAAAAAATGAAGACCATTACAGTCATGCCCAAAATAGAGAGGTTTTAGTACTAACATCTTAGAACCCTGAAGGCAGTTAATCATTAAAAACAAAAATGTTATAAGAATCATTTTTCAGAATAGACTAGGAGGGAAAAGAGAAAAATCAGAGAAACATTTTGTTACACATTAAAAAAGCAACAAGTTAGCACAAGTACCGAGATAAGAGGAAAATATGCAAATGAAGCTCTTTAAAACTACCAATACACTCTTAGTGTGTACATGAGAAATCTAAGAAAAGCAGAAGGTAAAGCAGAAGATAAAGTATAGGAAATAATGGCCTCCCAGGGAGGACAAGTTTAGGAGAAACACAATGAAAATATATCACTCTTAATGGCACCCACGTTTCACCCACAAAACCAGAAAGGTTAGTGAAAATTGAGGAAGGCAACAGTGAAATCTTGGCGCATAGAAACCCAAGCCTAGGGCAAAAGAATGTGATAATAAAACACAAAACCCAGCATCTTAAACAAGAAAATAAACATAAGGCAATCGTTACTAAAAAGCTCAAATGATAACATATTTTCAAAAGTTGAAATGTGGGGAAGTATGGAGGCGGGTATTTTAATTAAAGTATAAGAAATACAGTCAGTAAGGAAATATATAAACATGGCAAAACACAGCACTGCTGTCAGAGGTGGTATTGTGGATGGATGGATGTAAACTTTTTTTTTTAATGTTTGATATTCAAAAAGAAAAACATGGATAACACTCAATTATCCTTAGAATGACAATGATTTTTGCAATATGGTAGGTCAAATTAGGAATTTCCAAGATGTGTATTTTAATAGTTGCTTCAAACTGGTGATGCCTGACATGTTCCCCTGAAACCTGCCTGATTTTCTTTCAGTAGGGACAGTGCATTCTAGCATCACAAGTGTACAAATTTACAAACAATAGCAAAATTTAAAAATAGAGAAAAAGTATAGTGGACTGCAAAAAATCATTTATCCATGCAAATGCAACTCAAGTTGAACGTTTAAAAAAAGAAAGAAAGAGAAGGAAGACAGCTGTTGGGCAAAACAAAATTTGAGCAAAGAGAAAAGGAAACTAAAAAAGGGTGACTGAAAATATCAATATTAAGACACATTGGCATAAAATATTGTAAATGATGGTTATCCCATTATTTACACAAATAAACAAGACAAAAAGTTTCCTGATTGCCTTAGCCTCCTAATGATGTGGGGATTCAAATGTTAATCTTTAAATTTGAATAACACCTTCTATCCAGGAATTATAAGCTAATTCTCAAACACAAAACATAAAAATGTGTAGTAAGGACGGACGTGGCCTTGGAAAATGATAAACAGAATAAATGAGGATAAAGACATCTAATAATGACTTTACTATTTTTAAAAAAACAATATAGTACAATTACAAATCTGTTAATCACATATACATAACTAATTTTCCCCAAGCAATAATTTATTTAGGAACTATATAAGAAATTACATAAGTAAAATGGCACCGAGGTTTATGTCCTCCAAGTGATACAGTACACTTATGAACTTCCTATATATTATCTACCCCTTTAGAATACTCATTCTAAAATAAAGAAGAAGAAAAGAAAGGTAATTAGGAAAATACCACCTTTCCAGGCATATGTGAAAATAAACTATCATAATAGGGGGGCATCAATTTTATTCTACACAGGCATCTTAAATTTGGCAACAAAGATGCAAGAGAGTATTGAATAAAGTTAAACTTAATAAATCTAGCTATGAAAATAGAAAACCTCAAGAACATGAAATATTGCAAGTCAAATACATGAACTATTTAACTTGTGGGTGTACAGTTAAAACAGTGCATCAGTTTTTTATCACAGAAGAAGGCACTCAGACTGGCTACACAAAGGTAGCAGAGATAAAATATTTTAACAGATGACAAGATTTTTTTTAAAGTTGAATAATAAAAGGACTACTGCATGTTTCACATGGCAACATATTAAGATAAATATACAGGCAGATATCCGAAAGCATTAAAACACATTCGGAGTTCTGAATAGCACATACATTTGTAATAAACAGAGAAAGTATTTAGAATTTGAACGTTTTTAAGATATGACAGCTCCGCCAGTGACTGTGTTAGCAAAGCAGTGCTTACCACCATTAGCACTTTCTAAGGACATGGTGGTTTTTTTTTTTTTTTCAAATTTTTAAATTCAAATACTGTTGGCTATCTCTCCACACTCTTAAAACAGCACATTTTACGTGGCATATTGCTCTTTTTGTCGTGTCAACTCTTTGTTTTTTGGCTTTAGCTGCAGGTGGTGTTTTCCATATATGAATTTCTGGGAATACGGTCTGTGTTGGCCATATAAGGATGTCTCTTTGAGCCATATGTTCTGCTGTCATGTGTCTCATTTTGTCTGTCTGGGATGTCAGGACTGATTTCCACATCGTTTCTTGAATGGACCAAATATAAATTTGTAAGAGCAGAGAGGAAAAAAGAACTGGGGCTGGAGCCCAAACAACTTTGTCAAAACATATATAGGAGAGGAAATGCAATATCCTGTAAACGTCTGCACCCTTCTTCTCACATCTTATCTGTGACTGACATCATCACAACTGCATAGCTTGGGGAGAGGATCTATTTGATCAAGTTCAGAAGTTTGCAGTGTGTGTGTGTGTGTGTGTGTGTGCGTGCGTGCGTGTGTGTATGCAGCTGAATCAGACAGACCCCGCATCTCTGGAGGTCATGGCATGGCACATGGTAGCTGCCCTACTCTGAGAGCTCTGGGTCCTGCAGTCAGCCTGACCTAGCCTTGAACTTGGGGAAGGGAAGCCGGCTCACAACGTTTAGTGAATAAACAGAACTCTTGATTAAACTTTCTGACTCATTTTACAAGAAGGTCTGGTCCCCATTTTACACTCTCATAGCCTCTGGCAATTCTCCTTTGTCACAGTTATCATCAATGAACAATGTGGATAATTACTGGCTTAATAAATATCTCCCACACTAGACTGTAAACCCTATGAGAGCAGTGGCTGCGTCTTGCTCACTGCCCTATCACCAGGGATTTGTACAGCGTCCTTGCAATATTTACAGTCTGAATAAATAAATGAGAGCCAAACGCTCACAGTGTCACTTGCAACCAAATTCCACTGCTAATTGCAAGGACAATTCCTTTTAGAGATTGCGGAAGTGAGATGGAGTTAGCAGAGGGAAAAGTGGCTATATCATTGAAATGTGAATTAACTGAAATTACGTAACATTTACAATTTAGTTCCTCAGTCACATATCAAGTGTCCAATAGCCCCATGTGACTAGTGGCTATCCTATGGGACAGTGTAGATTACAGAACACTTCCACCATCGCACAAAGTTCTATCGGACAGCATTTATCTGGAGAACTTCTATCAAAGATGACTAAGTAAATCCAGGACCTAGCCAGGAGGAGTCTTAGAGGTGCTGAATGGCTTTCAGACATTCTAATCATGTCCAAATTGAAGTCATTTTCCATTTTTGTTTTTGTTTTTGTTTTGCGGTACGCGGGCCTCTCACTGTTGTGGCCTCTCCCGTTGTGGAGCACAGGCTCCAGACGCACAGGCTCAGCGGCCATGGCTCACGGGCCCAGCCGCTCCGCGGCATGTGGGATCTTGCCGGACCGGGGCACGAACCCGTGTCCCCTGCATCGGCAGGCGGACTCTCAACCACTGCGCCACCAGGGAAGCCCCATTTTCCATTTTAGAATGAGCCCATAGATCTGTAAGGTTGCATGGAATGAGAATTGGGTACCGCTGCACACAGATTTAAGACAACTTTCTAGACCTGTCTGTATGTGAAAGGGTCCTTGAGTACATTTGGAATAATATGCATTTACCCCAAATGCTGCTTTCCATGAACATTTAAATAGCTCATAGGTGAAGCTAAAAACCACAGAATCACTTGCCATCCTCTCTCCCACCCCCACGTTAAATAAGCATAGTTGCCATTAGAAATGGCTTTTTTGGAAGCTTTAATGTAGATACCTACTCAAACCGGGAGGGTATCCAAACACCAAACAAATAATGGTGTACTGCAGAAAATCATAGCAAAAGGCTTGAATATATTTCCGGAGAGATAAAGGAGAAATAATAAAGAACACTAAATAGGGGGCCTAAGGTTTTTTGTTTTTGTTTTTTCCCTAATACATGGGGTTTCAGTTATAGTCAGACTGAGAGTGATCAAAAGTTGTTTTCCTAATTACTTTAAGGTGGATATAAACACCCACTGGTCATTTGGATTATGGTTTTAATAGACAAAGGTCAGCATTAAAGCTAAGCAAAGAAAGGCCAATGTTTAAGCTAGTTTGGAGAGAGTGGGCTAAGGGAAGTGAGCAGCCATTATAGTTGGATTCTAGAACCTGATGGGCTATCGGGTCCTTTCACCCAGAAATATTACCTTTTTTAAAGCAAGAATTGATTGGACAAATTTTTTTAAAAAGCTACCTTTCCTTCCATAGATGTCAGTGTGGAGCATAACCTTGACAAGGTACAGTGGTAATAATTCCATGAAAACTGGCATCTCTATCTAGAACTAGCTCCAAAATTGAGTAGGGAGGGGGCCAGGTTCCAAAAGCAATGCTCTTGAGACCTTCACATAGTTATGTAGCTATCGCCAAATTACCAAATTACTTAAGAGTTTCAGGTTGCCTTGTCTTCTCCCCATTGCTTCTGAGTGCCCGCCCTCCCGCTTCTCCCTCTGCCACATCCTTTAACATGCAGCTGGATTGTACCTCTTCTGTCCAAAGCCTCCTCCAGCTATTAGCTACTTCCTTCTCGATGCCCCATCCCAGCCCCTGTCCTCCAGTGTGGCATTTCATATTTACATGTCTGCCCCTCCCAAGTGTAAGTCTGTCAACATCTTGAGGGTGGACTCCTGTCTGTACTCCAGGAGTGTGTCACGGTGCCTGCCCTCTCAGGGAAAGGAATCCAGGAACTGCTCTTACAAGTGAATGTTGGTGAGAATCTTAGAAAGATTCTTGCAATCTTGGGCGGTAAAGCCAGGTGCAAGATCAGAAGTTAGTTCGGTGGCTCCTCAAATCTGCTGCATGTTATCACCTGCGAGCTACTTCAACAACCCAGATGTCCAGGCTGCACCCCACTGCCACAGGTAGGAGCCAGGTATGCGGTGGTTGAGAGTTACCAAGGCGATTCCAGTGTACAGCCAAGTTTGGCATCTATTGGATTAGGTAATGTTTTGAAGACAGGAAATCAAATATACCTGCTAGGACATCCTCAAGTGAGATGAAGATCCTGGGGTCACTTGGAAAAGTTAAAGCTTTTCTAGGAACCAGCACTCACCCCCAAATTTAAGAAATATATGTGCAGGCAAGCTACTTGCTTCAAACAAAAAAAATAAGGGAGGGGGCAAGCTATTAGATCATTGATTTGGTGAATAAAAGTCTGCTTTGAGGAACCATGACAAATTAGCATTTGCGCACTTGCGTGAGACTTAGCGGGGGGTGCCAGAAATTCTGTGCAAGTATATGATTTATCATCACAGACATAAGCGACTAAACACAAAATTACACGTGGAAGTAAAGTTCCAAAATCAGTCTATTATTTACTGCAGCCAGAACCATCCCAGTTTTCTCTAATTCTTTTTTTTTTTTTTTCTTCAACATAGTCCAGCAGGCTTTTTCTCCCAGAAAATTTCAACCTGGAGTGGGACTCCCTTTGCAACAGTTGAAAACTGTTCAACTCATTTCTAGACTTAGTCATTGCACTTAAGCAGAAGTGAAGTGTTCACATTGTCTGTGCCCAAGAGCTAGTGGCAGGGCACCTAGCTGCTGTGTGGTACTCTCAGGAAGCTCAGGGGATTTGAATTCCAATGAAGTCAAACAGGAACTGTTCCCAATCAACATTTAGCCAAGACATATCAACCAGATCTTAGTGATGTGAATGCTATTTTAATCTTTCTCGGCTTACTTAAAGGGAAAAAGAGTTTGAGGTTAAAATAGACCTGAATCCGGGTTCAGATTGTTTTGGGGGAGAGTACCAGCCACAGGCAACATCTGATTTTGTACCGCTGTGCCCATCGCCACAAAGCAGTGGACAGGGGTTGTTCATTGGGAAGAAAAGCCACCACCAGAAACAAGTGCAACACACCTGCACAGTGATTAAATACCCCTATAATGCTTGAAATTTGTTGAAGCGAAGGAGAAGTGTAATCCAAAACTAAAGCACATTCTCTTTGGGATGACGGCAAAGATTTGGAAGAGACTGTGGCACTGGGTGCAAAACAGTGTGAGTGTAATTAAGGCCACTGAATTGTCCACTTACAAACTGCCCAAGTGGCATCTGTTATGGTATATATCTTTTACCTCAATTAAAAAAATGTAAAAACAACAAAACTAAGCAAAACAATCTTTCATCTATTCCTAAGATTGGCAGACGTATATTATCATGCCACACAGAAAAACAATAAGCTACAACACACTGACAACTGCCTCCTTGATGCCAACCCGCCACTGCTTTGTCCTTACCTGCCGCCAGCACAGTGCAGTCTATGCTGGATAATTAATTCATATGATGATTACCTGACCCAGGGATAAGTAACATAGATTGATAATGAGAGACCAAGATCTCACCCAAAGTAGGTAATCTGATGGTCCTCTGAGGCAAGAAAATGGTTCTCTTTTCAGATGTTCTTCTATATTCTTGTATCTTAGCAAAAGAGGAAGGATAGACAAAAACCAAACACTCCAAATATCCAACATTCAAATATCCAAACATTCTTTCTGGATATTTTTCAAATGAGTAAAAATTAACTATACTCATGAAACAGTAGACCGTCCCAGGGGAACATCTGCAGGACGCTTTTATGCAGTCCAGCCACAGAGGTAAAACAACTGTATAAATGTAGTCAATGTAATAATTTATAAACTATCTCTATATAAAGATTCTAGATCCTATTTATTAATAAAAGAGTATATTTTTTGTTATAAAAAGTCCAAAAGGCTTTCAGATTTATTTTTATCAGTCACTTTTTTGTGATAGTAATTACAATTGAAGTATTTATTTCTGCATGCAATAATTTGTAATATCATCTTTTTTTTTTTTCCAGTATATTGTCTGATATTCTGTTTCCTATCATCTCTTCTTACTGATTTTATATTAGGGACTTTTATATTAATGATGGAGTTTTATTTTTAATGTACTGGAAATTCATATATAAATTGTATCTCATTGAAGTTCATTCCTATATATATGTATTTTTCTGATGCATGACTAAGGAATATGATTACATAGTAAAGCCAAAGTAAAATTACATACTTATTGGGTATAAAAGCCTAAATAAAATACTAAAAAATAGTTTCACAGCATAACTGTAGCTAGAGCATATCCAGTTACCTATTTTGCAGGTGTGGCCTTCTTTATTAGTGTGTTTATTGTGGAATTTAATTCATTAGATAACCAACGTGGACTATAAATACACGTGCAACTTCCCAGCTGATATGAAGCAAAAAGTTGATAAATAATGCTGCAGTATAATTTTAAAAACAGAACTAGTGAGCCTTCAGGCTATTTTTTAATCATTTATTTTTGTTTATTCTGTAAAGACTATTTTCATTTCTATTTTTTTATCTATATATAAATACACTTGGAAGAGAAACAAACAGCATATTTATGAAAATTTTTGATGGGGACCAGCTTGTAACTGTTTTGAGACTGTAATTGCTCTAAAGATGGACAATACCCACTGTTTCATTACTTGTGCAACTGAAAAAAATACTACACATTCATATCATATTTAATGAAAATTAAACTTATCTCTCTGTGGAGGTAACAAGACTCTCAAAACTAACTTTTAGGTTCACTTTGCACAAAGGGGTTTTGTCACTAAGAATTTACAACACTGCAAGCTAGGGTAAAGGCATCTTTGTGGCTGGCATATGCTGTAGTTTCAGATATAAGCCAAGTCTTGGGGCATTCTCAATAGATTTGAAAAATCCAACTGTTTGGCCAACAACCTAGTATGAATAAATGTACGTATGATATACATATAGCATAACATGATATACATGTTCACAGATACTATTTGCATGTCATACAAGAGAATGTCACACAACTTAAAACTAGACAACCACAATTTTCATCAGAAATTCTTTAAAACCCAGAGTTAGTGTAATAGTGTTCTATCATTAGGCAACTCCTACAAAAAAGGATAAATGACATAGTGGGAAAAGAAGCGGAGAAAAGGTAGGAACCCTAGATTCAGGTCTTGCTTCTTCCTCTACCAAGTAGAAGAGTTACCCTTCATAAGCCAAGCAGAACCCGGTTCTGTACCTACAAAGTGTTGGAAAAGAATCTGATCATCTTTAAGACCACAAAAAAAAAAAAAAAAAGAAATTCTCTGCCCTTAAATTCAATTTTAAAAATCAAGTTCACTTTAAAGAGAATATAGAGATATATAAGGAAATTTCTCACATGCTACATTAGATGTTTATCTATATAGGAGACAGGTGTCAAACAAACAAATTAAAAAAAAAAAACCACTAAGGCAAAGGGAAACTTTAACTCACCAGATTCCATCTGTTACATCTGAATTCATGCATAATTGATTATCCATGACTGGTAAGTTCTTTTCTCACTAGCCGACCACAGTTTTCTAAACATTATGTATTAAATCACCAGTAAAGTAGACTACATTTCAGAAACAGCAAGGGCAGGATAAGAATATTTTAAATGAAAAATTACATGCCAGTTAATAATAATACAGCTGACCTATGTTTAAGGGAGAGAAATTTTAATCATGTGCATATTAAATATTAATAACCTATTCTGTTATTGTTATAATAAGGTTAAGTAGGCTTCTCCATGCTTAAGGAAAGAGGGACAACTAGGAATGCACAATAGTGCAAAAAGAGACAGAGACGGGAGACAGACATAAGGAAAATGTGTCAACAGTAAACAAGAGGAAATGAAAAAGAAGGAAAAGATGAAGGTGGAAACTAATCTCTATGTGTCATTATGACTGCCAGAGTACTGGCAAAGAAGCAGCATCCTTTTATTTCAATTTTAATCATTTCTGAATTTTAATACCCGGCTCCTTTTGTAATTCTCCTGGCATTCCCCATATGCCTCCATCCCAGCCAAAACACCAGTGTAAATGAAATGGCAGGCAACCACACCACTGATGTAGCCTCCCCAAAGAACCTACCAGGTGACCAAAAGCAAAAAAAGGTATGTCTACCTTACATCCCTGAGGACCTCCAGCCAATTAACTGGCTGAATGTTCTCTATGTTCTTTAATTTTGCAAAGAAGGACAGTAGTTAGGTAATCTACAGATAGAGAATCATTAAAAAAAAAAAAAAAAAAACAAGCCGGTAGTAATACAATAATCAGTGACCATCAGGGCCTGGAAAAATGAGTTTGCTCTCACTGGCACTAAAGGAGCATCACATGATTATTTAATTACAGCTCTAATTTTTGTCTCGTGGATGGCAACATATCAACAATTAATAGGGCAAATAGAGGAGACTGTTTTTAAAGAGACAGAATGTGCATGATAATGGAATAGGTCACACAGCAGTGTACGGCTTCAGGAATACTTTTCTTTGTGTAACTAACACTGTCTTGTAAAGAGCCACACGCATGAAAATCAATTTAAAGAGGAAGTGTCTTTTTTAAAGATAACTTTCATAGAATGGCCAGAACTTTTCAGAATGTTTTAGATGCATCTAACACAACCCTTAAGGAATGGAGTGAAATCTTCATTAACATAAATACCCTAACTCTCAAAACATTTTAAAATAATGGATACAGCTACAATTAAAAATATATCTATTTATGCAATTAATCATGGCTGATATTTATCCAGTGGGGTCCTGAAAAAAATCATTATTGTAGAAAAGAACAGGTAGAGGTCAATCAGACTTGGGCCACATGGTATTTTTGGCCCCAGAATATCAAAAAAACCATTACATGGTAGCCTAACTGCAAGGACCTCCAGGGAGTGCTCTGTGCTTATACCAGAATAGGTTGTTGTTACCACAGCTGAACACCAAAGGACCATGAACCTAATCAGACAGACTTTGCCTCATCCTCAAGGTCAGTGAGGATAAAACAAACCCCAGTGCTACTGTCCAAAATGACAGAGCACAGGGAGAAAAAAACACTCAATTATCCAGAACACGGGCATGTGTAGATTAAGCGTGCAGATAACCCGAGTAAAAACAGAAAATTAGAGAGGAAAGTCTTTTCCCATTAAACCATATCAGCACAAGCTAAATTCACTATTTTATTATTAATTTAGCAAATCTTTAACGAGTGCTCTCCACGCAAGACAGAACGCTAACTGCGAAGCTTCTACTGTTTTCTATAACACAGACATGTACCTTACGTTGAATTTTTTTCTTGTAGTTGAATACCCTGTAGAAATAAATAAGGGCAGCACCTAAAAATTTGTAAAGTGGGAATCCTAGTGCATTTTTAAGTGCTGTATTGGTTACAAGGTTAACATATCCAGATTCACCAAGGGAGTTCAAATAGTTAACCAATTTGATATAACTGTCTAAGGCAGGCTCAGTCCAGCTTTAAACCTCACTAGTTTCAGTCACGCATTGTTCTGCCATACCAGAAGCCAAAGCAAAAACCTAGGCTTTAGATTTGGAAAATAAAATATTCTTAGAACTACTGCTATGATCAATTGCTCAAACGTATCTTAAATATCAGGTTACAGAGAATTGTAAGAAAACATAGCTTGGCTCAAGAAACAGTGACAAAAACGATTCCACGAAGAGTAGTACTAAGAGGTGCTAAATCAACTCAATAAGCTTTTAATGGCTTATGTTGGCCAAAGTCATCACAAAACAAAAATGTAGACATCTCAAAATACAATGTGGGAAGGCTAAAACTACTGAGGGACTCTGATTTCTAAAGCCACTGGCAAAAGTGATCAAGCCAATGCTAATTACAAAGAAAGAAAGAAAGAGAAAAAAAAAGAAAATTGAAAAGCTTACATCCCAGTGAAAAGTTTTAAAATAAAGTTGCTTTAGTAGAAAACATTCTGATAATTCTGGACCCAAAATCTGACTCCATACATTCTAAAAGACTATTTTGAAAAGAGTCTAGCAAGCAGCAGCTTGTATGTAAGAGTATACATCATTCTTTTTTAACATGACTGTTAGTATACAGTTAACATGTCTCAGAAAAGGCTGTAATTAACTGTCTACTGCTCCAATAACACTAATATGTGTACAGTATTATTAAAATACAATGACTCCTTACAAAGTAAGACTGTCATTTTTAAACTTTTAAGATAATGTTCTAAATTGTTTTTGAGTCCTCTTAAACCACCCCAAAGGGAGCCCACCTCTAAAAAAAAATTTTTAAAGCACAGTTATTAAAATATTGTTCCAACCTCTCACAGCCTGGAGAAATCTGTCTACTATTAGAACATCTAGGTATCATTTATTTCAGTTGGTGAAAATATAGTGAGAAACACTTGGATTATTTTATTAATTCTAGATATTCTTTTAAAATTTAAAACTGTAAGCATTTGAACTGAGTGCTTTCTTTACTGATAAAATATTTTTATCAGTGAACAGGAAAAAAAGGTCTGCTATATCAAGAATGATCACATAGCCCTGTTGTTAATCCCCAGTGATTTCCATTGTCTGGTTCACTGGAACAGGAAAACTCAGTTGCATTCAACATCAAACAGCTAATTATGGACACACTATATTCAAGACTATCTCAAGTTTAAAAGATATCTGCATATACTAGGTTCTATTTTATTTATAGTATTTATTACAATAAAGTATTCACAACAGAAAACCTCTTTTACCTTAAAGTCCTTAACATTATAAACATTAAAAGGCCAAATTGTCTTTTGCTTGCTCTTAACAGCATATCAGAAACCACGGAGTAAGACTAGAAAAGAACCTCTAGCAATCAACTCTACTATATGCCCAGCTTCCTGGAAAACTGCATCTAAAGAGTTCCCCCTCTCACAGATTACTGACTACCTTTTCCTTAAATATCTCAGGGAAAGAAGATCTAGTAATTTCTCCTGGGAGCTTTCTACCACATTTCACCACCCAGAGTAGAATTCACACTGCAGAATTTCTGTTGGTATCTGGTCCCAAATCATCTCTCGCTGAGAAAAAGCAACATCCCAACACAGAAACCTCCCCTGGACACTAAATGCTGGTCTCTCCCTGTGGCTACTATAGCCCTGATTCCCCATATGGAACTTTTCTGCCACTTACCCTCCAAATATCAGAGGCTGCTCTCCGAATCTAGCCCTACAAGAGAGCTCTCAAGAAGTAGTCTTTGACGAGGTGACAATGACGAAGTTCTCTCTGGCACTGCTAGCAAGGCAGAAGCATCACCAAATGAGGTGGTTACCAGTTGCCTGTGAAGCAGCTGGACCATTACTGCAGTTCTGAGGGTACGTCACAAATCAGGTCATAGCTCTGGGTAGAGTCCACCCACTTCACCGGGTACAACGCCCTCCATTTCCTGCACACCTGGGGGGAAGGGGTGCCAAGGAAGGGGTGGAGGGAAATGCAGGTGCACAGACATCCGAGCAAAGGCAGGACCAAGTGCAGCCTGACATCTGCTTCTTCTGCAAGCATCTCAGCTTCATGTGGGGGACCTGCACCCCTAAGGTGCAGCCACAACTCGTGCCACAATACGCAGGCTCTCAAGGGAGTGATGAGTGTAATAAAACATTGCACAGTTAAACGTCTTATCCAGCAAGATCGTTTCTCCACTGGAAACTGAACCAACTCTTAATGTTTGATTACAAGACACTTCACTACCAAATATCAAATAACTGGACTGAAAAAATTGCAGCTGAATCTAGGGACATAAATGCTGGGGTACTGGTTAACTAATTTTCATCTCTCATAACTAAACTGGATCACCGCATAAGCTAAATTACATCCTTGAGAGTCCATTGAAAGAGGTGATGAGAATTTCTATTTACGAACCTTCAGACAGCAACAACCGTGGAAGTGATACAGAATAACTTGAAAGAATAAAAATAGGCCAATATGCTGGAGAAATGCTACGCTACTAAATCTCACCCTGAATATATATACACACAATCTGTATCTATTTACTCTGAAATGAAATATCTGATCTTAAAAAAGACTTAAAAAAAATAAACAGCAAAAGGTACCGTTGGCATAAGTTCAAAAGTACTAAATAATGTGTGTTAATGTGTTGATCACACTCTATGAAGACATCAAGTTGAAATAGACTTACCATTGAGAATAACACTTAGGAATGATATATAAATTACCACAGCAGACACTTTTTCTTTGGGAGAGGAAGAGAAGAACCTTGTGTAACAGATTTGATTTACATGCTGTATTAAGACCACATTCTGCTCTGATGTCAATGGAACATGTGATTAGAGATTAACAACCGTGTGTACAGGATGAGCGTAAGAGCTACTTACAGAGCATACTCGAAAACGAGCACTTTCTCAAGTTAATAATAAGTTTTGGAATTCAACGTTAACAGTATTTTAAAGTTTCTAGGGGTCTCCAAAGAGAATGGGCTTTCAACTTAAGAAGAAAAACAACAAATGCATTTAGTATTGTCAAAAATTTGAAATTCAAGGTTGGCAGATTAAACAAAAAGACAAAGGAGGCAAGAATATTTTCAGAGGAAAGTTAACAGTATTAATCAATCAATCAATGTGTCCCACTTTATACTCATATTTGCAGACCTCCATTAAAACCTGAAGCATTCCATCTATGGCTGGGAATAGAAGACACTTTATCAAAGTTATTATCTAAGAAATCAAATAGTTGAAGTTATCTCTTTGGAATTTTGTAGAGAGTTTAATTTAGCAAACGTACACTTGAATGTGTCTGAACATATTTGTCTTGAGGTTGCTCTAAGATGACTATTTTAAGTGGCATGTGGATTCTTTGGGGATTTGGATATTATAGTTGAAGTATGCAAAGGAAAAATGTATAATATTTCTTTCAACTGATTCTCGCAGGACAAAAAATGAGAAGATAAAATGACTCTTTTTAAAACTCTAGCCACTGGGAAATGATAAGAAAACTCCTCTCGACCCCTACCCCCAACCAGGAAGAGTCTAAAGCCCTGGATTATAGTACAGGTAGATGTTAAAGTGGAGACAGAGCCGTTATTTAGTGGTGACAGGAATATAAATACGTGCACTAACCTATAAACTGGTATTTACTTCAGGAAGGTAAGTAATATTTTTCCTCTGATTGCTGAGCTGTCAGTTTAATGCAGCGTAAATAAACAGTAGGTGCCTGCTAGCTTGAAGTAGGAAGTGTTCATTCCACACGAGGAACAGATTACTGAAGCCTGATGCTCATCGTGCTGAAACACAACTTTCATTTTACCAGAAAATACACCCTACCGTGGAGGATTTTCGTGCCTGATCTATTAATTAACTTAACTCTGTTCTGTCAAAATGTAAACCAATTTGTTAAAAGCATCCCGGAGTTTTGGAGTTTGAAAACCAACTGGAAACGCAAGAAGGATGGCTGTTCTGTAATCTGATCACAAATGCTAAAAATGACTCCTTAGTATAATAAGCAGAAACTATACCAAACCAAAAGAGACAAAGAACATATTTAAATAGAGAATTCAATCATCTCAGTTACCGAATTTACTCAAAATCCTCCTCCTTTGCTAATTAAAAGCAACTGGCAACTTTCATATTTTGCAACCTTGTGCTACTTAGGCCTGTTCAATACGTATGCTTCTTCTGCTCTCTGAAATATCTAAAGGTAAACCATTCATAAAAATCCAATCACATTCTTTAATTCTAATCAAAAGATTACTGAACTCCCCTGAGAGAAGTGGCAAGTATGAAGAGCAAATGATACCCTTCCTAACAGCATTCATGTAAAATGTGGTTTTCTTCCCATTTTCTATATACCACAAAGCTCTGACAGTATAGAGCAACTCAGGTTCTGCTTATACATAAGCACAAAGCAAAATATCTCCTGGCATCATTTAAGATGAGAACTTACCTTATCTAAAAAGTATAAAAGGTAATTTGGGGAGGTTTCTATTTAAAACCCGAACAAATTCTGATCATTAATCAGTGGACTGTAAAAGTCAAATGCAAAAAAACCCAATATTTTTGCATCTGACTACAACAGGTCCAGACAGAGTCTGAAGATCGATTCCGTCATATGCATTTATTTTATATACTTCATCAGTCCCAGGTACGAATATGACACAAGAGTCATCCGAGACAACACGTCTTAGAAGAAAAGATGTGTTTGTGTAAAGGGCATATCTGTGTATGGCCCTTTTGGAAATTTACAGAGCAGATGAAAAACCACCAGAGTGCTTTATAGAGTCCCTGCTGTATATCCATGTTGTATTTAGCTTAACAGTGTTTGTAACCAAAAGGTTTTAACAATAATGAGGAACAGGTGCCTGTCACCTGACCTTTTAGGCCTAATTTACAATCCGCAACCTGTCACATGAAAAAAATCATTGAAAATCTCTCCCAGATATTTCAGTCTTTGCTAATTTAATGCAGACTTGCCTAACCATCACTCAGCACACCATCTTATTCAATCGCAGGTTCATATAGCTTGGAAACAGACTTCTTTGCAGAAATAAACCATTATTCATTTTGTTGTTGTTCTTGTTTAAGATGCTGAGAGACAAAAGAACTCCTTTTGTAGATTATCAACCAAAGAATATATTAATTTATTACAACAACTGAACAAAAGGCATTCCTTTGGAATACTTTTACATACAAAGAACTATTATTTATTACATATTTCAGCTTGTGGGAAAATGAAGAATGCATTGATTCTGGAAATAACTATTCAGACTTTTGGAAGTTCTTTAAGTCTTCTTTCTCTGCTGATCTTTTTTTTTTTTTTCTGCTTCCTCCTTTCATTCCCCCCCCGCTTTGTCCCCCCATACCCACACCCCCCACATTTTAGGGCACTAGTACTTTAGGAAGGAAATCCCTATTTGTTCTTTTTTCATCCATCATTTGTATTATTTAGAAAGGAATACAAAATTGTGCAGTGATTCTTATTTCTCTTGTATAATCTTGTTACATGCAGCCATACTCAAATTTAACAATGCTTTGTATTTTATAGCTACTGTTTACATATTATGTATTACATATGACTGAACGACTCTACATTTAAAATATTGTTTCCATTAGGAAAAATATGAAGTAATAAGTGTCAAATGGAGATGAAGAATAAACATGCCTGGTATATTTATAAAATGTATAGTCATTTAAAATGTGCACAAATAGGATACATATTTTGCTACTGTTACATTTTATATAGAATACACATTGTCTAAAGTGTATTTAATAATGTGCCTAACCGAGTTAGTTAAAGTATTTATGTCTGTGATTGTGTTAAACACTTGGAGAGGTAGTGAAAGATACAGCCAGTTACTCCTGCTAACTAAAGTTGAGATTATGCGCTTATTATAACCTTTTCTAACAATGTGAGAAAAACAGAGTAAATATATTAAAATTGTTTCACAACAGATGCTTAGGTTGTTAATATTTAAGATGCCTATTCATGCTATTCCTGTCTGCACATTTGTCAAAAATGTAAGCCTGAATGCTAATGTTTGCCAGCAGACTGGAGCAGCCAGTATACGAATGTACTACTGTTCTACTAAAATAATATGCAATAGAAATAAAGGACCACTGCTAAATCATAGCACGAGTACCACACAGCAGATTAAAGGTCTTTACAGCAAACACCTCAACCTTGGCTTTCTCCAGTCTTAGTTTTTTTTTTTCCCCCCCCCCCAGCTACTTTTGACGACAGAATAAATCTTAATTCCTGACATCTCAGAAAAATCCACTTTAGATTGGGTGTAAATTTCAAGAAAGTTTCAGCGGGATGAGTTACTCTGTCAGCAGTACAAACACTGTAGATTTCAGGGACTGCTTAGGACAAATCCTGACACCCAGCAAGTCGCATTTTACTCATTCTTACCCCCTCTTCTGTCCTCTTGGGAAACTCAGGTCCCCTGGCCTCCCAGGATGGACCCCCAGCCAGTCGGGGCAGAAAGGTTCTCTCCTGAGAACAGGACGTCTTTAGCTTTTCTGTCTCTTTACAACCATGTGGAGTCCCAAGTCTTAACAGCATTTGCCTGGAAATCCGGAATGCTGCTGAGAAAGTTCGCCCAGGAAAGGCGCAGAGGTCCAAGCTGCCAACCAGGGCACTTTTGAGGGGCGATCCGGTGGTTGACGCTTGTAAGTGAAATTTGCTACGCTCTAATTAAGGTCAGGGCCAAAATCTCCAGCAAGAGCCCCAATCCCCTCTCCGTCTTCTGGGGTCGCCCCCAAGAGTCCAGCTCGGTGGATTTCCCCGGTACACGCCTGTCACTCCCCGGACCTGCCACCCGCCTGCTTTGTCCTTCTCATCGTGGTGGTCCAAACCCACGCTCCGCCGCCTCGGGAGCCTCGGTAGTGGAGCGCTCAGAGAAGGCCGCCACGCTCGGGTCGGGGCCGCAGGAGGGAGACACGGCGCGCACCCCGAGGCCGCACCTGTGATGTCTCTGTCCCTGCAAAGAGGGCAGCACCTCTTCCGGCCTCCAGCCCAACTCCAAACCCACATTCCCTCCAGCAGCGCCTTCAGGACCGACCTCACTATAACCGGCGAGGGCTCGAAACGCGGACTGCCGCCCCTTTCAAACTCCCGGCTCCAACTTGAACACCCCGGGGCCCGAGTGGCTCCCGGGATGGAGGAGTTGCCACAAACTTCCCAGGCCCCTCTCCGCCACTGCTCCCAACCAGCCGCGCCGGCGGGGGGCGGAGGAAGGCGCAGATGGACCGGGGAAGGATGCTGAGCTTAACTTGCGATCCGGGGGGGGAACGTTTCCACTCCCCAGCCTACTCCGCCCGGCACCTTTCTGCCAGCCCGGCCCCGGGGCGCACAAAGAGGGTCTCCCTTTCCCCGTGTGCTTCCTTCGGTCTTTTCGATCCCCCTTTTCTCTTCCCAAAGGGGTTCTACCGATGACCTGAAGGAGTTTGTTCAGCCAGGGTCTGTCGGGCAGGTGTGTGTGAGGGTGTCCACACCCCGAGAAAGAATGAATGGCATCTTCAGGTCCCCCGTCCCGGGTGCTCTCCCTCACTCTCCCGGCCACCCCTCCGGATCCAGCCGCGCGCTAGAGAAGGGGCTCGGAAGACCCCTGTCCCGGGCGCCCACGAGAGGGGAGCCGAGTCGCCCCAACGACGGGCACCGCGGGTGGGTGGGCGCTACGGTGAAGTTTAGATCGATTCCGAAAAAAGAAAGACAGAGATAAAAGGTTAAGAGTAGGGGCCAAAAAGAAAAAAGAGAGAGAGAGAGGCAAAGGAGCAGAACTCACTCAGGCATGGGCGTTGGGGGCGGCGGTGGCTGTCGAGCACGGCCCGAGACCAGGCGCAGCTTCCCGGGCGGGCGCGGCGGCGTCGGACTTCCGAGGCGGCGGCTTCTGCCTCTGGTGCCGCCGCCGCCGCCGGAGCTGCGGCTGCCGCGGAAGTTAATTGCAACTTGACTTTAAGTTGTCTTCTTTTCCCATCCGAAGTGGGCGTTTAAAGGGGAGAGAGAGGCGAGGAGCGAGCTAGCGAGCGCGCGGGGCCGAGGGAAGGAACGGGGGGGGGGGGGGAGGAGATGTTAACGGGGGGGGGGAGGGGGGGGGCGGCGGCGGGGGCGGGGGGGGGAAGGGGCCGGCGGGAGTCGCTCTCTGCTAGGCGGTCTCGGCGCCCGCAGTCAGGAGGCGCACCGGGGCGGCCGGGGCGCCCCCCGCGGGAGCCCGCAGCAACCCGGGCGCGCATCCAGCCACAGCTCTCGGGCCGGGCACGCGGCGCCCGGGGGCTCGGCGGACCCCGCTTAGCCGCCGCCGCCGCCCGCCGCCGCCGAGGAGCGTGTGCGGCGCGAGCTGGCCGGCGGGGCGGCGAGAGCCCGGCCCGCCTCCCCCGCACCCACCCCGGCTTCTCCCCCTGGCGGTGGAGCCTCGGCGACCGCCGGCGACACTGGGCGCGCTGGAGCCCGAGCCGAGCCGAGCCCGAGTCGCCGCCGCCGCCGCCGCCGCCGCCGCTCCCAGGCTCCCTCCCAGCGCGCCGGCCCGGGTGTGGGGGGCAGCGGGCCGGAGGGGCGCGCGCTGCGATCGGCGCCGGAGACCGGACCCTCGGCCGCGAGGGTAAGTGTGGGCGCCTGGGGGAGCGCTTGGCTTGCGCGGCGCGGTTCTTGACGCCCGCCAACCACCCCCCCTCACCTCTCCCGGGCCCCCAGCGCGCGCACCCCTCCTCCAGCCGCCTGCGGCTTCCTCTTGTTGGTCGTTGTTTGGCTGGGCATTTTTTTTGGCTGGGGGGTGGGGTGGGGAGCGGGAAGGGGATGATTGTAGCTGTGTGCCAGCAGAGGAGGAAGTCAGGCGAGAGGCCCCGACGCACCCCCCCCCCGCCCCAAGCCAGCCTCCGTGGGGTGGATCGCTCCCCACTAGGGGCATGTGGGCCAGCTTTTTTCTCTCGTCAGTGTTCGGTCGAGACGATCTTTCCTAGAGGGCCTCTTTCCCTTCCAGCCTGCTCGGTGCACCTCTCTTCACCCCACACCCTCGCCCCGCTCAGCACCCCATCCAGGAGCGCTGCACCCCAACTGCGGAGCACGTGGCGGAAAGAGGAGGAGGGGACCCTCTTGCAGACCCCCCACGCCGCGCCCCTGCTCATTTATTTAATATCCTCCCGTCGGCAGCTGTACTTCTTTTCAACCCATTGGCAAAAGACGCCTAAACTGAGGTCCAATTTCTCCAAAAAGCGGGAAGCAAAAAGGGCAAGTGAGGATTAAATGACAGCGGACTCGGAGAGGAGAAGGGGCGAGGAAACCTTTCCAAAAGGGGAGTGAAACTCCAAACACCTCTGCAAGATCTAGGTGACTGGAGATTCAGGACCCCAGGCTAAGGAGAAACTGGAACTCGGTCAACTTTGCTTTCTTTTCCTGCCGTTCTTACCCCCAGCTCCAAGGGAGCTAACAGGTCTTTTGTGTTGTGTTATCTTTGGGAAATGCGCACTGAGTATGACAATAGAAAATTACTACTGTTTACTCAAAGTTAAGAGAATCGCAGAAAGAAAAAACACAGTCTTTACTTTCTCTCTTCGTGTGTGTGTGTGTGTGTGTGTGTGTGTGTGTGTGTGTGTAGTCGTTAAGCTCGAACTGCAAAACGTCAGTTTGTAACAATAAGGACGGTAGAGGCGCCTCGGTGTATTTTTAGAAGCTGCACTTTGAGTTCCTTTCACACAAGGCTTGCTCTCTTATTAAGACCCCATAAATAATTGTATTTAGAGAGCAGGAAACTATGGGAGCGGGACGGAGATTGCTAAGATCTCCATCCCGCCAGCGCAGAGCACTGTTTTGCAGTGAAGTTCCTGGAAAGTGGCAGTGGGCTGAGAATTCAGTTTTTCCTCAAAGCTCTGTTAGGTCCTCTTCTGTCAGATGTCTATGAATAAAGCACGCTGGGAAAATCCTGATATCTGTGCCCTCTTATTTTACCTTTTACACAGTGGTTGATTCTGCTTTCAAGTCCTGGTGATGGTACATCAACTGTGCTGTATTTTTGTGTGGTTTTTCTAAATAAAGGATAATACTGCCTGTATTCACACTGGTTTCTGATATGCCTGTTCTTTTCTATCAATGGGTATTGAATTCACTGGAATTTATCCATCTTTTTCAGTTGATTGTCATTTTATGCAGAGTTGACAATTCTAAAGACATAAGAATGAAGAAAGTTTATGAATTAGCGTTCTTTAAGAGAACTAGCCCCTCGTTTTGTTTTTTTTTTTAAGACACAGGTGCCCACCTCAGCTTCTGGTTCTAAAGCAAAAAGGTATAAATGATTGCAATGGGCAAAACAAAATAAAACACAAGTTTTCCTTCCTGGACCACTTTCTGTCTCCACAGGGTCCAAGAGACACCAAATCCTCCTGCCTTCATTTACCAAAATGCTGAATTGCCTAACTAGTACCAATATCTCCATCTGGGAATGACATCAGGTTTGGAATGGAAAGAATAAATTCTCAGTCTTTAATTACTGCTTATTAGCAATTTCTTGAAGCAGGAAGCTGATTCTCCAATTCTGAAAGCCTGAACTGAAGCTTAGCAGAAATCGAAATATAAAAAAAGGATTGTTTCTCCTCCCTTACACACTCTTACGTACTCATCTACTCCTCCAAATTATCAACCAAGCCCCCAGAATTTAAGGTGTGATATGGTCCTCTGCATTAAACCAAGGGAACATTTTGCCCCAACCTTTTGAATTTGCTTTCCCCTGGGGAAATAGTCTTATACAGAGAACTCATAGTCACTGTTATAATGTAGAATGATGTAATGATGGGTACAGTGCATGAAATAACATATCTTGGTAAACGCAATGTAAACCCTGTCCCCTGGCACATAGTAGGAATACATTAAATACTTACTGGATTAATAAGTTAATGAAATATTGTAATTGGCCACAAATTCAATAGTATAGGGCTAAGGCTTTTTTTCAGAAGGAAAAATCATCTTGCCTGAAAGTTATTAGGGTAATACGTTTGTGCTGCTAGTTTTTTTTTTAACAAGTCCAAACCTAATTTAAATGGTTGAAAGACAACTAAATCTGAAACATATCAATTGGTCAATAATAATAGCTAGTGTCAAAAGCTCATTATCTTCCTAGGAGAACAGACAGTAAAATATTACCTACTAAATAGTATAAGAAAGATGCAAAGGAAGAGTAAAACAGTCTTGGCCTGCAAGGCACTTACTTGCTGGGAAAGTGACATTATAATGTGAAAAGACAACTCAGCAGATCAGTAAATGGTTTCAGTCAAAGGAATATTTTTTTTAAATAGTTTTTTTTTTCCTTTTTAGACCGGAGGAAATAGACATCCTGAAGTTCCAGGTTGGAAGGCATTTTTAAAGTTGATTTGTTGAGTGAAAACTTTAGGGACCATCAATACAAACATCTTGAGTGAAGGGAAACTCACCACTTACCTCCATAGAGGCAAGGATTTTATCTACAGAATACTTATCACAGAGTAGAGTTCAGTGTACACTGTGTGAATGAATAACATCCTAAGTAGTTAATTCTGTCTTTGTACACTTTATGACATCTTTGTCTTAAATTGCACAGAATCGGTCTTCCTAATACTTCCAGCCATTAGTCTTAGTTCTGCCACCTGCTGCAGAACAGAGCAAATCTATTGTATTCGTCAGGATAGGCTATGTTATGCCAGAGTAACAAACAATTCCAATTTTTAGTGACCTATAATGGCAAAGGTTGTCTTCTTGGTTATGCGATGAGTCCACTGCAGGTCTACTGGTCTGTTCCATGTCTCCTCATTTAGGGTCGCAGGCAGATGGAACAGTTGCCACCTTGAATGTTTCATGTTGCTATGGTAAAAATAAAGATCACTCTGGAGAGTCTTGTACTGGTATTTAAATGCTGTGGCCAGAAGTGACACACGTCATTTGGACACACAACTCATTGTCCAAGAGTGATGACATGGCTCCATGGAATCATCACAACAAGGCCCAATAGAGCAGCCTACCTTGTGCCCCAAAGTGGAGAACTATGGTACACAGCTCTAAAAACTGATATATTCATGGTGACTTGTGTCCACATGATCGCCTCCAGCTAACTGATTTCTTCCTGCCACTTTGTGGCCCAAATGTTCCACTCCTCAGGGTAAATGCTGCCAGAGAGTCCACCAGCTTAAAGGGAGACATGCTGTGGTTTCTTTCACCATCCACTCTCTGAATGCAGCCCTATAACCCACCCCTCCCCCACCAAAATGTGGCACCCTATCAGTTTTAAGTCACTCTTTATACATTTATTAATATTATATACACTGTATTTTCTCAAGACTTGTTTTCCTGGAAAGGGTACAATGAACAGGAACTTTTAAGAACTGTTATCAGAAGATGTCATGATCATTATCAAACTTTGAAATTTGGTCTCGAGTCATTACTTCCCTTATTTTAAATGTCACAATCTTGTGACACACACAAAAAAATTCTCTTGGAAGTATTCATTCATGCATGCATGCATTCATTCATTCGTCCATATTTTTGTTCATTCAGTAACCATTCATCGTGTGCCTACTAGATGCCAGGCACCCTATTAAGAGTTGGGGATATAGAGGTGGGTAGAGTCCTCCTTTTCAAGAAATACATTTTCCAATTGGATAGATGCAGAAAGAATTTTGAATTTTGAATTCTATTAGAATTGCAACACTAGTAGAGGCACAAAGTGTTATGGGAACACTTGGGTAGAAGCAAATAACTCTCCGGCAGGATTGAGGAAAGTTCCATAGAGGAATTGAACTAAGTCTTGAGGATATATGAGATTCCTTTAGGCAGAAAAGGAAGATGGAGGGAAGATATTTCAAACAGAGTCCAGCAGGAGTCAGGGCACTGAGGATGACAAAGCTTGTCATTTAGGGGACTACAGGGAATTCAGTGTGGCTGGAACATGGGGTCTTTGCAAAGGATGAAACCAAAGAGCTTCAAATTGTGAAGGACCTTGAAGACATACTCTATAGAGTTTAGGCATCAAGGGATTGCAAACTCTTACATTACCTTGGTCCAAGCACAAATGTAAATGAGCAAAGCAGACGGAGTTGAAGACCGTAAGCACTGGTAGTGACAATGGCAAGCAGGAGAGAGATTCTCTGCCTAAATGGAATGGTGAAGGTCAATCATACCAAGTGTCAGATCTTCCAGCTTTTAAAGAGAAGCTACTGATTCAGATTGCTATGAAAAATTGAAATCTTAAATGTTGAGGACTTATCCACATTTTAAAGAACCCATGTGGAGGGAAAACGTCTACAGGTCAAAATCAGCTTAAGGACCCCCTGTCAGTCGCCTGTTTCCTACTTCATGAGATAGGGAGTCATTAAAGCTTGTAAGGATGGGGTAACACCATCAGATCTCTTTAGAAAGGTCACTCTGGTGGCAGAGTGGATAGGAAAAGGCTGGAGCCGGGAGGGTCTAGTTGATACCGCATAACCATCTGAGCGATGATGCAAATTTTATAGGACACAACTTCTACTAGAATCATAATGACAGCAACAACATTAACAAAAGAATATACATGGGACACAACTTCCCATGTATATAGGGGGTACCCAATAAATATTTGCAGAGCTAATAAATGAAAGAGAAGAAAACTGAAGTTTTAGAAGGGGGGCACATATTTTGAGTACTCCTTATGTTATACACTTCCTTTGCCAGACTGTTTATTTTTCAAGAGCAAAACAGTCTTTTTTTTAATGACTTTTTGAAAAGTTTATTGGAGTATAGTTGATTTACAATGTTGTGTTAATTTCAGGTGTACAGCATAGTGATTCAGTTATACATATACTCATTCTTTTTCAGATTCGTTTCCCATATAGGTTATTACAGAATACTGAGTAGAGTTCCCTGTGCTATGCAGTAGGCCCTTGTTGTTCATCTATTTTGTATATAGTAGTGTATATACATTAATCCCAAGCTCCTAATTTATCCCTCCCTGCCACATTCCCCCTTTGGTAACCATAAATTTGTTTTCAAAATCCATGAGTCTGTTTCTGTTTTGTAAATAAGTTCATTTATACAATTTTTTAAAATTAGATTCCACATATGAGTGACATGATAAGATATGTCTTTCTCTGTCTGACTTACTTCACTTAAGTTCCATTGGCAGATGAATGGATAAAGAAGATGTGGCACATATGTACAATGGAATATTACTCAGCCATAAAAAACGAACGAAATAATGCCACTTGCAGCAACATGGATGCACAATGATCTTTTCTTGATCAGATGTAATTTTTCTGTATCATTCTCTGATACATATTATTGGATTTTTAAAATGCGTAAATCATTCAGTGCGGGACACAAAGATCAGCAGGCATCAGAATATGTATTGTCTGGGACTAAACTTCCTGATCTTTCCACCTTATTGAGGAATGCCATCTAAGCAGATGGATTTTGTACTGGGCCCTAAAACTATCCTCAGGCTCTGTGGAACTACAGAGACCCATTTGTATAGCTTATGTATGTTTCTAGTGAAAGCCAAATTCTTTATTACTGTCCTTCAGAGTATATTATAACTCAGTCTGTCCTATATCCATGTGCCTAAGACTGTCTCAATGATGTTAATTTTTCAATTAAAAAAATTGAGGGCACTAAACCCTCCTTTTTCCCAGCTCCTTTCCTGCTTTGAAACCATACTTGCCCGCCATTCCACAGTCAGCAGTCTGCAAGAACACCCCACACTCTCCCATAAATGCCTGTATAACTTTAGAAACGCTAGGTATTCTCTCATAAGGTATGTGATTGGTTTCTTGTAGGTTCTGTTCCCATGGGCACATCCAGATTCTTAAAGCCACTCAATTCACCGGGCAATCAAATCTTTAAATTCTCAACAGCTCGCTCTACAAATTGTCATTTTTTTACTCAGGTTTCTTGAGGTATAATTTCTATACAATAAAGTTCACCCGTTTTATATGTTCCATGAGTTTTGAAGACAAAGGAGCAGCATGAGCAAATCATAATATTTTACATGAATTTCAGAGTAAATTAATAGATATAGGCAAAGCAGCCTTGGGTGTCTGACTGCCTGGATTCTAATCCTGGTTCAGCTGCCTGTTTAACCTTGAACAAATTTCCTAATTTTCTGCCTCAACTTCCTCATCCTTATGATGGGGATAATAATTGTACCCACCTCCTCTAGAGAGTAAATGCCCAGGGTTTCAAAACAGCTAGTACTCAATAAAGGCTAACAATGGCTTCTTTTGTTAATGTTGTTGCTGTCATTATGATTCTAGTAGAAAAGAAATCCTGGGATCTAAACAAGAATAGAAAATGAGTTGACTGGAATGTAAGTGGGGTAGAAGCAAGTCCCTCCTGGGTGATTTGCTGCTGTGCCAGGGGCACACAAAGCCAGAGAATAATGATGGCCTCTATTTCTGGAGTACTTATTTTTTTACTTAAAGATTTTGGAAGAAATTCTTTTCCTATTAAAACAGTTATACATACACTAGAATTGAATGCAACGTTTTGTTTTTTTTTTAAATAAATTTATTTATTTTTGGCTGCGTTGGATCTTCGTTGCTGTGTGTGGGCTTTCTCTAGTTGCAGCGAGTGGGAGGGCTGCTCTTCGCTGAGGTGTGCTGGCTTCTCATTGCGGTGGCTTCTCTTGTTGCGGAGCACGGGCTGTAGGCGCGTGGGCTCAGTAGTTGTGGCCCGCGGGCTCTAGAGTGCAGGCTCAGTAGTCGTGGCGCACCGGCTTAGTTGCTCCGAGGCATGTGGGATCTTCCCGGACCAGGGCTCGAACCCGTGTCCCCTGCATTGGCAGGCGGATTCCTAACCACTAGGCCAACAGGGAAGTCCCCTTGCGTGCATTTTTAACAAAAACAAGAATCTTTGAGACTTGTAAGGGGAGGGGGGAGGACTGCCTGGAGACAGCATTTGCTTAGTTCTGCTGCCCTTTCTCCTCCTTCGCTTTGGTGGAAATGTTTCCAACTTCCAGACCATCCACACTAGTAACACTGACCTAAGATTGTTAAAGTACCTCCTATTTTGATATACTGTGAATGCTACCCAATGTTCCTATTTTAGATGAGAAGTATGTTGGAATAGGGAAGAAAGGTATTAGAGCAGAAGCTTGGGAAGCTCAAAGTCACCAGGAAGACAAGAGCATAACTGAATTCTAGTTTTGATTCTATAACTAATCAGCTAGTTTGTTATGTCTTCCCACCCATGATTCCCACCTACCTAGAGTAAATATATGCTGTTGAATGATCTTGGGAAAGACACCTAGTCTTTGTTAGTCTCAGTTTCCTAACCCATCAAATTGGAACAGTAGACCTCAAACTTTAGTGTTTCGGAATTAAATAGAATGCTTATTTAAAATGCAGATTCCTTGGCTCCAAATCTATAAATTCAGATTCGGTAGAAAAAATACACTGGGATCCAGCAATCCACATTGATTTGAGAAACTTGGGCTGTTAAGGGGCAGAAATCCAACTCAAAAAGGAAAGTTTGTTTCATTGCTTATTCTCCCTGCTACATACATATTCTCACACATACTCACATAAATTGGAAAATACAGTGTAAGGACTGCTTTAGGCATAATTAGATCTAGCCACTCAAATAATAACCAACTATCTCTTGGTCCTCTTTTCTTCTGTTTTCTCTTTATCCTCAGGTTGGTTGTCCCTTTACTAGAGTAAGCTACTCCCTCCAGGCTTCCATTCTTCTGACATAGAAACCCCAGCACAAAGAGCGCTCCTCTTTCTCAAAGTTTCCAGAAATTATACCTGGTTGTGACTGGATCAAATTGCACCCTGTACCCAGACCTGCACTGATCACCCTGGTCAGGGGCTGCAGTTCTTTAACTCACCAGCCTTGGGTCACATGCCCATCTTGGATTTGAGAGTGTTAGCCACACTACCCAAATCAGGTAGTCTGGGAGTTCTCCAAGACACACTGGGGATAATTTCCCAGAAATAGGGAAAGTGGATGCTTATTGGCCAAAACTGTAGATTTCCATCCACTACTGTACATTTCGTAGAAGTACTTAGATGAGAATAAGCCAACTGCTCTGTTACAAATGGATGACCAGTATACCAAGATATTGAGGCCTTCAACCTTTCAGGTGACCCAACAGCGCCTGGGAAGGGCTTACGATGGTCAGAGTCCCTCAGCCAGTTGCCTCAACCATTTACCCCAGCGTTTTTGGCCAACATTAAGCATTTTCTATGTGCACCATGAAGATGATTTATATGCAGCTCGCCTGTGACTTGCACGTTGCGAATCAATGGATTTTGAGAATCATTCACACTTTGGGGTCATCTCAAACACAATAATATTGTTATTCTAAGATCTTCCTGAGATAACTTGGAAGTTGGCTTACGCAAATGAAAGGACAATAAAAGCTCCCCTTACGGTGCAAAAAAGTAGGACAGACAAACAAGCAGGGCCAACAGTTATATCCTACTTTGAATTGGTTTTCAGCTTGGTTTTATTTAATATTCTTGGGCAAATGTAGTCTGTTCCATCTAATGGATACAGTCCTAGTCTAGATCTCAGTTAATGTCTGGAACACGAATGGATGCACGTTATACAACAGTGTAAAGGGTTAAGCTGGCAACAGCATAGAACAGAAAACTGAGTTAACTATTGGCCATCAGTTATGTTTTAGGTGCATTATGTGCAAGTTCATGGAAAAAGTGACTTCTAATAAATGGACTGTCAGCCCATTCTTTTGTTAAGTGAAGAGGCTACTACGTTTTCTTAAACTCATTAATAAGATTAGCAAAATAAAATGTCTACCTCTTCATTTTACTACTAAGTCATTAGTGTAGTTTCAGATGGCCTCTCCATGCCCTCCCTCCCCATTTTCATCTCCTCCAAAGCAACCCAATATGCCAAAGAAAGTATTTTCAACACATGGTGCTAGAATGACTAGACATCCATAGAGAAAACAAACAAACAAAAAGCCCTTGATCCGTCCCTCACATCATACACAACAATTCATTGGCAACAGATTATAGCTATAAACGTAGAAGCTAAAGCCCTAAAGCTTGTAGAGCTTTATGTTTTAAAACGTAAGTTGGAGATAGACAAAGGTTTCTTAGAGAAGCCAAAAAAATCAATAATCATAAAAGAAAAAAATAGATAAATTACATGCTAAAATAAAAAGTTTCTCCTCATCTAAAGGAAAGAGGGGGAGGAATAAAGCCTGGGAATCCATGATCAAACAATCATTGCCATCAGGAGGATTTCCTCTCTTGTGCATTAGTTCAAGTCGTTTTGACTTGTAAGTGATTGAAGCTGACTCTGAGCTCAAGCAAAAAAGGAAAAGCAGACTGGGGCTTTTCATGGAATCCAAAGTCAGGGGTGAAATGCGGCCTCACAGAACAGAAGTCCTGAAGTGCTAGAGGGAACCCAGTCAATCTTCTTTCTCCATATCTCTTCTTTGGCTTTCTTCCTTATGACTGTCCAGCTGCTCCTCTCCTCAGTTACGTAGCAGAACATGGTTGCAGGCTGTTCTCAAGCCATGGATGTTCCAATGGAGCCATCCAGAGACAGGACCATCTTTCTGTCTTTCACAATTCTCAAGGAAGAGTCTGATCGGTCCACTTGGGTCCATGACCACCCTTAATCCAATAAACTGACCAGAGGAAGGACAATGTTTAAAGAACACAGCAGTTCCTTTCATCTATGAGAATGTAGGGTGAAAAGAAATTGAATTCTAGTTGATATTAACTCCACGTTTCCTCTTTATTAGACAAGAGACAGAGTTGATGAAAATTTTGTACTTGGTCAGTTTTTAATGGCTACAAATTTTGATGTATTGATGTACTATCTCTTTGGTTATCTAACCTCAGCGTCTCTGCATTTCTGCAAGTTGACTGATATATATTAAGGACCATAAACAAAATTAGTCCATTTTTTAAATGGGCAAATTTATTTGTGAATTATTAGCCAAGATCTATCCAAATGCAGACATGCCTTGTTCTAGTCTGAATATACAATAAAATTAATTTAAATAACTTTAATCAGCTTCAAAAACAGCAAATTTCAAGACAATTAGGTTAACTTTAAGAACTCATATTTATTGAGTTAACAGATGGTAAATTAAAAAACAATGAAGTTAATTTTTTAAATCATTCATTGAATTAGAAAAACAGACATTTAACAAAACTGTTTTTAAGCTGGGTTTTTTCTTTCATCCCAATATGCATATGTTAAGATTCCAATTTGGGGGACTTCTGCAAAGACACTGAATGAGCTGCAATATATGAATACACTCTTCCACCGAATTACTTTTTTAAAGGCTTTAAAACCATCTGTAGAAGAATTTTATGCATCAACAGTAAAAATATGAGAAATAAGCATATTCCAGATATTGGAAGGAATGAAGAGCCTACTTTGTCACATTCATACTGTAACATGTTTCTGTGGCCTTCAGTGTTGCTGGCCCTGACATACCTTGGGAGTTTCCTATGCTATAGCAGAGTAAAAGTTACTCCTGGGCAGAATTGCATTACTGCATTTTAATGGTCAAACATAAGACTTCCCTTTGATGGCTTCTTGGGCCTTGTGCACCAATGACTTGAAATATATAAGCATCACAAAATGTTCTCCTTTGTTCCTTTTTTGTTCTCTCCTTTGCTTTCTTGGTAAGTGCTAGAAGCTGGCCCCGTAAGCTTATAAGGAAAGGGGAATTTCATGGAAGTACATTGAAGGCATGGGAGCTTTTCCTCTGTAGATGGAATTGGAGATAACACCACTGATAAATTAAGATATATCGTTTGCATTTTACTGGCTATTGTTAATTTTAATATGATGGCCTGTCTAGAACTAGAGTTATACATGTGGAAGCAAAATTATTCCATAAAAATAATTGGAATAGATTTGTTTGAATGGCTGGTTGCTCAGTTGGTGTTGTAGTCCTTTCCTTACCTTAGACAGTTACAAACTGTAATATAATTTATTTCATGGTCCTAAGAACTCGTTGTCTAAAATGTGGTCTTACTTTACATTGTAAGTCTAACATTACTTGGTCAGTAATGTTGAGAACTATATTTATTGATTTTGAAATAAAAATTTATTAGTTGTAATTTGAGTTAAAAACAGATTTAAAAGCACGCTTGTTAAAATTACTGTAGTAAACATTATTTTATTATTGTGCATTTCAAACTGTTTAGCCCCTAGCCCCTTTTCTCCTTGAAATAATTGTTTTTTATAATAACCTTTTGATAATATGAGGTGTCTTAGGAATGCAATTATAACAATATAGCAGGACAGACTCTTTTGTTTTTAATTTAACAAGAACAGGTAAAAATAAGAATAGATTGTGACTAAATAAAAAATTCAGCAAGTGAAATTTCTGTTTTGCAGAAGAAGAAATGAGGGATACAGAAGATAAACCTCATAACTAGTCTAACTATCCAAAGAAAATGAATAAAAGTTAAAAGGATAAGAGGAAAATGGGCAAGTTATGGAGTTCTAGCTTAGATTGTAAGCTCCTTGAGAACAATAAACATCTTATTGTAATCCTACCCCAACAGAGTGCTTAACACAGTATATACTGTTAGTGTTAGATAAATATTTCTTGAATTTATGAACAAAATGATGAAAATAATTCATTTATTTATGAATAAAATAAAATTTATGAGTCAAATGATCCACCTGAAAATAGAGCAGGTGGATCAGAAGTAAAAATCAAAGTTGTACCAGAAGAAGACTTTCTACATGTAAAAGCCACAGTGACACTGTAAGGTTTCTTTTGGGCAAAACTAAGGAATAGAGATAAATGTCTGGTCATAGGCTGGTAAATTTTTAAATTTCTAAGACAAACAAAATTCCTGCAAGTATCTAGGAAAACATATATGTGCTCTTGTAGATTGCCTTCATATTTCTAATATAGAACAAGAACTTTTTTAAGACCATAGTTCAATTTCTACACAATTTTAAGAGAAACACGTTTGATTCTGCAAGTTTTATGCCTACCCAATTATTGGCTTATATGTATAAACAACAGAAGAACATTTTTAAATCTGCAAGGTGTCAGATTATTTTCTGTAAAAATTGCAAAGAGATAGCTTCCAGATCACTAAGAGGTGAGACAGTACAAAAATTCAAGAATAGGAAATTTCAGGGAAAAAGATTAGTGCTAATTTAACATAGAAGGTAAAGACAAAGTAATAAATGAATAAAGTATAGTGAACATTGAAGTGAATTAAGAATTGATGCTGATGGCTAGAATTTTTTTTTTTTACTAAAGAAACAATGTTTTCAATAAAATAATCCTGAAAAGGAGGTTTTAAAATTTTTAATAAAGAGTCTAACTTATGATCACAATGTGAAAAGAGAACATGGAGAAAACTAAAAAAGCATTAGAAGTTTTGCTTTTCTTTTTAAATCATTAGGTAAGAATGCACTTAAGGTTAATTGTGAACAATTTAATATAGGTACGAGTTGAATAGGAAACAGAATATCTGTTTTATAAATAATCATGGAAGATAAAAGTAAACAAAACATAGTCCATACAAAAGACAAGATGGAAAGGAAACAACGAGGAATTATTGAAAAAAAGAAAGTATAAAGTCCAATTATGTGAGGTTAGTAGCACTATTCTTCCATTTCTTTTCTTCCATTTCTCACGTTCTCAAATTTTTAATAATATGTGTTCCTTATGTTCCATTATTAATAATATGTGTTCCTTATATTCAAAAATATATACCATTGTTTATATATAAAAATCTGATAGAGTTTATTGTGTAAGAGTCTGGGCTCTGGAGCCAGGCTGCCTGTGTCACCACTTATTAGATGTGAGACCGTGGGCAAGTTGTTGAACTTTTGTTTCTAAGTTTATCCTGTAAAATGATGATAATTATAGTACTTACCTCACTGGGTGATTAGGAAGATTAAATTAAATGTATTTAGAACACTGTGTGGAACTTAAATATGTAAGTATCATCTAGTATTGTTACTGTTATTTTACAAACAAACCTCATTGTTTTACAGCTCCTTAGTGACCAAACAAAGTGACATTTCCCTGTAACTGGTCCTTAGATAGCACACCCATTAGCAACAAGTTTCATTTCTATATATAGGTTGTACTTTGTCCTTACTACGAATTCCCCAATGCAGAGATTTCTAGAAACCTACCTACTATTGGTTGAAGAGGCACTTCTGAATTCTTTCCAAGAAGCACTGACAAAAATCAAACGTCTATGTTCTTTATTTTCAAGAAGCTCAGTTTCCGCTTGTGTCATATCTCTGAGGACAGGTACAAGAGCGATTGAAACTGCCCATTGAAGCCAATATTACATTAATTTCACCAGCCCTGAATTAGAGAGAATATTTATCTACTTCCCCAATTTTCACCTTCTTCTCGATGCATGACCTTTTCCAGCTCCCTGATCTGACAATAGAAAGCTGTATAAGAAAGAAGACATTTGTTGTGACTTGATTTTTCTGAACTGAACACCCCAGGAGGCCTGAAGATGTGCTTTGAAACTTTATTCCACCTGTCAGATCCAAAAGATCTGAAGATTTGGAAGATTTTGGTAGAATTTTTTCATGACCTAAAACAGTTTCAGTGAAATAAAAACAAAAACAGAACAAAAAACAAAGCAAAAAACCCAAACAACTGTTAAGATGCTGGGATTTATTGTTAGCTGTCTTAATGGCTAATGAAATGACAAGACCTTCTAATAACCCCTGCCAATTATACCGACAGGTGTTTACCAGGTAAAATATTGCAGTACCTGTAAGAGGAAAGGATGCAAATTGGTATGTATACATTTGGAAGAACAGTCACCTTTGATGTGCCTATTTGGTTTTCAGGATGTTGCTGGCCTCTGCTCTTCTAAGACTTCAGCTGCAGAACCCACTTGTGAACCCTCCTAGGTGAGTTAGCTGTCTCCTTAATGCCATCTGTCTCTTACCTGCCTCTCTCCAGGCCCTATGACATTCATTAATAATGTCCTTTGGTTAAACTCCCTAATAATTCTCATCTCTATAAAACGGTAAATGTCTAACAAATTGTTTTAATGTCTGAGTTTTTCATTTTTGCTAAAGTTATTATTCCTTTGGGGGTGATTCATGAAAGCATGTCTAGGTTTATCCACCCCCACCCCAACTTTGTTCCAGGATTTGCCCCAAATTTTTACACTCTCTTGTCTAGGAGTCATGTTCCATTAGAACACAGTACCACTGGTTAAGACAGATTTACTAAGTCAGAAGGCAGCATTTTCACAATTAGTGATGACTGACCACATGAAGAATAAGAAAATAGTAATAGCAACGGTAGTAGTGAAATTCCTTTCCTCTTTTGGAAAAATGGATCAAAGGATTCACCCAACAAATGGTGAATCAAGGATGAGTCAATAATACTGTGAGAGACTATGTTACTAAAAGGTGATCTCAAGATTATTACTACAATTTGAACTAATTTCTTATGTAGATAAATGCTGGACAATTTCTTATTGTTATAGTAAAATTGGAGGTGATTTCATGTGTTCATGTTACCACATGAGGTGAAAAGGAATTGAGTTTGGTCACCTCTCTAACAAGCCATCAGTGTCTGAACTTGGGGAAAATTTCTAAACAATTCGAGGCTTCAGTATGTCCACTTGAAAATAGGAACGATGTTTTTTATCTGTTAGGTTATGAGAGCAAAATGTCATAACATAAATCACCTGGCATCCAGCAGTCACTTAATTAATTATGGAGATAATAGACAACTCTGTTCATCCTCAAATATATTCTTCATTGATTATCTTATGAATATAACTACTGACTCAGAAAATAGGTAAAATTTTCATCTCCCCAAACTTCATTCCCTTATTCATTTCTCAGTGCTTTAATGAGCATCTACTATAAGATAAGAACTGACTGCATTGGGAGACCAAAAGGAGAGTGAAGTGTTAATCCTATTCCCGAGGAGATTGGGGTCTATCTAGAAAGGGAGGTTTTATATATATATATATATTTTTTTTTAATGCCAGTAGAGACACAAAATAAAGTACTATCTTACTTTATGAGAAGGAGAAATTATTATTTTTTTTAATCGAAGTATACTTGATTCACAATGTTGTGTTAGTTTCTGGTGTACAGCAAAGTGATTCAGTTACACATATACATATATATTCTTTTTCATGTTCTTTTCTATTGTAGGTTATTACAGGGTATTGAATATATTTCCCTGTGCTATACAGTAGGTCCTTGTTGGTTATCTATTTTATAGTACTGTGTTTCTGTTAATCCCAACCTCCTAATTTATTCCTCCCTTCCCATTTCCCCTCTGGTAACCATAAGTTTGTTTTCTATGTCTGTGAGTCTGTTTTTGTTTTGTAAATAAGTTCACTTGTATCATTTTTTTTTAGATTCCTCATATAAGTGATATCATGTGGTATTTGTCTTTCTCTTTCTGACTTACTTCACTTAGTATGATCATCTCTAGGTCCATCCATGTTGCTGCAAATGGCATTCTTTCATTCCTTTTATGGCTGAGTAATATTCCATTGTGTATACACACAACATCTTCTTTTTCCATTCATCTGTCGATGGAAACTTACGTTGCTTCCATCTGTTGGCTATTGTAAATAGTGCTGCTATGAACACAGGGGTGAATGTATGTTTTTGAATTCGAATTTTCTAGAAGGAGAAATTATCTTAACTAGGGTTATCAGGGAAGGCTTTGTGGAGGAGGTAGTGTCGGATTGGGCTTTAAAGAAGGGGTACAGTTTGGACAGTAGGGAGTGAGAGGGTACAGTAAGCCAAGACTGAAGCTGTGGAACTGAGTGGAAAATACGCTGGCCTGAGACTGGGAAGACCTGCGTTGACATTACCTTGGATGAGCCGCTTCCCCTTCAATTTCTTCATTTGTGAAATGTGTAAAACGATCTGTGCCCGTTGGTCTTTCAGGGCTCTGGAGAAGATCTAATGGGAGATTGAGTGTGGAAACTCTTTGGAAACCATGAAGCACTCCGTAAAAGGGTAAAATTTCTCTTCTCTTATACCATAAACTTCATGAGGGCACTGGACAGGGCCAGTCGTGTTGGTCTTTAAAAAATGTTTGATGAAAAAGTTTTAAAAATAAAGAAATAAAATTGCAAATGCTAAAAAAGATGTTTGAAGAAGTTTATCCAAAAAATCATATTGTAAACGTTAAGTATTTACAACTTTGTTCAATTATACCTCAATAAAACTGGGGAAAAAAGTTTGATGAAATAATGAACCACTGATTGAATGAATGAATCCATGAGTGTTCTGGACTGAATGTGTGTCCCTCCCCAAGTTCCTGTGTTGAAATTCCAACCCGCAACGCAGTGGTATTAGGAAGTAGGGCCTTTGGGGGGTAATTAGGTTTAGATGAGGTCATGAAGGTGGAGCGTCTTAGAAGAAGAGGAAGAGACACAAGGATACACTGAAAAAGTGGCTGTCGGCAAGCCAAGAAGAGTGCCCTCACCAAGAAACAAACCTACAGGCACCTTGATCTTGGACTTCCAGCCTCCAGAACCATGAGAAATAAATGTCTGTTGTTTAAGGTACCCAGTCTCTGGTATTCTGTTATAGCATCCTGAGGAGACTAAGACAATGAATGAGTGAATACATGAATGAAACAAAACAAAGGCACAGAGTAGGAAAGCATACAGTATGCACAGGGCTATCTTTGAAAACATATACTGTAGCTGGGTGTTAGGAAAGCAATCTGTGGCTGGATGGAAGGGGTCCACTAGCCTGGTGGTTCTCAGAGTGTGTTCTGTGAGCCAGCAGCATCCGAATCTCCTGGAAACTTGTTAGAAATGCAAGTTTCTGGGTCCCCACCCAGGCCAACTGAATCTGAAACTCAGGGGTGAGGCCAGCAATCAGTGTTTTAGCAATCCCTGATGCATCCTAAAGTTTTGAGAACCACGGCTTTGTTCTAACATGGGGAGTCTGGAAATGATTCTGCTGGAAATTCAGTGTTAATGAAGGTGTTTAGCTGTGGATGGACATAATCAGAGCTGTATTTCTACGATGATGAAGCATGAAGTTGTGCATAAAAGAATTCATGGCTTCAACGTAAAAAGGACAATTGGAAATACTGGAAAACATGTATTTGCCAAACCTCAGAGTTGAAGATTTTTGTTTTTGCTAATTCCAGTTAACATCCACATCATCACCTAAGAAGCAAAGCAGAATATGCATTGCTTCCAGGCACTGGGCAATCCTGCTTGGTCTGCAGAGACCAGGAGGGATGAGAATGTTTATGTGAAAGCACAGGAGTGAACTGTCAAATAGGGGCCCAGCCAGTCTCAGAGAGGCCTCTTAGTTCTGACCACCTGTGGGGAAACATTACATGGAACCTTCCAAACCAAGTTTAATGGGCAGCTCTTCCAAAGACTGGGCTAACTAACTACATAGGGTGCAAATACAGTTCTGTCTTCAGGGCCAGTGGAGACAGGTTTGCCAAGGAGAGGGCATCTCATGGAGAAGAAATGAAGAGCCTCAAGGGAAAACATTTATCTTAAGAGTCAAGAAGCAAAAATCCAAGGGTCGGATGGGGAGGGAGTCGGGGAGAAGCAGAATGAGGGCTCTTCAGAGTGGTTCGGGGCTGCTGGGATGACCAGTTGTTAGATTTGCCCAGGGCTGTGGGATATCCCAGGACACATGCTGTTCAGGACAATCCCTGTCAGACCAGGACAGCTGGTCACCCTGTGACAACACTTCCTCACCTGTGTTCAAGACCTGGGGAGAAGACATGGTGAAAGTAGAAAAACCACTGCTCTAAACCTGTTTCTCAAAATAATTGTTTGCAGACTGGTAACAGCAGCATCACCTGGGAGCTTGTTAGAGATGCAGCTCCTCGGGCCCACCCTAGACCTGCAGGATCAGACCTGTCCCAGAACAAGAGCCCCAGGTGATTTGCTTGCACATCAGTTTGAGAAAGATGGCCTTAGAAGATCCTGTGAGCCCCATGTGGCGTCCCCCAGAAAGAAAACGTAGCACTGATGGAAAGCAGAGGGAATTTCTTGGCTGTGATATGGCTTATGTCCAGGTCAGCCAGATTCTAAGCCAAAACCATATCTGGGAAGGAACAGAAGCATTGGAGAAGATGAAATGCTAGGGGTACCTGGAATAGAGAGCAGAGAGGGAAAAGGATGGAGAACCCAAAGCAGCCAAGAGGGGCCTCCTGAGCTATTAATAGTGGTAATTGTAGGGAATGCGAGGAAAGCCAGAAATCCAGCAGTTGTGTGGTGAGAGCAAAGCTGAAGAAAACACTCTTTTGTTCCTATCGCTGTGACCCTTTTTGATAAAAACAGGCTGCAGTGGGCTGGGAAATGACTGATGCTTGGAAATGTGGAAACACAGCCCTATGGGTAAGCTTGTAGAGAAAAATTAAAAATCATCACCCACTAAGAGTAGTTGGCTTTAGCATTCGCGTATCATTCCGATATGCAAAGAAAGTTGAGTTTTCTTCCTTCTTCCTCTACCTGGTCTGATCTTTTTCATGGGCTCCAGCTCTGCATACTAGCAGGGATAATTTGCACTTAATTAATTGTGTTTCATTTTCCTCCAGCTTGAACATAATTCTTTCACTTAAAACATTCTAACCAGTGGTTCTTAAATACAGACGTGAAGCAGAAACACCTAGAAAGCTTGTTAAAACACAGATTGCTGGGCCCACCCCCAAGGTTTCTGATTCAGTACATTGGCTGGGGACTTAGAACTTGCATTTCTAAGGGGTTCCAGGGTGGACCAGGTTGCTGGTCCAAGGAACACATGCTGACAACCTCTCATTCAGACTACTCAGCATTTTATTCCCTTCTAAAGATGATGATTTCAAAACCAACCCCTTTGAGATGAATGCTTCTCAAATTGATTGATCTTTCCAATGGATCATGGATCCAATACATGGTCTTCCTATGTAGGACTAGGATGCAGCTCGTGCCACAAGCACCTTGCCATTCCAGTTCAATGCACCTGAACTGGTCTATATCTTGTCCAACAAACCCCGTCCACTGATCACATGCTAGGATGTCAAGGCAATGTCAATTTATGATAAAAATTTCTGAACGTGAACTCACCTGTATTTATCTCACCTCAGATCAGTAATAGTTAGTGGACTGGCACTGCCCGTGGACTGGATTTTGAGTAACATTACTTTATTTTATTTTATTTTTTTATAAATTTATTTTATTTTTGGCCACATTGGGTCTTTGTTGCTGCACTCTGTCTTTTCTCTAGTTGTGGCGAGCGGAGGCTACTCTTTGTTGCAGAGCACGGGCTCTAGGCATGCGGGCTTCAGTAGTTATGGCATGCAGGTTCAGCTGTTGTGGCCTGCGGGCTCTAGAGTGCAGGCTCAGTAGTTGTGGCACATGGGCTTAGTTGCTCCGCGGCATGTGGGATCTTCCCAGGCCAGGGCTCGAACCTGTGTCCCCTGCATTGCCAGGCGGATTCTTAACCACTGTGCCACCCGGAAAGCCTGAGTAACATTATTTTAGATGACTCAGTCTATCTCAAATTCTCTTCCTCCCTCATCCTTCTCTTTCCCAAGACCCGGAGAGCTTTGCTTCCCACACAAAGGCCATGAGGAGACAGGACTGCTTTCTAAGTCCTATACACCTTCTGCGGCCACCTCTGCATCATTGCTTCTGATCCACGTGGGATGTGGTACTGGACCAAATGCCCAGAATCCCCTAGAAGCAGTGACATGCTGGAGGGAGCCTGTAAAAATTTTTTTAGGAATTTTACACTCTAGCTGTTAAACAGAGCATTATTATAAATCAAATAATATAAACATACCTTTAAACAAATTATATTAACAGCCAAGGTAATTGATACTCAGAATCATCACTTCCTATTTATTTTACTGCATTTTACTATTATCTATGTTTGTTATAGATGCATGGTAGAAATACTATATAACAGTGAACTACAACATAGTTCTTCCGAATTCTGTTCAGTAATGTTATGTTGATAGTTTCAAATTGGTCAAGGCAGGAGTATTTACACCACGGAAATGAGCAAACTTTATAAATCAGGCCTCCACCCTCCCACACCTCTACCCCAGCCCCCCACCCCCAAGGCCAGTTATTAAACATTTACCAGCACATCACTGCCTAGAGCCTAAATCTGGGAAAGTGAGCCATCAACCCAATGGCCTCTGGTCACTCTGTACCTATCAAGATGTTACAAAGCTGCCCTTGCCCTGAAGATTTGCCCAAAGAGTTGTGTGTGGAAGAGATCCTGAAAACTAGACGTCTATTATCATCTTATCTACTTGCCCTGCTTCTGTCTCTTTTCTCTCCCTACCATCTCTTGGGACCAGAGCAAACTTCTGGCTTTTTATTTTCTCCTTGTCTTATCCTCATACATTAAGGATACCATTCATGGCCTAACATCACCTTTCTGGTATTCCTCCTCAAAACATAAACATTTAGTCTTATCATGAGAAAACATTAGATAAACTCAGATCGAGGGACAGTCTCTTCAAAACTGTAGAGATCATGGAAGACAAGGAAAGACCATGAAATGATCAGAGCTTGGAGGAGACTCATGCACTAGATTCAATGTGATGTCATAGATTGGACCCTGGAAAAGAAAGAAAATTAGTAGAAAACCCGGGGAAATCCAACTAAAGTCTGAGTATGGTGCCAATGTCAGTTTCTTAATTTTGATCATTATGGGAAGCTGGGGGAGGGGTACATGAGAACTCTCTGTACCATGTTTGCAGCTCTTCTGTAAATACATAGTTATTTCCAAATAAAACCGATGAAGGGAAAACTTCACAGTCTAGGTCATACGTGGGATAGAGGTCGTTTCTATGCTATGGAAGAAACTTATGATCTGCATTCACCTGCTTTGTGATATGACAAAAGGGGGAAAGACAGGACTAGTAGAAATTCTTCTCTTAACAAAGCTTGGCTTTCAAATCTTTTATCTTTTGCACAATAAAACATTTTATTTTGGATGTTGTAGGCTGAACATTAACTCTTTCCCTTTTTCTTTACAATCTTGCTGTAACAAAAGTAAACCCCATCACCTGAAAGTGAATTTCATCAGATGAAAAACGTAAAAAGTAGATTGATGTAAATGCCCAGATGATGCTTTGCTGCTGGTCTCTGAGTAGCAACAGTCAGGGCCCTTTCTGGGGTATCTCTTCTTCCCTTGGCACAGAAAACATCAGGAAAATGCTTACTGGCCAGAGGCTTAATGAAATGCACGGTACCTCTGTAAGACCAGAAATAAAACAGACAAGTTAAACAAAGAAGAGACACATGAATCAAAATATGACATTATTACACACACTGAGTTGGAGTGAAAGATGGACCATCCAGGCATTCACTGGATATTAGTGAAGCTGTTTTTGAAGTTTAATTTGAAGCCCCAAATAAGAGTCATCGTACCTAGCTAAAGCCTTTCACTAGAAAGAAAAAAATCAACATTTTCTATTAAGGAGGAACTAAAACTCAAAAGTACTGAGTTGTAAAGTGCCAATTTACACAAACCTCTTCCCTCCTCCAAAAGTTTCTAATGATTATGGTTTCTGGAAAATAAGGTATCATGTTTTCAATGCACACTCAATCTACAAAAAAGCCCTTCAAAAACTTTAAGCTAGAAAGACAGGTAATTTTCCAGTATCATAGAGATAATTCACGCCAGTCACAAGATGTACATTTTTAGAATTTGGAACATTACAAGGAGAGTAAAGCGTTTTGCATGCATATGTTCATGTGCATACCCCCACATCATTAAAAGCTTCCAAGGTGTGACATGCATTTACAGAGTCACTCCCCTAACATTTCAACTGTGAGGCGTTTTTCTAGAAGATTCGCTCAGTTGGCCGATAGGCACTTTGGCAATCTCATACGTGACTTACAAACATTGTGATGTACTTGCCAGAAGTAGACCCGACTTTGCTAATCACTATCAGTTCTTTTACCCACTATGGCTTTGTTTAAGAAGCAATGTTGCTTGTCTTACCAATATATATTATCCAGTTTGCAGAAAGTATAAATTAATATTGCAAACAGCAACAGGAGATCCTGGGTGCAGATTCCTGCGTCCTGGTGGGCACAGTGCTATTTAGAACTAATAGCTCTTTCTTGCACTATTGCCACTGCCAAACAGACTGCTTATGTGATCTTTGGCTTTCTTCATGTCTCTTGGGGGATCAATAGAATGTTTCTATTTTCCTAGATGCCAACTTTGTCTCCTTTATACTTTAAAAATTCAGTATTCGTTTAAGAATACTTCAAGAATACAGTATTAGTTTAAAGGACTTTTCAATTTAAAGCAAACTTGTAGAGATTTAGTCACCCACGATTGACTGATGTTAGGTGAGTAGAAAAAAAAAATGTAGGTTGATTTCATACTCTGCCTTTCAGATCTTTGAAGGGGAAATAAAGTTTTTGAAAACTTCAAATTTTTTAAAGTAACTTAAGCTACATTGCTCTTCTGTTTTTAGCTATAGAAATGGGGAAGTGTATATATCAGCTACTTTTTTCTTTAAGGACTTATGTGAATTTTTCTCTTAGCATAAACATTAATAACTGGAAATTATTGAATTGTCATCTTAATGTTGCACATGAAATAAATCTGATATGTGTATTAGCAACAAAGACTTATGTCCCAAACAGGAAAGAATAATTCATGAAACCAAATTTGAAGTTCAAGCAGAACTGTGACGTTAACAGATTTGTATTTCCCTTTTCCTTGGCCCTGTTGGTCTTTGTGCAGTGTATAAATAACTACAAATAAAGAACTAATGATCACATTTCTACTGGGAAATTTATTTTAAATGTGACAACTATTTCTCAACTGTTTGTGTACATACAACTGCTGGCTGATCCAGTTTCTTTTTTATAAGAAAACCTGGTGAATCTGAAATAAAAATGCAACATATTATCTTTCATGTAAATATACTAGTAATACCAAAGAAAACTTACTTAAAAACGTAATTGTCCTTGACAAGAGATTTACAAATAGGAGCCTAATTAATAAATTTCATTTTTGTTCTTCCTGCTGTTCTTTCCTTCAGATGACCTTGTATTTTCTTTGCAATTCACACTCAATAATGCGTGTTGTTATGCATTTTTTAATAGCAGGAAGCAAACTATTAAAAAATTAATCAAAGTTGAGGGAAAAAGGCACTCCCATACTAGAAAAAAGAAAATGTAGCTTTATTTCATCATCTTTTTGGAGACTCAAGAAGGGAGCAAGTTTCCTTTAAAAATATGAGGTGATATGTTATTTGATAGTTGCCTTAACTACTGCTGATTGAGATAGTAAATTGGCACAACAGGTGGGTAATGGTCTTCAAAACAACAAAAAAAACCCCAAACCTTAAACTGTGTATATCCATTCACACAGAGAAACTCACTTTTAGAAATTTGTGCTAAGGAAATATGGATGTGTTCACAGTTATGTATAAGAATGTTCGTTGCAGCATATATTGGGGGAAAATTGGAAGCACCTTATGTCGAAGTATAGACTAGTTTAATAAATTATAATACATCCAATCTATAAAATTCCATTCACTATCACAAGGGAAATGGTGTAGAAAATATTTAATGATGTGAGAAATGGAAACATTAAGTGAAAAAAGTAAGTTACAAAGTAATTTTCGTAAAATGATCACACACACCACATATATATACACATATGGCATGTTATAAAATGTTAATGGGTCAATTATAACAATAAAGCTAGAAAAAATGTTAATGGTATCTGTTTCTGGGTGTTGGGATTATGAGATTATTTAATTTTGCTTATCTATATTTTCTTAATTTTTTCAGCAATAAGTACTATTTTTAATATGAAAAACAATGATATTTATCTTTTAAAAAATCAATGAATTTTATTAATATGCTCCCATTTGTCCTTTGAAAATTTGATAGCTTTGTATATTAGTAATTCTGTAACAGATACTTGATTTTAAAAATAGAAATAGATCATACAGTTTTTATAAAACAGAACAAGAAAGGGTCATATAAAATACTTGCTTTATTGATAGGTAAGCCATACAAATACTGATGAATTATTTCCTAGTGAAAAATAAGAATTGCCCCGGCTCAGGGTTACATCTTCTTGGAATATCATCAAAGCCATAGGCAATTCAGGTAGCTATTCTAACTTTGCATCTCAAGGAGTAGTTTTTAACATTCCTGCATAGATAAGATGGCTCCTGGAAACTTCCCAATGCTCAACTATTTCTTTGATGACTCAACATAGTGGTTGATTTATTAATATGAGTGTTAAAATGGCATATATTTATTAAATGCTTATTAGGTATTTAGAGATTGTTAACTACTGAACATACCAGAGAGTGTGAGGTCTGGCCTCTGACCTAAAGGAGCTACAGTATTTTGGGGGAACAAGTAATATGAAACAAATAGAAAAAAATTTTTTAAAGAATATAATCCAAACACCAATTGACTGGAGAGATAAGAGCCATGGTATTTGTATAAAGCAAATGGTAAATGTAGGCTGAAAAGGTGCAACTTGCCCTGCTTTGGAAAGAGTGGAATTCGGGTTGAGAGAGGAGGGAAGAACATTTCAGTAAGAGGGATGAAGGACTAAAGTCCATTGGCTGGCTGAATTTGTTAGTTTTGGTTATATTTACTGCTGATTCCTCAGAGTTGGGGATTTGGTTCACCCAGGGCAATAAAGCTATCTGTCTGGAAGAGGAAATAGTGAGATAGGGTAACAGGATCAGGTAGGATGCTCTATGAGGGTGCCTTTTCATGGCTTCTCTGACATCCGACTCTGAGTGTACTCTCACTTCTCTGATAAAACCTTCTCTACTCAAGCCCTGAATGCTGGGCTTCCCCAAGTTCCCTCCAGCTTCTTTTCTGACTCTCTTCTCTTCCCCTGGATGAAAGTGAAGGGTTCTAAACTATCCACTCCTACGATTTAAAACTTCTATCCAGCTCCTTGGAGAAGTGATTGATTCTAGGGCTGGGGCAGGGATGATAAAAGATGAGCCTGGAGAATCTTGCAGTACCCAAGGCTAAGGAAGTTCTAAGGACGGTGGCATGTTGAAAGGACACAGGCGCCAACCTGAAATTGCTCTCAATGGCCAAAGCCAGAACCATTTCAGTAACAGAATAAAATATTGGATTATGAAACAATGAAATAAATATTCAGAAGTCCATACTGACATAAATAAATGATTGATTAAGTAAATGGTAGAGAAAAGATAACTCATCCTACCAGAAGAATTCCAAATGATAAGTGTAAAAGGAAAGAAGGAAATAGCAAATCATCACTAGACCTCTAGAACATTAGTAAAAATTGTTGTAGGCAGGCTCCACCTATGTACGCTAAAATGAGTGGGCAAAAGTTTAAGGAGAAAATGTATATTTGCGTAGCCTCAAAATATTGCTCCTCAAATATTTATTATTTACAAAGGGAAAAAGAATAACTTTATAGAAACTACAAACACAGTAGATACCACCTTAACCAAGTGATCAAGGTTAATATCACCAGTAATAGGATATGGAACCCTGATGTGATGCACTGGGAAGGGCGCCCAGCTCTGTGATATCATTCCTATTGGTACATAACCTTAATCTGATCATAAGAACCCCCAAACAAGCACACATGGAGGGACATTTTACAAAATACCTGACTAGCACTCATCAATAGTATCAAGGTCGTGAAACACAATGATAAACTGAGGGAATGTCCCAGATTGGAGGTGACGAAGGGAAGACAACATCTAGTACAATGTGGATCCTAGATTGGACCTTGGAACAGAAAAAGAAAATTGGTGGAAAAGTGTTGAAATCTGAATAAAGTCTGTAACTTAGTTAATGGTACTGTACCAGTGTTAATTTCTTACTTTTGACCATTGTACCATCATTACATAAGATGTTAACATTAGGGGAAGCTGGGTGAAGGGTATATGGCAACTCTGTACTATCTTTGCAGGTCTTCTGTAAATATAACATTATTTCAAAATAAACAATTAAAAAACAAACAAATAGAACATGTATATACCCAAGAGAATTCTCAGTCCTCTGTGTCTCCAGAAGGATCTTAGTTTCCATTTTTAGAACCTTTACACTCTTCCTGTCCACATTTAAAATCTTCATCCTTTTGGTCCTCACATGTTTTTATGTCCTCGCCTTAAACACAAAAACCACTGGGTCTTCTGGAGAATTTGTCTGATGAAGGTGCATGGTAAGGTTCCCTTTGCCCTCCAAGTACAGAAATGTTAGACAAAATAGAAGTTTTTAAATGTGTGATATACATAAATAAACTCAAATGGAAGGGCAATCCACAGTGATGGAGCAGAAGGCAACAATCCATGGACGTATGAGACCCATGGACTTCCATCAGGGGCTGAAGTCGTAATGTCATTCCTGGGACAGGAAATGAAGGTTTAGGCTTATGCCAGGTAAGGAGCTGAAAGGACTAGAAAACTCTAACCACCAGCCTTAGGGAGGTGTCAAGGAAACATGTATTATGCTCAGGGCCACGAATGGGAAAATAATTGCTCATAAGATATCAAACTCAAGCCTGTACTCTTTGCGGTTGTGGGGTTTAAATTTATATTACATGGTATACAAACTAAGAAATTAACATAGGAACTCTTATGGAATGGGTAAAACCCTTCTGGGCTTTGCAGGGGTAAATGCAAAACCGCTTTGTAGGGACACATTCATAAAGGTCTCTCAGGCAAAAACCCCATTGAATATGCATTTACTATCAGAAATTATACCCTTCTCAGAGAAACAAAGCATCATAAGCAGCGAACAAGAAAATCCACACCCTAAAACCCGGAGAAAATAAAACAATCTAAACTATTCTATAAAGTAAGTATATTTAATTTGTTTAAAGAGAAAAATGAAGGTATAATACTGCACTCAAGAAGAGGTCATTATGAAACTAAGAAAAGAAGTTAACAAAATGGAATTCTTAAAATAATAAAGAGCTCAAATATCAATATATTACAATCTCAGTGGAAGTGTTCCACAGTAGATTAGACACTATTGAGAATAAGAACTGGATACTAGAAAATAGATCTGAGAAAATTATCCAGAATAAAGATCAAAGAAGTATTGAGAAGAATGATTCCCTCTTTTACTTAAACTTGTATATCATTGGATCTGAGCCACCCAACTAAATACTTAATTGTGTTCTACACCTTGAGCTGGGAAGCTATGGCTGCTAAACACATCCTGCCCACTGCCTGTTTTTGTATGGTCTGCAAGCTAGGAATGGCGTTTATATTTTTAAATGGTTGGAAAAAACAAAAAACCAATAATTCATGATGTGGAAAAATTACATGAAAATTCAAAATTCAAAATTTAACGTTCTTTTCAGTGTCCAATAAAGTTTTATTAGAACACAGCCATGCCCATTTGTTGTCTGTAGCTGCTTTTATGCTACAAGAGTTATAGTAGTTGAAACAAAAAACACACATCCCGCAATGACTGAAATATTTACTTTCTGGCCCTTTAGAGATGAAGTTTGCCAATTCCTGTTCTACACTACTTGCTAACTCTGTCATACTTATGAATCTTTCAAATTTGCTTGAAAACTCCTTGAAGTCAGGAATATTGTCATATACTTCTTTTGTCTCCCTGACACCTGGTCCATGTAGAACAGTTACGGATTTTCTGTAGCAAATTTTGGTATATCAAGTACAGGATTTCAAGAAACGAGTCAGACTTCAGAATGCAGAATAGATAGAAAGAAAGAGGAGTAATAATAATTTACATGTATTAATTTAGGTTTGAGGCAGATGCTATTCTATTTTGTGACACTTATGACTTGGGTAAATGCAGTGGTGTGGGATAGGGTGGTGGAGACAGGGACCTGGAATGAGATGCTGCCAGGTGGGTGGCACAGGCCGGGAAGGAGGAGACAGGAGGAGATTTAGTCTGGCAGGCGGAACATGGTGTACACAGGGCTTAGCCTCACACAACCAAGAAATCACTGGATAACGGAGACCAAAAACCACTGAGGAATAAAGGGGGAAGAGGACAGAGCCATGAGGCATCCTATGGGGTGAGCAGGCAAGGCCCAGCCTGAGATTAGGAAATAGAGACATTAGCCCAGCCGGGGCTGGGAGAAAGCGACCAGAGAATCAGACATTCAAACTATGGTGCAGGTTTGAATGGGTCTCATGGGTACAAGGGTCTCATGGTTAAGCTCCTGACTGAACTAGGTATAGAGAGATTTAAATGCCAAGTCCTAGAATATTAAGTTGGATGTTAAATTCTTTCTACCTAAAATCAGATTTGTTTTTAGAGACTAAGGTGCCTAAGGCAACGTAAGAATACCACAGACCCCGAAATATGGCAGCACCCGCCTTCACACCTGCATGATTGCAAATAAGCTACAGGGGAGTTGCCATGTAAATGTGGCAAGTCACGCTAGGGAAGGCAAGGCCTCGGACACAGAGTCCACCACCAGTGACAATGGAAGGAAAGAGCCGACTCTGGGAGATATTCGAAACAAAAAATTGATTTGTCACATCCTTCCAAGAGATCAGGAAGAGACTTGATATAGATGACAATACACGGCAAATGGCAGTCATACACCATCAGCAGATGCCATCAGTGCTCTGCTCACATCCCCTTGACATTCATCTCCACATGCAGAAGGCTTCTTACTGTGAGTGCCTGCACCTCCCTGCAAAAAGCAAAAAGCTTTGTCCTGGTTGTAAGCAAGCTCGGTCGTGCGCACAGCTGCCAACAGCCCCAGAAACAGCCGTTAGCCAATGATGCCCCATGAAGAGGATAAATGCCCCAGCCTCTTTGCCCCTTGTGTAGAATAACTCTGGGGCATGCTGTCCAATACAGCAGCCACTAGCCACATGTGGCTACTGAGCATTCAGAATGTGGCCAGTGTGACAGAGGAACTGAATTTTCAATTTTATTTGATTTTCATTAAGTTAAAGTAAAAAATGGTAACTCTCCAGTTATTGGAAGACCTTTATATTTGGAAAAACTTGGCTACAAAAATCTACTTTCCAACTGTAAATTTTACAAACTCTAAATACACATCAGGATAAAACTTTAGTGTCTAAATCCAGTAGTCCTATAAGTATAAAATTGATTTCAAAGATGTCATAAAAAATTTAATATCTCAATCATTTTAAAATGTTGAAATGTAATATTTTGGATTTAATAGGTAGAATAAATTATTAAAATTAATTTCATCTTTTTATTTTTACTTTTTATTTATTTATTTTTAAAATATATTTATTTATTCATTTATTTATTTTTGGTTGTTTTGGGTCTTTGTTGCTGAGCGTGGGCTTTCTCTACTTGCGGCGAGTGGGGGCTACTCTTCATTGCAGTGCACAGGCTTCTCATTGCGGTGGCTTCTGTTGTTGTGGAGCATGGGCTCTAGGCACGTGGGCTACAGTAGTTGTGGCACATGGGTTCAGCAGTTGTGGCTCATGGGCTTAGCTGCTCCATGGTATGTGGGACCTTCCTGGACCAGGGCTTGAACCCGTGTCGCCTGCACTGGCAGGTGGATTCTTAACCACTGAGCCACCAGGGAAGTCCTTATTTTTACTTTTTAATATGTGGCTACTGGAAAATTTAAAACCGCCAGTTTGGCATGTTTCACACATCTACTGGCTAGTGGTGATACACTGCCTCCCTGGGTGCCCCAGTGGGATTGAACTCCTGGTGTCCACCGTGGTAACTGGCTTGATAACACACTTTTTACTGACTTCCTTTCCTTCTCATTTTCCTGCATCCCTGCTTCCCTGCTAATTTTCCTGGGATTACCTCCTAGGTTGCTCTAGAATCCTTGTCTCAGGGCCTGTTTCTCCATAATCCAAACAATGACAAACAGCATTAAAAACAGGAAAGAATACATAGTTCCCTGTGCTATACAACAGGCCCTTGTTGGTTATCTATTTTATATATAATAGTGTGTATATGTTAATTATGACCTCCTAATTTATCCCTCCTCAACATTTTGTAATAACCTGTAGGGGAAAAGAATATAAAAAAGTAGATAGATAGATAGACAGATAGATGGAGCAATCAATCTGAATCACTTTGCTGTAAACCTGAAACTAACATGACATTGTAAATCAACTATACTTCAATTAAAAAAAACAGGAAAGAATTTTAGAGATTAACTATTCCAACCTCTTACATTTATAGATGAAAAAGATGAGGTCAGAGAGGTTAAATGATGTCGCCAAAGCCACTCAAATATTTAGCTGTGAATTCAGAATTTGATTTCAGATCTCACAGTTACAGATCCGTTTATTTTCTCACTGTATTACATTGCCTTTTAAAGATTATTGACAAGACACTGATGAAAGAAATTAAAGATGATACAAACAGATGAAGAGATATACCATGTTCTTGGATTGGAAGAATCAACATTGTGAAAATGACTCTACTACCCAAAGCCATCTACAGATTCAATGCAATCCCTATCAAACTACCAATGGCATTATTCACAGAACTAGAACAAAAAATTTCACAATTTGTATGGAAACACAGAAGACTCCAAATAGCAAAGCGATCTTGAGAAAGAAAAATGGAGCTGGAGGAATCAGGCTCCCTGACTTCAGACTATACTACAAAGCTACAGCAATCAAGACAGTATGGTACTGGCACAAAAACAGAAATATAGATCAATGGAAAAGGATAGAAAGCCCAGAGATAAACCCACACACATATGGTCATCTTATTTCTGATAAAGGAGGCAAGTATATACAATGGAGAAAAGACAGCCTCTTCAATAAGTGGTGCTGGGAAAACTGGACAGCTACATGTAAAAGAAGGAAATTAGAACACTCCCTAACACCATACACAAAAATAAACTCAAAATGGATTACAGACCTAAATGTAAGGCCAGACACTATAAAACTCTTAGAGGAAAACATAGGCAGAACACTCTATGGCATAAATCATAGCAAGATCCTTTTTGACCCACCTCCTAGAGAAATGGAAATAAAAACAAAAATACACAAAGGGGACCTGTGCTTTTGCACAGCAAAGGAGACCATATACAAGATGAAAAGACAACCCTCAGAATGGGAGAAAATATTTGCAAATGAAGCAACTGACAAAGGATTAATCTCCAAAATTTACAAGCAACTCATGCAGCTCAATATCAAAACAACAAACAACCCAATCCAAAAATGGGCAGAAGACCTAAACAGACATTTCTCCAAGGAAGATCTACCAACAAACACATGATTGCCAACAAACACATGAAAGGATGCTCAATATCACTAATCATTAGAGAAATGCAAATCAAAACTACAATGAGGTATCACCTCACACCAGTCAGAATGGCCATCATCAAAAAATCTATAAACAATAAATGCTGGAGAGGGTGTGGAGAAAAGGGAACCATCTTGCACCATTGGTGGGAATGTAAATTGATACAGCCACTATGGAGAACAGTATGGAGGTTCCTTAAAAAACTAAAAATTGAGATACCGTGCGACCCAGCAATCCCACTACTGGGCATATACCCTGAGAAAACCATAATTCCAAAAGAGTCATGTACCACAATGTTCATTGCAGCACTATTTACAATAGCCAGGACATGGAAGCAACCTAAGTGTCCATCGACAGATGAAACGATAAAGAAGATGTGGCACATGTATACAATGGAATATTACTCAGCCATAAAAAGAAACGAAATTAAGTTATTTGTAGTGAGGTGGATGGACCTAGAGGCTGTCATACAGAGTGAAGTTAAGTCAGAAAGAGAAAAACAAATACTGTATGCTAACACATATATATGGAATCTAAAAAAAAAAAAAAAAGGTTCTGAAGAACCTAGGGGCAGGACAGGAATAAAGACAGAGACATGGAAAATAGACTTGAGGACATGGGGTGGGGGAAGGGTAAGATGGGACGAAGTGAGAGAGTGGCATGGACATATATACACTACCAAATGTAAAATAGATAGCTAGTGGGAAGCAGCCACATAGCACAGGGAGACCACCCCTAGAGGGGTAGGATAGGGAGGGTGGGAGGGAGACACAAGAGGGAGGAGATATGGGGATATATGTATACGTATAGCTGATTCATTCATTGCTGTTCATTCATTCATTGCTTCAACATTGTAAAGCAATTATACTTCAATAAAGATGTTAAAAAAAATAAAATTGCTTTCTAAGTAATAAAGAAAAATTAACTCACCATTGGTGAGTGATTTTCCTTGCTTGGCTAACATATGAGCCACTTGGAACTTACTTTGATTGTGGCTTCATTTCCCTTTCTCATTTTTGTGAGGAGATTGTGCTGTGTGGAGATTTGTTATTTCCAAATTTTCTAGTTCTTCTGACCATTGCTAGCTCACGAATGGGGAATACTATGACAAATGCTTAGTCTGGTAATGTTGACATTTATTGTATTCTTTTCACACAGTTATAGTGCCATTGCCTAATAAACACACTGTATTGCCATCTATTTGACAAAAATATAATCCACTCTCCACTGTACCTTAAAAAAAATAAATAAAGATTATTAACAATTGTGGACAAAGTGTTTTCTAGGAGCAATGGAGCATTTAGCGCTCACGGGACGAAATTACAATAAACAATCTATACGCCCTTTAAACCTTCTTGGGCAGGTGGTAGCCTTTCCTTGCTCCTGGTTGGAAACCTGGAGAGGCTTCTGGACACTTCTGGTCCTTCTCATGTAACCACAAATCCTCTGGTTACCTGTAGCCACAATCTCTTCTCAGAAAGAAGAGTATCCAGTCCTGATGTGAATCCAACTGGATTGAAAGTTAACTCTTTCTTGCCCTCTCCTCTTTCTCCAGATGACTAATCTCAGTTTGTGAGGCACCAGGGGCCGGGGCAGAGAGGCAGAAAGAGAAGAGACGTAGGAAACTCACTTAACTGGTCCCCGTTCAAGATGATGTGGGACCATGTATATGCCTGGCAGATGTTTACCACTGTCACTTTCTCTGTCAGACACTTTAGGAGGTTTTCAGAGTTTCCTCTGCTGGGGCTCTCTGACTGAAACCCCCTTGATGTGGTAGCTTTCCTTTGGCAGTATCCCACTCTCCCATTCCCCCACCCCTACCCATGGTTCTCTGTCAGTCTGTGCAACACACACTCTCTCTGGGGTCCTCTTGGGAAGAAGTTTGAATTACTCCAGCCTGATCACCTACTCTGGGACTTATGTACCTTATACCTATTATCAGTAGGCAGTGAAGTTATCTCCCAGACCAGCAATGGCCCTTCCACTGGCCATCCCCAGATCCTTTAGCTTTCCCTTATAGGAGTTCAGCAAAGGTCCTCTGGATCCCCCAACTGCAAAGAATGCATGTCAAGAAACAGCCTAAAGGGCCTTACTGAAGCCGCTCTCGTTAGGTTTGGGGTAGTGGGTAGTGGTGGGATGTCTCCCTCTCCATTGTGAGCTGGACTTCAGAGTTCTCTTCAAAGTTATTCCCCTCAAAATTCTTCTTTCATCTCCCACACCTGACCCCTTTTACAACCTTGAAGTAGGTGAGGGGTTCCAGGAAACATGTAACAAAGTTTCAACACACCTCTTTTGTAAATTTTGTATGGTCTAGCACCTCCTTTGTCAGGTGGCATTACTCTAATGTGGTGACTCATCTGAAACTACAAACTTAATATTTTGATTGAGCTGATATATTACAAAAAGTTGAGCTGGGAATAAATGAAATTGATGTGGTTAATGTGGACCTTTTATCATTGGAGCTTGGCAATAAAAGAAAGAAATAGGTCCGTGGCCAGGTAAGTAGTATATAAAGCAAAAATTTAAGTTTTAGGGTTTATAATTATTTTGTAAATGAGGTATGCAGGCCTTCACATGTTTGAAAAGATCCTGGGTGAAGCTACAGAGAAAAATTGTGTTCATTGTGCTATCTTGTTGTTTTTTCTTTTTTTTTTACTTCAACTGTATGGTTTTTAATGAAATAAGTATTGGATGTCTTGAGAGCTGTGTGATTTCCTTTGATAACTGCTAAGACAACAGAGGTTTCAATTGCTTTTGATCTGCTTTGATCTCCCTCAACTACTTTTTCTTCAGTATTGTAGCATTTTTGCAATTTTTATAGGAGAATAAACAATAAAAGTTAACACTGTCGTTATAATTAATTGAAAAACATGGCTGCATCTACACAATAAAATCATTTGCAACCATCATCTTCAACTTTTTCTCCGTAGATTATCGTTTTATTTGCATTTCTACAGCACAACTACAACCAGAGCAAGCAAATATCTTATTTTCCTTCCCAAAAGAAATAATTTAAAAATTTTAGACCATTCCACAGTCTCAAAGTTTAGTGTCAAAGTATTTCAAACAGCATTTTTGTTTGAAAACTCATCACGGTCTCTTATAGGAACAAGAGAATGTTTAGTTACCAAACTCCAAATATACCAAACTCTAAATTTCTTGTTTGAAAATAAAAATATAAAATGCCCAAGCTGGCAATCTTTAATGTGTCCTTTCCAGGATTGTTTAGAAAACAAAATAGCTAGGCTTTGTTTAGATGGATAATTCATCAAGGATTTTCATTAATGATTGTGTACAGTGATTTCAGTGGGAGCACACTCAATTTTGATGCCGTATAGCATAAGTCATGACAGTTTTATGCAATTTTAGCTTTCAGTCAGCATTAGCCTTGTTTTAAAATGAGCAAAGAGGAAAAGAAAGGAGAAAGATGTAATGTTAATAGACTTCCTTCTGTGATCTCTCAAGGAGAGGTCTTTTTAAATAAGGGGCTTGAACTTGACCTTCTTCAATGGCACAAAGTCCAATGCATAGTTTTTAAAGTTATATTTAAATTTTAATAATTTTACTCATTAGAAGCAGTTAAAAGCAGACTCTCAAAACCTAATCCTCAATCTTGTAGTGTAACAGATAGCCAAAGAAGGGAAGCTTAGGGAAAAAGTCTGTAAGAGGTACATAAATGTTGTATTGATTCCTGTGTTTCATGCAATCAAAGCTGCTTTAAGGTAATTATCGCTATGGTATTTGAATTTGAAAACACAACTTAACATAGAGTTAGAATGGAAAAATCCTTAATTTCATGATAAATCTAGTTTTAGGGACCTAGTATTAAAAACTAGATGAAAAAAATTATATTCTCAGTGCTGGCAAAACGGCATGGAAAGAGACACTGTCATATGCTGTTGGTGAGCATGTAAATTTTTAAAATTTTTCTGGAAGGCAGTTTGGCCATAGCTATTGAATGCCTCAGAATTTTGCATTAAAACCTTTAAAGCGGCAATTTTACTTTGGGGGATTCATGCTGAGAAAATAGTCATGGATATTTGCAAAATTATAGCTACAAGATTTTTATGGAAGTATTTTTGATAGAAACAAGAACTGAATAAGCATAAATATTTAAAAACAAGGCTTTAGTTAGCCGTTAAAAATGATACTAGAGAAATATTTCATGCTATGAAAAGGTGGGAAAAGCTGATTAAAAACAGTGTGCACAATATGATTCCATTCCATAAAAAAGGACATTAGCATCAAAAAATATTGGAAAGGACTTCCCTGGTGGCGCAGTGGTTAAGAATCTGCCTGCCAGTGCAGGGGACATGGGTTCGATCCCTGGTCCAGGAAGATCCCACATGCCACAGAGCAACTAAGCCCGTGAGCCACAACTACTGAGCCCACGTGCCACAACTACTGAAGCCTGCATGCATAGAGCCCGTGCTCCACAACAAGAGAAGCCACTGCAGTGAGAAGCCCGTGCACTGCAATGAAGAGTAGCCCCCGCTCGCTGCAACTAGAGAAAGCCTGTGCACAGCAACGAAGACCAAAAGCAGCCAAAAATAAATAAATTTAAAAATAAATAAAGTTAAAATGATACTTTAAAAGTATTGGATAAAAACAAATAGAAATATGAACAGCAGTGTCTCTATATGATGGACTTATGCACATCATTTTTTTCCAACGTGGAAATAGCTTTTAAAAAATATTTTTAAAATTGAAATGCATACTAGGCATAGAAATATCAAACCATTGGAAAGTAAAAAATAAATAAATAAAAATTTGTGAGAGCTTTTCCTTGCAATGGCATCGTTTGGTAGAAACACACACACACACACACACACACACACACACACACACACATCTTGATTTTATTCAACATATTCAACCGTATATCTTGGGGGAGTTTTACTTTTTATTGTACATATATCTACTTCATTCTTTAAATTGCTGCATAGTATCCCATAATAGAAATATGTAATAATCTTCCTCATCAACTCCTCTCAACTGAACTTTTCTATTCCAACAGCAGGAATAGATTAGATCATTGACCTATTTCCTCTCCTCTTCACTTCTCTTTTCCAGCTTAAATAGTTATTTTATTAAACTCTCTTTTTTTCTCCTATCTGCAAAACCACAACCCTCAATGCCCTAGGAATTGTGTACATATTTATAAGTAGTATTGCTTTAATGGTTTTCATTTGTATACATCCTTTTCATAGTCAATATCAGGGTTATTTTACTTGATATGTAGAATGGTACTTTCTTTTGTTTGTTTTTTTCCTTTTTCTAAGAGTTCTTACCATATGATCCTGCACTCCTGGGCATATATCCAGAGAAAAACATAATTCAAAAAGATACATGCACCATAATGTTCACAGCAGCTCTATCTACAGTAGCCAAGATATGGAAGCAAACTAAATGTCCATTGACAGATGAATGGATAAAGAAGATGTGGTATATACACAATGGAATATTATTCAGCTATAAGAAAAGAATGAACTAATGCTATTTGAAGCAACATGGATGGACCTGGAGATTATCATACTAAGTGAAATAAGTCAGACAGAGAAAGACAAATATCATATTATATCACTTATATGTGGAATCTAATAAAAATGATACAAATGAACTTATTTACAAAACAGAAATAGACTCACAGACATAGAAAACAAACATGGTTACCAAAGGGGATAGTGGGGTAGAGGGGCAGGGAGAGAGAGAAATCAGGAGTTTGAGATGAACATACAGACTGCTATATAGAAATATAAATAAATAAATAAATATATATATATATATATATATATATATATATATAGAGAGAGAGAGAGAGAGAGAGAGAGAGAGAGAGAGAGAGAAAGAGAGAGAGAGAGAGGGAAATGATCCGTTCCTTGCAAGTTTGGTAGCAGCATTTTGGCACAAGTCTGTGATAGTGGTAGGGTGGTGAGGGTGATGAGACGTATGTATGTAAATCTTTGCTTACCCTTCAGGTTTTCCTATAATTATTGGTCTAGCCCATCCCCCCACCCCCACTTCTTGAGTTAGTTTTGGTAATTTTTATCTTCTTAGAAAACATCTACTCGATCTAGATCAGGGATCCTTTGCTTTTTATTTATTTATTTTTAAATGCCTTGAACCCCTTTGGCAGTTGATGAAATCTATGGACCTCTTCTTAGAATAATTTTAAAAACTGTTCTTCCTGGAATTTGACTTTTATTGTGAGTGGAATCACATGACTTTCTGTGTCTTCCTACAAATAAGGTGTGTGGGGTTTTTTTTCCTGATTATTATGTTCTCACAATGTTATTCTCAATACGCACAGTATTTTCATGGAATAAACATGCACAAAACCTGTTCCTATAATATATTGTGAGGCTTGTCTTTACTTCATAACAGTGTACAAAACAGGAATTGAAAAGGAATCCAAATAAAGAAAAGAACTTTTGCTGCTCCTCAGAACTTGTAACGTGCATGGCCTGTATCACTGTGCAATCTGTGACTCCTAATAAGTTACTTTAAATAATGCTTCAGCAGTTATCTCAATCTTGCGATGTGTTTGAACTTGCAAGGCTTGTACTGGTAGCTCACCAGTTATCAGTTTTACAAACACCATCCTGCCTTATGGAGAGTTAAACATTCTCATATCAACTGTCCAGTTTTACAAAACTTTACGAAGTGAGGGGAAAAGCTCACCCCTTTTCAACTATTGGTGAACAGAGGTAGATAAGGATATTAGAGAGAGTAAAATGGGTGACAGAGGCACCAAATGGATAATTAGGCACATTTGCCCTGCCGGTAGGCGAGGGTGGTCAGCCCATTTGCAGGGGCATTTGTAGACAGGAACTTGGAGACTATGTGCAATCTACAGCTGATCTAATGACTATAATGATATTTTCACATACCTGCACCAACTGAAAAGTGATATAGACATTTGTGTGATTTGTACAGACAACTGTCACAGGTGATGCTAATATCACTATGTTTATTGCCTAGGTTCATAACTGAAGGTCAAGCTAACTTTCAGTTAGAGGTGAGTGGAGATAAAGATATAACTTCTTTTACAATCCAAGATTATGGACCCACTGGAATCTAGAATCTAGGGCGTTAAAATCTAGATTTCTAGATTTACCCAAATATTGTTATAAAGGGATATATAATATAATATCCTCTTATTTTATGTTTTTCCATTTGCTCTTTCTAAAATTTTGCTTTGTTATTTTACTTAGGAATTTAGGAATTTCTAGAGCATAAGAATCGTATAATTTTCTTAGATGTCTTAGTCACTTAATGATGATTATTTAAACTAAATCAAGAGTTTAACAGGCTGGGTTTTTTTTTTTTTTACTACTTTTTTTTTTATCCTATGCTTTTCTCTTTATGATATACATCATTTTTTTGCTTTGTTTGAGTATTGCACTGAGTAATTCTTACAGAAAGAGCTTATGGCTCTTAAGCTGTCCGAGTCTTCCTGTGCCTCTGAATGTTTTTCTTTTGCTCTTACACTTGATTTGCAATTTTGCTGGATGTAGAATTCTAGATTCAAAATAATTTAATCTCAGAACCCGAGAGGAACTTTTTCCATTATAGCATCCAGATTTGCGGATGACACATCTGCATTCTCATTCTAACTCCACTCCTTTGAAGCTGAAGGAAACTCTTTTCATATTTTTGTGATTTCAGTGTTGTGATTTTTTCTTTATCATTGAAGCTGAATTTTCACTAAGTTGAGAACGTTCCAGCTTGGCAGTATCAACCCTTTCAAACGAAATATTTACATCTTTTTTTTTTTTTTTTTCCAGTGCAGGGAAATTTTCTGTTTTAATTACTCCAACCCTGCGTCTTCTTCATTCCCTGGAATTGGAATCCCTATTAAATGGAAACTGGAACTTCTGAATCTATCCTTTATTTCTCCTGGTAGTTTCCTCACACCTTCCATAGCTTTATCTTTTCAGTGTGTTATGAGAGAATTGCTCTGCTTGATCTTCTGGGTCACTAATTTGTTCATCAGTTGTGTCCATGCTAAAAAATAGATTATCCTAAATAATTGGAAATCATGAAAATTTATAAGAGCCTTTTAAAAAACATGTATTGGGGCACAGATTCCTCAGCCCTATTGGATTCTATTGGTCAATGTTGAAATCATGCTCAACTTCCTGCCTGAGCTCATTTACTGTTTGCACTATTCCTGTGTTTCCAGTGCTGCCATGGACAGATTTCTACCTCATTTTTTCCCCTTGCGATTTGGAATAGGAAGGAAGTTAAGTGTCTTCATCAACCATCTTGAATCTGGACTCTGTCTTTTGGTGTCTGATATGTGTCAGGTTCCATGTTAGTCACTAGATGGATGAAGCAGATGCATGATCACCTCCTACACGAAGCATCTTTTTCTGGGGCACACAGGAAAAGGCGGGAGACAGAAGAGAGAGGGGTGGTCTGATCAAGTTGGGGCCACATTATTAAGGCTTTATTCCGTATACTTTCTGAAGGGGTTATGACTATATTTTATATGCAGTAGGGAGCTAGCAAGGGATTAAAAGTTTTTAGGGAGGTGTTTTTGTCAATATTATGGAGGATGAAAGGAAAAAGGCAGGATTGGAAAGGGAAAGCCAGTTAGAAGTTGATTGCTGTCATCCAGAAAAATTATCACCTGAACTTTTGCACTGACGTCAGAGACAGGAAGAGGGGCATGATACAACTGACCCAATACTTTCCCTATATGCATATTCAAAAATGGCATAAGCGCCCATGTAAAGATCTACACCATTAACCAACAACCACAATGGCCACCTTTTTGTATTTTGTATTGCTTTGTTGCTTTTTTCTTATCCACACTGTGTGCCAGTAAATTTCTATAACTTTACTTTAATATGTTGTATGGATTCAGATCACATGTTTCATGTGTAATGGATGGATCATGGGGCAGCTAGAAGTTGAAGCTGTATTAGGATTGTGTGGGTACTTGAGTATTAGTGGTGTTGGATCACGATCAATTTCAAATTGTGAACCCAAGTAGCCAGATGGGATACTGAAAGGGTGAGTCATTTCATCCCTAAACTTCAAGGTAAATTTTAAAGTTCTTTCCCAAATATGTGCTGGGTAGTTTAAGAACACCATGTTCCCTGGAAGAACTTGACCTAAGGGTCAAGGATGACCCCATTACTATAGTAGTAGAATTTAGAGACAAAGTCACATTTCTCTGACTAGAAAGGTCGGCACTGGGAAAATGTAATAAAAAGTGTAGTAATAAAAGTAGTAAAAATACTTGCTGTACTCATAGTCCTATGTATGGTGAAGCACTGAAGTCATCCTGGCAAAACAGATGTGGAGCAGGTGTTGAAATTTAAATGGATGAGTTAGTAGTATAGATACAGTAGATCAGTGATGCGGGTGGATGGGCTCATCAAGGAAATGGGGGCATGACAATGTATTATGAAAATGTCTTTCAATTGTTTCTTTCAGAATTTCCCTAATGTACGAAGACTCAAAAAGATATCTGCAGTCACGTGTTTCTCGCAACATTATTTACAAGAGCGAAGATATGGAAACAGCCTGTGTTCATCAACAGATGAATGATTAAAGATGTTGTGGAATATATAGACAAAGAAATAATATTCAGGCATAAAAAAGAAGGAAATTCTGCCATTTGCAATAGTACGAATGGAACTTGAGTGCATTATGTTAAGTGAAATAAGTCAGAGAAAGACAAACACCGTATGACTTCACTTGTAGGTGGAATCTAAACAAACAAGTCATAGAAAAGAGATCAGATTTGCGGTTATCAAAAGTGGGAGCTGGCGATGTAATGTACAACACAATGACTATAGTTAACAATGCTGTATGGTACATTTGAAAGTTGTTAAGAGGGGAAATCCTAAAAGTTCTCATTGTAAGAAAAAATTTTTTTCTTTCTTTTTTTTTTTTTGTGTGTCTATATGAGATGATGGATAACTAAATTTATTGTGGTCAGCATTTCACAATATATGTCAGTCAAATCATTATACTATATACCTTAAACTTATACAATGCTGTGTATCAATTATATCTTAATAAAACGGGGAAAAATTTCCTAATGTAATTAAGATATTCTTGTAAAAATGAGTTTTCCCATATGTGTATCTCTAAGTCTATAAACTGTGAGACAAAAGCTGTTTCTATAATATACTGTACAGAATTCTCAGGAATATTTGTATTGACAAAAATATATTTTTGATATGAGATTAAGAATTAAGATTAAGAATTAACATAGAAGATTAAGAATTAAGAACTAAGATTAAGAAGAAAGTGACATAGGGATTTTGGGGTGAATGTAGGATTCAAACTATTTGAAGTCTTCTTTATTTTTTTAATTCAAGGAACAGTTTTTCATTTGAAATATGTACATGTTTCCCTTCCCACGTGTGTTCATCTTCCTACCTGAACAATATTTGTTTGTTAGGATATAAATGCCTCTGCAGTGATAGCTTTCTAGTCAAGACGGCAGGTTCAGTCTGATTGCACTGAATAAGGTGATTTGCACTCACTCATTCATGAGATATTACTTTTGGAAGTTATTGGAATAAAACCTATGCATTATATAAGCTTGTCACTTTTATCTATTTAAAGATGTCTGTTTTTATTATTTTCTGATTATTGTCTCACTGTCTAAATATTAAACTACTGCTTCTTTATTAAGTCATTCTTTTAAGGAGCTATGAGCTTCATGTGCCAACTTTTAAATTTAATTGATTAAAAGCAAAATTCCTTTTCTTAATCACAGATTAAGTGTTGCACAGCTCAACTTGCAGTGGGAAAAAAGAACACAAAACAAGTAAGCAATCTGCACTTTTAAAAAGTTTTGAACAGTAAAAACAAATGTAAAATTGTTCCCAAATAAGCAATACAACTTAAGTGATAAAGTTCTATTTTAAATAAATAAATCAATGGAAGGAAACATTTTATGCCTTTTCTTTGAAAATCAAGTACTTATTTGTTTTCTAAATTTTGGTTAGGAGAATCTGTACACTTATATCAAAGAATAAATACTAAACTGTTCCTATTAATAAGAGCAAAGGAAATAGGAACATTGATGTTTGCTCATCTCTGTGCTAGGTGCTAGACAGAACAAACAGAAGGATCAGGAAACTTCATTGCCTTTTGAGTGTGTGTCTGTGTGTGTGTGTGTGTTGCAGTGTAATGGGGAAAACAAGCTCTGATCACACTTTGTAGCTGTTCAAAATAGCAGGTCATAGGTCCTACTACTCTTAGTTAAGTGTCCCTGTAGGTGTTTGCTGCTGTGGGTGTGCAGTATGTTATTATGTTTGTTATTATGTATGTATTATGTATGTTATTATGGTGTAGTTACACATCTTGCAACTAATGACCTCCTGCATTTTTTGTACACGTGCAACTAACACTCAGGCACTAATGTTATGTTTCATTAGGATTTACCAAATGTTAATAATTTCAATTTTTAAAATCCACTTATTATGCAGATTTTTTAACACTTACTATTTGCTTAGAAATAGATACGAAGAGGACGAGGTTTTCGATCTCACTGAACTCACAGGTTGTTGGTGGAGCCAAAGGTGTTGGAGACATCAGAGTCACAGGGCAGTGATGGAGGGAAGAGACCGTACTGAGACTGTGTAGGAGGGTAAGGGGGTAGGGATGGGGGTGCATTTCAAGGAAAGCCCCCTGGGGAGGTGGAGTTGAGCTAAATCTCTGGCAAAAGCAGGATTTAGTTAAGAGAAGAAGGTGCAGGGAAGGCATTTCAGACAGAGGGAAGAAAGTCTACAAGCAAAGATGTAAGAGGGAACGTTTGAAACACTTATCCTTGTTAAATACAATGACTTTTCCACTCACGAAAAAATAGGAAAATTTGAGATGTCACGTGTGGATGATTGATATCCTGTTCCACATCTGAATTATTGCCAAACCCTTAAATACAAAATGTGAACTCCTTTGCCATTTTTGAAAGCTGGATGTTTCAACATTTTCCCCTTTTGCCAAAAGTAAACTCTTCATAGTGAACTAAAGTTGTCCTTAATTTTCCTAAATATACTTCTTAGGAAAAAAATGTAGATTTTTCTTGGTCAATACATTCACATGAGTAATTTTATACATTTCTTTGGAATTAGCAGTACTCTAATGGGAGAAAAATTCTGCTTTGGTCTGTGGCCATCTTCTTGCATCGGCTCCAAATTTGAGACCCTCATGCCTTCACATCTGAGACAGAGATGCCAACAGCCTCAGGAGCATCAATGCAGGATGTTCACACACACACACACACATGCGTGCACAAATAATGAGCCTCATGCATCTTACTTGGAAACAATGCAAATGGTATGTTTTCTTCAGCAAAGTGTCATATGGGATGTGATGTGGTATTTTTATACTTTAAAAATAACATTTAGATATTTTCACTTGGTATACTCAGCACAGAGCCTGAGGACCCATTCTACTGGGTCCAGATAACTGTTTTTCAAGGTATGATCTTAGACTATCTAGGTCATAATCACCTGGAATCTTTCAAACAGCAGAAATTTCCTGATTCCACTCAGGATCTATTGAATGTCTGGAGGTGGGCCCAGAGGGCATATATTCAGCAAGCCCCAGGGGATTTCTGATGTCCCCTAGAGTCTGGGTCGATCTTCCCTCCAATCTGGCACAGAGTTAACCATTTAGAGCCAAACATAAGTGAAAACAAGTAGCATATGTTTGACTTGATCCATTGAGCTTAAAAAATTATCTATAGTTCAGAACTCTAGTCTTGCAGCTCATTTTTATAATTTGCAAATTCCATCTAACCATTATGAAAGACACCATGAACACTGTAAATTTTTTGCACATACAATGCTTTCCAAAGTCCAACACTCAATTTTACTAAGCATGGACCTCATAGCATTTATTTCTCCCTGACACATTTCAATTTGTCTTACAGAAAATTTTTTATCCTTTACTGATTCATACCTCTCAACGTTACATTTGCCAACAGAGTTTTCTTTTGGTATTTTGGTATTTATGACAGGTACTGAAACCTATTTAAATTATTTCTGAGATACATCTCCCTTCGAATGCCATAAACATTATCTTGTCTCACTAAATATCTGATATTACTTTTTCTCTACTTCTGATTTTAAAAAAATGCTATGATTACTGCTCCTTAATACAGGTTTTGCCCATGAGATCTTTATCTCTTTAGACAGTGTATTAATCCCCCTTGCTACCTCTTGGGTCCTCCTGGATTTATAACTGGAACAACTAAGGAGCACGAGTGATTTTAATGGTTTCTTCCAAACTCTGGTTCTCCATGACTAGGTGAAGAATGAGGGGACTGTGTGTACCTGATAAACATAGGGACATTTTCCACCATCACTGATGCTAGGAAGTCAAACAAACGGCTTCTCAAAATTAAGTGTGATCCCATAGAAAATGCCAGAGCAAAATCTATTCTCAGAATTTCCTCTTTCTGAACTGTTTGTGATATCCTATCTTCCAGGTTTCCACGGGGAAGTCAAAATCACTATGAGTATCATGATATAAAGAATCTATTATAGGAAGACACTACACAAATGTGGAGAAGTTGGAGAGAAGTCCAAAAGGATGAGTTGAAAGATCAGATAGAAACCACCAGCCAGCCCCCTTCTGATACACTATACAAGAGGACCAGTGATAACTTACAGGAAAATCTGGAAGCTAAGCACGTCCAGATGTTGAAGTTAAATTTCTAAGGAGAGCCAACAGAAAGTCTAGCTTGGGGTAGCTGCCGGTCAGTAGGACCAGCAGTTGTGAAGAAGGGCTGGACCCATGGTGGGGGATGAAGCAAGAACATGGCAGAATCCATTGGCATCTCTGCATCTAACTGTGAAAACCTTCAGGGCATGATGGCTACAGCTTCCCCTACACCTTTCAAAAACCTCGTGCGAATTTCTCTTTTGGTCAACTTCCAGCTAGAACCATAAGTGGGAGATTCTGGGAAAATCCTTCCAAACTAGCCAAGTTGACAAGTGATCAATACAGCCCCCCGCCACAATCATTCTTTGTTTAAGGTATGCATTTTTATTTGTTCCAGAGCATCATGTTTCACTTCTTTTCACAATAATTGTCAAGATTTTGTTTTCACCTACTTTAAAACAGGTAGAAAATGATAGCTTCCCCTCTCCTCCCCTTATGTACTTTGTACATTGCTGATACTGTATAAATGCACTTTTTCCTAATTGAATTGAATGAAGTTCTGAAAAGTTAGTATCTATTCTACATGTGTACTCTGGAGAAGCTGTGTTAAGTCTCTGAGGTCACCAGGAACCATGTCTTCATGGCTCTAACCGGAAGTCATTCACTTCTCTGGATCTGAGCCACCATCTTTCACGTAGGAGTCTTTTGATAGCAGCATACATTGAGTCCAGGCTATGCTACCATGTTAGTCCTTGCTGCATGGTAGCCTAGCCTGCATCAGAAACCACCCTGAAACTTAGAGACTTAAAACAAGAATGATTCCTTATTTCCCTTGATTCTAGAATTAGGTTGGTTATTTTCTCTGCTGATTTCACCCAGGTTCACTTATGAGGCTGAATTAGCTTGAGGATCAGCTGGCCTGCAAGGCCCAAGAGGGCTCCATTCACATGTCAGGCAGTTGGTCCTTGCGGTCGGTTGAAGAACCTTGTTTTTCTTTCACATGGCCTTTCATCTTCCAGGAGGCTAGCCTGGCTTCCTTACATGGCGGTCCCGGGGCAGCTCTCTAAGACAGCAAATTGGAAGCTGAAAGACCTAGCTTCAGATGTCACATAATGCCATGTATGCACTTTTTTTTGTCAAAGCTCTTTACAAGGCAAGGCCAGATTCAAAAGGAGGTGAAATACACTTGACCCCTTAGGAGATGCCAACTGTTGTGGTCATGTTTTTCAATGTACAATACCAAATGAAACTGTGAAATTATCTTATGTTAGTTTCTTTAGTAAGACCAGCCACCCCGCCACTCTGGGCCACACATGCCGTACATCGTTATTCTTATATCAGTGGTTCTCAGCTGGGATGATTTTGTCCCTATTTTTCCCAAGGGGCATTTGGCAATGTCTGGAAACATTTTTGATTCTCACAAGTGATGGTGTGGTTGCTATTAGAATCTAGTGGATAGAGACCAGGAATGTTGCTAAACGTCCTACAATTCACAGGAAAGCCCCTGACAACAAAAAATTATCGGGTCCAAAATATCAGTCGTGCTGAGGTTGATTAACTCTGCCTTATAAGGAATATAATGCTAGTAAGCTTGCAGAGTAGAACTTAGATCAAGAATAATACCTAAAGGTATATGTTTTACACAGCCTGAAATGATTTAAAATTTTGAAGGGATCATAAATTTCCTTTCAGTTGTAGAGGGACTTTCAGCATTCTGCCTTTCTAACATTCATTATTTATGAACAAACCATTTTAGATAGAATATGAACCACTCAGACCTTTCTTTAAGATTCAAGCTGAAAACAGTACTTAGACTTTTAAGACTTTGCCTATTTTTTTTAAATTTTCAACTCTCCTTCTAGCTTCTAACCCAAACTTCAAGGGATGTGCACACATGTGTGCCCATACACACACACACACAATGTTTTCGCTATTTCTGTCAGAAATCTTTTAAGGACATTCCCACATTGTTTTAAAGGCTGAGATGTGTGTGTTAATTGGTTAAAGCCCTTGTCTCATTAACTGAGGAATAATAATTTACACAAAACTCTATGATCTTTCAAGCTATATCTCTAGATAGAGGCTGATAGGAGTTACACAACCTACCATGGATTCTCCATCACAGTGTCCTTGGGGAGGTTGAAATTTTCAAGGTTTCCCCTCCAGAACAAAGCAGAGTACAATTTAAAACAAAATGGGATAAATTGGTAATGACACAAAACAAGTTAGAATTGCATACAACAATAAATTAGACTTCCTTAGGGTAGAGGAAATAAAAGTGCTGAAAGAGAGGACTGTGGACAGCTTCTCTGCTCAGTTTTTTCATAAGAATTTAAAAATCAAAAAAGGATAGAACTCAGTTATACACTGTAGCTCTGATCCATATTCCAATTCCAATTCTTGAGATACTCTTGGCTTGGATGGTGCCCAAATTGGCTTAGTCACCTTTCTCACCCAAACACACCCCATCTGCTCTCTCCTGAAGGTGTGTGATCACAGGTAGCTTACCTTATCAAGAAGGATGTATTGCCATCCCTTTCAAGTGACAGAGGCTGTGTGTAATCGTGCTGGCCCCAAAGCATTGTAGACGGGGTAGATATTTGAATGCATTAATAGACATTTACTACATCAACTCGGGCCTGAGGACTCTTCTTTATTTTGTTGTTTTGATTTTAATGACATATTTAATAATGGCCTATAAAATGAGCATCTTTTCTTTTGTGATATCAACAAGTATATGAGTAAACATCAAATTTGAACGACATGTACTTGTTATACATTTTTCATCCTTATTTTACTTTCTTTGATATTTTGTCTCATGTTTTTAAACTTTTTGTTGAACAAAATTTTTGAAGACCATCCTTCCACTCCTTTTAATCATTTATATTGTAGCATTTTTGTTGTTTGTTGTTTCTGACAACCCAAAGTATCAATAGCTCTATGATCCTTAGATGAGCAACTGGGTGGATGACCTCAGAATTTGGTCTGCATCATACATTGCTTTCATCCTACATTTTTTTTTTCACAAATTAAACATATTGTCCCACCATGTCAAGTTCATTTTGATTTGCAAGCCTGTATTTGGGGATGATGATATGACAGGTAAAGGACTCTAATTGAGAGAGAAAGAGAGAGTGAGAGAAAGAGGAAATTCGAGAATCCATTGAGATGAACAAAGTAGTTCCCCCAGTCTATGGATGAGACCAAATTCACAGCTATAATTAAGATCGTTCAAGTTGCCTCAACAATAGATTAATTCCCCTTTTCAGCTAAAGGATCAATGTCATGCATAGAAAACAAACTTATGGTTATGAAAGGGGAAGGAGGGAGGGATAAATTAGAAGTTTGGGATTAGCAGATACACATATATAAAATAGATAAACAACGAGAACCTACTGTATAGCACAGGGAACTATATTTGATATCTTGTAATAACCTACAATGGAAAAGAATATATATGTATATGTATAACTGAATCACTTTGCTGTACATCAGAAACTAACACAACATTGTAAATCAACTATACTTCAATAAAAAATTAAAAAAAAAGGGTTGATATCATGAAAGCAATATTTTACTGGAGAGATATTGCTGAAATCTGTTTGCTTAATAAAGCAATTATTGATAACTTGCAATTGTTTATTGCTGCCCAAATTATCAACTTGTTAGCAAAAGCATTCTTGTGTCTCAACAGTGATGTGTATTTCTGTTTCAGGGAACACTGACATATAATATTTCTTCCATAGAGATATATCAGGAAACCATAACCCTTAAACTATGAAATGTCATATTCGCACAAGCTGGAGAGGTATTATGGAAATACTAAACACACTGTTTGAGGTTTCTGCTTCCAGAGTCTTGGCCTTTGACCTTCAATCGATATCTCACTTCAAAATAACAGTAATGGATGATGGAAACTGATGTCTTTCACTTGTGGTGTTCCAGAAACAAAATCTTAGAGATTTTAACATATAGGTATCTTCCAAGGGGCAGATACCTGAACCCGTTTTGAAGTGCTCTCAGAATGCAAATGTTTTCTTTGCAGCCACAGCAGAAATATGTAGGCGTCTCTTAGACCATCATCAGCCTGGAAGTAGCTGTTCTGTTTGTTATTTTCTTGCTGAGGCTTTTCCTTTTCCGCACTCAGGAGCGGGTAACCGGCTTCTGATGACATAGGTCCATATCTTGAGTTCTCGAAATTGTAAAACACTAGTTTTGAAGTATTCCTGCACCTAATCCCGAAAGGTCTAACTACACTCACTTAAATGACTCACAAGGAAGGCTGTACCATTCAAACCACTTTAAGGCATTTCTTCCTTTAGAGAGTAGCAGTAAGAATAGTACGAGATTAAGACTCTTCTCCAACGCCATGATAATATCACCTAATACTTATAGCGTGTGATACCTTTTCAAAGTATACTTAAATGTATTACAGAAAGCAGCAGTATAGTGTACTGGTCAAAAACCTAGGCTTTGGAGTCAAGGCGATATACTTTCAGCAATGTAAATGCCCCGTTTCTTTACCTGTAAAATATAAATAATGTTACCTTTATTATATTATTATATATATAATTATAAAGATTATAAAGATTATTATAATTATTATTATAAAGATTATATTATTATAAATTATTATAAAGATTAGGTGTATATAAATAGCTTAGTCTTGTGGATGTGCCCTAGTTAGCATCACGTAGCTGGTAGCTATTATTGGTACTACCTTAATGCAGGTGTCTTTTTTCACCACTTATGTTTCATGTATTTAGGTCTTAAAATAGTCATTATAGATTTATTGCCATAGCACAGAATTTAAAAAAAATCTACATCAGAACTGAGGTCCCTAAAAAATTTGCTCCACACCCCTGCAAGGGAGCACAAAGGAGCCAGACAGGCATTAGAATCTTCTATGACCAAATAAACCGCATGGATCATGGATTCCGACTGAAATCTCCTAAATCATAACTTCAAACAGTGTCAACGCCGGCTAAAAACATCAAGGTTATCAATTTCAAGCCAGAGTCGAAAACGTGGCTCGTGCTGACAAAGTACCAAATAGTACCAAAGTAAATTGACTAGGCTTCCTGCCTCTGCTTTCCACGCCATCAGGAAAACCTTCTTTACATCTTTTTCTGAGGTGCTAATTCACTAAACAAACAGCACACATTACCCCAGGCACCAAATCCTTCAGGAGACTCCCAAGTTACCCATATTCCTTTAGAAAGTTTGGGGACCAGAGAAAGCCCAACAACTGTTTCAGAGCCTGGCGCCTGGGGTGCCAAAGAATTATGCATGAAGAAAACCCTGCTGGGAAAATGTTAGATGCTAAACTAAGCATCTTAAAGAAGAGATGCGAAAGGATGTAAATGCTTTAAACCACCCAAAAAATTCAACTTAGAAACAGATAGTCACAAGAAGAATCTGAATTAAAATATAAAAATGACATTCAGGTGTAGCAGATGAAGTCAGTAATTCTGAGATGGAATATTATTCTGATAGGCTGCATTTTAGAGAAGTCCGAAATGTCAGAATTGGAACTTAGATCTATACACTAGGGGGATCCTTTACATAACAGGCTCTCCTTGAGCATTTAGAAAATATGACAGATCTAAGGAATGATATATCTTTAATAGGAATATATCTTTAATAGGAATGCATCGAATTTGTTAAAAAATCAAAGCCAATGTTGCCCTGAGAGAGGGAAAGAGCTGAGGAGTCCCTTGAACGTACATCCTCAGCCTATTTAACATTTGGAAGGACACAGAATGGAATAACTGGAATGAATTTGCCTTTACCTTGATGTCATTCTAGAATTTTGAACCATTTTCTTTTTGTCCTCTCCCAACCCTGACCACCAGTACTTATTTTTCTTTTTAGCTTTTCATTGAGAAAACTTGAGAAAGAAGTGGTTTGAACTCAAGAGAGTGGTTTGAAGGTTGTAAGTATGTCCACCCAATGTGTTTAAGAGGATTCTGCCATTTTCCTATTTCCATCTTCTCCTTCCTTCCCTACGTTTATTACTATGGCGTCAGGTCTGGTGTTAAAGTGTGTGTGTTTTAGATGGCTCTATTCCATTGGAGAATAATGCTTCTGAGGTGGCATCTCAGGTGAGGTCGTATTATTTAAGGGGTTCTGCTAATTATCTGGGTGTGTTTTGCTTGAATGGGGATAAATATGTTTACTCCAAGGTTTTTCTGGCAAAACTATAATTTTCACTTAAGCTTTTCTTTTCTCTGACTCTCATACACCTTCTTTCTCCACATCCATAAACACACACAGACATATACACACACACGGCCACACATACACACACACTATTTATAATTCTGGGATGCCACTTTTTAGGGTCTTCTGAATCCTTTAACTCTTCCCTCTTCAAAAAAAAAATTCTGTTTTTCCTTCTTTTCCCAGGACCTGTGTGAACCCCACCCAGAGTGTCCCTCTAATCAATCCTCTTGTTTACTGCTCTAGTCATGAAATGTAATTTAATTTATTCAGTAAGTTTCTTTTTTTTCCCTCCTGAGAATCACAAAAAGGAAAAATCGTGAAAATTGCTCTTATTGGTAAGAATTTCTACATATGTCAAAGTGCTGATCAGGAAAGGAAAAAAAAAACCCAATAAATGGGAACTGAATGATTTATGCAAATTAGTTTGAAATCTGGGACAGAAATAAGATCATTGGAATATATTCAGGGATTTTTTTTTTTTCCTGAAAAGAACTGGTTCTTGAGGTCATCATCTGGAACAGAGAGTGCATTATTATTTTAAAATAATTATGAATATGATTTGAGTAAGCCTCTACTTCTAGAAAATTCCTTTCAGAATTACCGTAAATATTGAACATGAATATTTCATGAATCGTGGGGATGAGCAAGTTTCACACAACTCAGTCACAAGTGCCCCAGTGAACAAATTTTATTTCAAGGAGGACATACCCTATAGGAGTTAAAATTATGGCATGCTGGGAATTCCAAGATGTCACTAGAATCTGAAAACACTATTGTAATGCAGTAATGATGCCGTGTGCATTTTCTGGGTCTATTTTTTTGACAAGGAATCTGAGTTTTCGGGCAAGCAGGATGCACATCAGAGTACACAAGAGGCATGTCTTGGAGACTTCCGCCTGAGAGCACATGCACAGCTTCCTGTTTTGGTCTGATAGCTTCCCCTGGGCTTTCATAGATGCAAAATTACCCACACAGAGATGGGTTGCCCATGCAAAAGAGTAGGTGTCTTAATTTTGGAAAGCTTTGTTTCACGTTACCCATGTCATTTCATTCTACTAAACTTATTTCCTCTTACATTTTACACTAACCCTTGAAATGTCATTTCATCTGCCTGTGGGAAACACTTTTTTCCACCTCTTAGGCTTAGTCTTCTAAGCTGATCTGTTTTATTTCTTCTCTCTTGGCACTGCTCTAATATTACTGCATCACTTGCTTACAATATTGACAGCCAGCTAAAATGACTTAAGACAGACTTTGTTAAATCATTTGGTCAACGATTTAAGAATATTTGTGAGCCTATTCCATCTCCACATGTGTATGTACCCTGGGGGTACAAAGATGCCTCAAATATTCATTGTGCTTTCAAGTGGCTTACAGTTCAGGTTGGGAGTTATACTTACATAAACTGTAGTACAAAATGCAAAATGACTGGCTCCTCAAAAAGTAAAGATGAAGTGTTATGATAAATATTCTCATGTGCTTTTTAGCCATTGCATATCTTCTTTTGTGAAGTGCCTGTCAGTCTTTTGCCCATAATTTCCCATTGGATTTTTAAAAAATTTGAGTTGAAAGAGTTGTTTTTATAGTCTGGTTATAAGTCCTTTGTATGTATATATTTATCCCAGAATATGGCTTGTTTATCCATTTTCTTAAGGTTTTAATTTTGATGAAGTCGTATATATATGTGTGTATATATATACACTTTTAAAGTTAGTGCTTTTGGGTTCCTGTCAAATGAATTTTTGCCTACTTTAAAGTCATGAAGATATATTCCTGATAATCCTGTGTTTTCTTTGATCTCCAGGTCCACATTTTACATCATTAAGGAAATGTCATCAGGGAAATGTAAATTAAAGCCAATGAGTTATCACCACACACTCACTGGATGACTAAACTTAGACTGACAATACTAAGTGTTGACAAAGAAGTAGAACAACTAGAATCATCATATACTGCTTGTCAAAATATAAAATGATAAAATGACTTTGGAAATCAGTCTGACAGTTTCTCTTATAGGTAAAAATACACCTAACCTATGGGTTAGCTCGTATAATTTTAGGTTTTACTCTCAAAGAAATGAACACATATGTCAACAAAAAGACTTGTATAAGAATGTTCATAGCAGCCTTAAACATAATAGCCAATCATTCATATGTCCGTCAATAAAAGAGTGGATAAAAAAACATTGATTTATCCTTGCCATGGTATATTACTCACAATTAAAAAAACACAAAAATACTGATATACATGAATAATATAGATAATTCTCAAACAACTGAGCTAAAGAAAACTTCCACAAAAGAGTACATACCTTATGATCTTATTTATATGAAGTTCTAGAACAGACAAAACTCATTTATGATGAAATGGATTAAAGCAATGTTTACTCTCTGGAATAAGGAAGGAAGAAAATTTGGGGGGTGATGGAAATGTATTTTGAAAGGAGTATGAGTTGACTCAAGTGTATATATTTGTCCACACAGTGAATGTACATTTAAGATTTGTGCATTTAATTATATGTAAATAATACTTCCATAAAAACAATGAAAAAAATTCCTAAGGGGCTGAACTTAGCAACTGATTGGTTAGAAATATGGCACATGGGTTTGAGTGCATTTTGTACTCAGAGGGCTCTGGATTCAAATAATAGTTCTGAAATTTATTAGCTGTGAAAGTTTGGTTGAGTCACAAAACTCCCCTGAACTTCAGTTTTCCCTCCGCAGAACTGCAGTAATAACCGCTTTTAAGAGATGTTGTGAGCTTATTACAAGAGCTGACATAATGTGTTAAGAAATTAATGTCTCTCAAATAATTCTCCTCCTCCTTTTTTCCCCTTTTATTCTTCTTGTTTTCAATGAGCAGTGTTCAACATGATTGTGAGGTTTTGAGTTTTGATGTTAAGATGATAAATTGTTAACAACAGTAAGAGCATACATAGGAGACAATATGATGAGTTCTCTTTCGAACCTAATGAATTTGAGTAGCAATGTTCTGAATGCAGTTACCAACAATGGGTCTGGAATTTGGGAGAGAAATCAGAAAAGAAGCTTTGGATCTGAGCTATGGTAAGGTGATAAATCAGATTTCCAAGGGGGCTAGGGGGAAAAGCTGTGATATGTAGTTTGCTGATTTCCATGCTGTAAATACTCCCATCATGGCCAGTTTCAAGTTACCAAACCGGTTTGCAAAATTTCTGAATACTTACCATTCAGCTCTCTCCAGCTGGTGCCTGCTGGCTCCACTACACTCCTAGCTCTGAGTCATTGGCTGAGGCAGAGAATGAGAGAGACACAAATCCTTCCTCACTTTGCACCAGGTCCTCTTGCTTACAGGGTACATTGAGTTTAAGTTCTTTTGCTATGAATCCCCATTTCTGAGTGTCTGTCCACGCTTCTCACCTTTCTCTGCTGTGAAATGGAAAACCTGACCATCTTACATCCACTTCCTTAGAGAGGGCCTCGGGGGCACTGTGGCTTATCCATCCTCTTGTTGCCATGATACAGTTTCTTTATCCTTTGATGATACAGAGGCTGCTCTGTGCAGGGAGGGTGTCCTCATCCTGGGAGGGGGTCAAGCAGAACCTCATGCCATGAGAAGAACTTGTTCCCCCACTTTCTGGTGCGTCTTCCAGCGCTGGGCTCCTGCGTCACTTAGATTATGTTTTACTCCTTGCTGGATTGGAAAGGAGCATTTCAAACTGAGTTCATCATCTCCTCCTCCCCAGCCCACCCACGTCCAGTGCATAAGTCTGTGTTTGCATGAACTGCAGGTGTAGACAGTTCACGATTATCTTTCCATGGGTTGCTGGGATGCCAACAAACCATGGGATGAGGTTCATCCTACATTTAATATCATCGAACTATCTGCAGCAATAAGGACACTTTGTCACAAGTCCACAGGGACAATTCTTAACCCACAGGCCAACTAACAGGCTCTGTTAAATGTACATTTCCAGAAATTCTCTGTCCTAAAAACAATCAATATGTAAAGAGCTTTTCACTCAGACGTTTTTCCAACATTATTATAACAAAATAAAATTAAAACAACATATATGCCCACATTTCCAGAGTAAAATACTGAACATACCCATTTAAAATAACATTATGTAGTCTTTAAAATTATTTATGAAAAAAATTGTTTTGCTCATGAAACATATTTACACTTTACTGGAATATTATATTTGCCATTTTAACTCTGTTAACAATGTGGAAAGAGAAATCCATGGAAATAAGTTTTCTCAAACTATTAACAGTGATTTTCTTTCGGTGGGAGGATAGGCTTGTGGGTGGCTTCTTTCTTCTTCATTGTGCACTTATGAACTTTTCCAAATCTTCTGCACAACAAGTAAAAAATGTCTTTAACAAATTCTCAGGTGTCCAGAAACAGTACTTATATTCCAATATCTTTGGTTTATCCACTCCAGTTTTTTTTAAATTAAAAGTCCATTTGAAGTCTATAGTGAAATTATTTCTAAAACATAAGACATAGGTCTTGTGTCATGAAACTGGGGTCCTTCAGTCTTGCTCTGTAGTTAGTGGTGTTACTTCTCTGGTTATTTCCTTCTACACCACACTTCAAGAAATGAGGGCACTTAGTAAAATAAAAAACTAAGCTTTCCTCACTGCAAAATACTTTACCTTTAATTTGTAGGTAATTCAAATTTTTTAAATTCTCTTAAAAATATATGTGTATTGGGCTTCCCTGGTGGCGCAGTGGTTGAGAGTCCGCCTGCCGATGCAGGGGACGCGGGTTCATGCCCTGGTCCAGGAAGATCGCACATGCCGCGGAGTGGCTGGGCCCGTGAGCCATGGCCGCTGGGCCTGTGCGTCTGGAGCCTGTGCTCTGCAACGGGAGAGGGCGCAACAGTGAGAGGCCCGCGTACCGGAAAAAAAAAAATATATATATATATATATGTGTATTAATATATTCTTGAGTTGTATTTTCCCAACATTTGGTTATGAAAAGTTTCAAACATATAGAAAAGTTGAAAGACTATTACAGTAAACACTCATAGATCTATAGCTAGATTCTATAATTAAAATTTTAATATACTTGCTATATTAAATGATGGATGATAAGTAGATATGTCACATTATCTATTTATTCATCCATCAGTCCATCTTAGTTTTTGATACATTTTAAAGTAAGTAGCAGACATCAGGACATTTCACTTCTAAATGTAACATCATGCAGATCTTTAACTAGAATTTAGTATCTTTTAGACTTCTTTGTCTTTCAGGGTAAAATTTATATGCAATGGAATATATAAATCTTAAGTGATACTAATGAGTTTTGACAACTGCATATATCTGTGCCACCCAAGCACCTATCAAGATATAGACCATCATCATCATTCAGGAGGGTCCCTCATGCTCCTTCCCAGTAATAACTGCACTAACTCTCCCAGGGCCAACCATTGTTCTGATTTGAACACCTAATAAGAGTTTTTCCAGGTCTAGAACTTCATATAAATGGTATCAGAGATCTTGTAGTCTTTGTGTCTGGCTAATTTTACTCAGCATAATGTTTTCAAGATCCGACTATGTTGTGTTTCTTGTACAAGCCTTTTTGTGGACCTCCGTCTTTATTTCTTTGGGATAAATACCTAGGGATAGAATTGCTGACTTATAGAGTAGGTGTATATTGAGTTTTATAAGAAACGGTTCAACCTTTTTCCAAAGATGTTGTACCATCTAATACTTCCACCTTCAGTTTATGAGAGTCTCATTTGCCCCTTATTCTTGGCAACACTTGGCATTGTCAGTATTGTCAGGTCTTCTTTTTTTAAAAAAGATTTTAGTCCTTCTCATGGATGTGTTGTAGCTAAATTATATTTTTAAAGAGTGCAAATACTTGGTCAGTTTCCTTACTGTCCAAGTGGGAAAAAAGGCAAGAGCCAAGTTTTGCTCCAAGAGATCTGGCCTCACTGAACCGACAGCACATTGAAATTGGCAAAACCCCAGCATTTTCTAAGAACTGATTTTTCTCCCACAGAGAACTCTCTTTTCTCAACATTGGAATGGTTTTTACCGTAGGCTCCCTTTCTAATGATTCCCGACGTGACTCTTGGTCCCTTCCTCCTAAATCTTCCTCCTATTGCTTCTGCCATATCCCGCTCTCCTTGGACCACTTGTAGGGATTACAAAGTTGCTTCTTATATTCCAGGTGTCTCTGTTAGGTAGCTTGGCACACACTTCTTTAGGATATAGGCATTTGTGTTCATGTCTCATCTCTCTTCTTAATTGCTGACATTTTGAAGAAAGGACATTATTTAATACTTAGCGCAGTGCTTTTCCCCCCAAGGTGCTCCCTGAACATTTATTGAATGTGTGAATGTGTGATTGAATGAGAGGTGATGGAATAGTTGCGAGCACAGACCCTGGGGCCAGACTCTACCACCTACCCGCTGTGTGATGTCAAGATGGTTACTTACGCTCTCTGAGCCTCTGTTCCCATCTGAAAAATGATGATAATAAGAGTACCTACCTTACTGAACACAAAGTGGGGATTCATAAATTAATTTTTAAAAAGTGCTTAGATGAATGCCTAAAACAAAATAAATAAATACAAATAAAATGAACCCAAATCTTCTTTGGCTCTTATATACAACGTCAGAGAAAGAACTGCTTTCTAAATCTATATTCACCCTGTGATATGAAAAAAATCACATAAAAAAACCCTTCAACCCAACACAAAAAATTGCAATAATTCAACCCCAAACTACCTCCTTCAAGTACTTTAGCTCTGTTATTCCATAATATGGTGAACAAGTCTATTTATCTGTGGAGATTTAGTAACCTTTGATCATATGCCTTTCATCCTCCAGATATTCAGACTGAGCATATCTGGAGCATTTCCCCCCCCTTATTTTGGGTCTTAGACTGTCTTTCTTGAAGTGCCCTTATCAGATCTGCAATATATGAGGTGTAAACTCTATTTCCCCCATCTTTTAAATAGAAAGACAATTAAGTCCTAACAGTCTTAGATATTATTCAGCTTATCTTACATTTGCTTGCTTTATATGAGAAAGCCATACATCTTTAACAAGGAAGGAAACAGGAAACACTGACATTACTTACTGACAGTATTTGCCATCTATAAGACCTACACGTTCTGAAGGGTCCTGTTGTACATTCTTTAAAGAAGATTTTGGAACTTTCTACTCAAAGGATTTGAAAAGGAAGATGTGGAAGGGTCCTGAGAGCAACTTCCAGAAGAGGGAAAGACCAAATTACATTCCAGCATCTTCAGTATCAACGACAGTATGGGTCTTTTTTCCTTCACTGACTGGATTCCATAACGAAACACCTTATTTTCTGGAGTCAGGATGTGTCTGTTTGTCTCCATATGACATTGAAGAAACATGCTCATAAAATCAAAAGAGAGCATTGGCCATTGTGACCTGTGAACATGTTTCTCTGCTTCTCTTTGGATGAAAGATTTCACATCTCGTGATTAACGTGGTGAAAAATACTGAATTGGAAAGCACAAATACGTCTCTCCATATCGATTCATCCTCCGTTTTTAATGCCAATACAAGAGAGAAGATCGTAATGGTCCCCTTGGCTGTTTCCTTGTGACTCCCAACATGCCTTGCATTTTAAATGGAGTCTGGATTGGGGTGTGTGGAGCAGGGAGGGGAAATCCACAGGGTGCAGAATAAAGGCTAGAGGTGTCCACCTGGTATTAAAGGAATGCTTTTGTAAGCCAAAAAAAGAAACGGTGTTGGGTAAAAATGAGTGTGGTTTTCCCCTGCTTGGGCATCTGCTTGCTTTCACAATGGCCGCAGTGTTTTTCTTTACCTGGTAGGTGGCCTCTCCATGTATTGACGAGGCACTGCGTGAAAATGTGCCTCCTTATGTCGGAAGAAAATTTGTTTTCCCGTCTTTCCACCGCTCTTCTGTGCCTCCCTTTGTTCTAATCATACACGTGAGGAGAAAAGCCAGTGATACACGCAACAATTTTCTTCTCCAGCCACTTTTTTGGAGTTAATAATTCAAATGGATCTTTTACAAACTCTCATTTTATTCTTAGAAATGGCCTTATTGCTAACAGCCTGCTCTCCAGTTGTACTTTATCAAGCAGCAGATCTGTTGTAAAATGTGATGACTGGATTTCATCTGTTTTGCCACCCCCTAAGAATTCATTGCCCACAGTGTTTCCACTGCTGTTACAAGAGATGGTTTAATTTTTGTGGTACATTGATGGATAACTGGGCTCCTTGGTAACAGGGTCTTCCTTGAATAGGACTGCTGTTTTCTAGGTCTCAGATCCCCTGAAGATGCTACATAACTCCCTGTATGAAACAAATCTTCCACACCCTAATAGTAATATCCCCAACCCCCAAATTAACAGCTAATGCACATGAGTGCCTGTAGGTAACTTCATGCCTGCAGGTGAGGCAATATGGGAAAGGAAGCCACCCTCAGTCTTAGGTATGATGGAATCTGAGACACAGAAAGACAAACAAACAAACAAACAAAATTGGAAGACTTACCACAATTCTGAAAAATTGTCTAAATGGGTCTCCACTGAGTAATACAATTGCAGGTACTTTTTCACTACTTGACTAATTTTCTGTTGCTTTCAAGTAAGCTGTATAGAATCCCTGCTATGCACCTTCAAATTAAAAAAGATAATAACAACAAAAGGGAAGCAAAAAAATTTTGCAAAGAGGAGAATGGGAAAAATCAGGAAAACAAAGGGCAGGAGAATCAGGCAGAGGGATTTGAATGGCCACGCTGGGGGACCCATCGTGTCATCAATTTATGGAAACTCCATTTTTAAGCAAAACTCCGCATAATTCTCTGATATATCAAGGTCAAGAAACTTCATGTTCACATATACCTTGAAGAAGGGCACAGTGATGTAGTCCTATAAAATTGGCACTACTGGCTAGTAGATTTGCTACCCCTATGGCATGGAAAAAATGCTGAGGGCTTGGTAAAGCTTCAGCAGGTAATCTAGTACAAGGTAAGTACGTAGCAGCCCAAGACGCTGGATGAGTTGGGTGAAATCCATTTCTTCCCAACTAGGTGCATCCAATGACTAATGCATGTGGTAGCACGTAAAGTTAGAAGGTCATGAGTTTTAGAGTTTTAGTCTCACATCATGTATTGCTTTAGTAATGACTGGGCGTGGTCTCCTGTGACCATTCTTTTTTTGTTTAATTTGAATTTTATTTTATTTTTTCATATAGCAGGTTCTTATTAGATATCTATTTTATGCAAATTAGTGTATATATGTCACTCCCAATCTCCCAATTCTTCCCACCCCTCCCTGCATTCCCCCCTCGGTGCCCATATGTTTGTTCCCTACATCTGTGTCTCTATTTCTGCCTTGCAAACTGGTTTACCTGTACCATTTTTTCTAGATTCCACATATGTGTGTTAATATATGATATTTGTTTTTCTTTTTCTGACTTACTTCATTCTGTATGACAGTCTCTAGGTCCATCCATATCTCTACAAATGACCCAATCTCGTTCCTTTTTATGGCTGAGTAATATTCCATTGTATATATGTACCACATCTTCTTTATCCATTCATCTGTCGATGGGCATTTAGGTTGTTTCCATGTCTTGGCTATTGTAAATAGTGCTGCAATGAACACTGAGGTGCATGTGTCTTTTTGAATTATGATTTTCTCTGGGAATATGCCCAGTAGTGGGATTGCTGAGTCCTATGGTAATGCTATTTTTAGTTTTTTAAGGAACCTCCATGCTGCTCTCCATAGTGGCTGTATCAATTTACATTCCCACCAACAGTGCAAGAGGGTTCCCTTTTCTCCACATCCTCTCCAGCATTTGTTGTTTGTAGATTTTTTGATGATGCCCATTTCCTGTGACCATTCTTGTATCCATTCCCAGAGCAACTCTTACTCTATCTTCTTTTGATTTGGATAATTGAGATGGGTTAGATAAAACTATTTCTGTATATACTAAGCATTATTCATTCATTCAACCAATATGCATTAAGCACCTACTGTACTTCCGGCACTGGGAGCTGGGGATTCAGTAATGAACAAAATAGAAAAAACTTCTCCCTTCATGGGTATTACATTTCAGTGAATGAGACAGATTATAAACAAAATATATAAGTAAAGTAAATAATATGCTTGAAAGTGATAAGGGCTAATAATAAATAAAGAGGGGAAGGAAGAGTTTTAGAGAGGTAACTGTAGCCTCACGGAGAAGGTGGTTTTAGACAAAGACCTGAAATCAGTGGGAGAACTAGTCATGCATAATAGGTATCTGGAGGACAAGTAAGCTAGGCAGAGAGAAGAGCAAGTGCAAAGGCCACAGGGCTGGGGCATGCCTGGCATTTTTATGGGGAAAAGCAAAGGGGCTGGGATTACTAGAATGGAGTAAATGAGGGGGAGTGTTATAGGAGGTGATGTTACAGTGGGGATGAAGACCTGACCATGTAGGATCTTGTAAATCATAGAAAGGAACTTGGCTTTTGCTTTGAGTCCCATGGGAAGCCATTGGAGGGTTTTGTACAGAAGACTGAGATGATCATACTTACCTTTTAACAGGATGGCTCTGGATGTTATGTTGACTGAGAATAGATGGATGAAGGGCAAAGACAAAGAAAGGGAGGTCACTCAGGACGCTACTAGAATTATCCAGTCGGCACTGGATCAAGGTGGTGGTAATGGGGATGGTAAGCAGTCAGGTTCCGGGTATATTGTGAAGGTAGAGACAATAGGATTTGATGACAGCTTTTAGAGTAAGAGTAGAGTTATTGATTCCCTCAGGATATTGATGTAAACAGGTACAGGATTAACAGGTTGAACGGAGGTTCAGTTAACGTGGGGAAGATTGGAGAAGAGGGTGTGTGTGTGTGTGTGTGTGTGTAAACATCCTCATTTGGAACATGTTAAGAGGTACGTGTCTATTGGATATCCAAGTGGCGTTACCAAGTAAGCTCTTGGATATATGAGCCTGGAGATGAGAGAGAGAGTTCCAAGTTGGAGATAGAAATTTGAGGCTTATCAGCAGATAGATGGTTTAAAACCATGAGATGGGATGAGATCACTTAGGTCACTTCTTAGGGAAGGGGGTCTATGAATTGAAACTGGGGGCTCAGAGATATAAGGAGATACCGGCCTATGAAGCTGAGAAGGAGGGGTCAAAAAGAGTATGATTTCCTGGAAGCCAAGTGAAGAACAGGTTGTTTTTTTTTTTACGACACGTGGGCCTCTCACTGTTGTGGCCTCTCCCGTTGCGGACCACAGGCTCCGGACGCACAGGCCCAGCGGCCATGGCTCACGGCCCCAGCCGCTCCACGGCATGTGAGATCTTCCCGGACCGGGGCACGAACCCGCGTCCCCTGACTCGGCAGGCGGACTCTCAACCACTGCGCCACCAGGGAAGCCCAAGAACAGGTTTTAAGGCAGAAATAGTGATCAGTTACTTCAAATGTTGCTGAAAGGTCTAATAAGATGAGAATCATTAATTGGGATGAAACCATTGCATTTGACAATACATAACTCATCAGTAATTAAACAAATTCTTTTTAATTGAAATATAGTTGACTTACAATGTTGTGTTAGTTTCTGGTGTACAGCAAAGTGATTCATATATATATGTATATGTATGTATATATATATATATACATATATATTTTTTTCAGTCTTTTCCATTATAAGTTATTACAATGTTATAGTTTACAGTTATTACAATAAATATAGTTCATCTATTTTTATCTATCTATGTTTATCTATTTTCTATATAGTAGTGTGTATCTGTAAATCTCAAACTCCTAATATATCATCAGTAACTTTGAGAAGAACTTATTTCTGTTGTGCTCAAGGTCTAAATAATCCAAGACACCTCAACAACCTCTATGGATTCAATAAGGAAATGGGTTTGGATGTAAACAATTTGTTCAAAAGCAGGCTGGGGTGAGAGAACAAGGTATTGAGGAAGAGAGTTCTAAATTCCTTCCCAGCACCAGCCAATAATCTAAAGTATGGAAATGGTGCCATATTTAAAACAAACAAACAAATAAGCAAGCAAACAAAAACCAGAACATTATCCAAATAGGATTACCATAGGTACCAGGCTTCAACAGAAACCATGACAACGGGAAAAGAGGCCTTGTAGAAACTTTGTGTGTGTGTGTATGCTTTGCTTTCTCAATGTATTTATCATGCTGTGGCCTTGGCAAGATAAATAGTGATTCCTCATCTTTTAGAAAAAAACAAAGTGGTCTAACATAGCTGTTTAAAAATCCTCTCAATAGTTACCAATTTAAACATAAAAATCCAGTTTAAAAAAATGAATGGGGTTGCAGTTGTGTGGGTGGATTTGATAGGAAGTCCAATTATGCTACAAGGTTGCAGGGTGATCTTGGCTAAAACAAAAGCATATCCCTTTGATTTTTAGAAGGACTCAAACTCAGCCTAAGTGGAATGAGAATTGGTAATGGAAGGGAGTGATCGGATTAATTTTAAAATTGAAAAAGTATAGACCTTTGCCCCATAAGACTCAAGAAAGGCAAATGCACATGAAAAATAATGGTCACGCTGTTTTGCATGTTTGGGATTGCATTTTTGGCAGCCTCAGCTAACTGAAATACAGCCTCTTAAGAGAAAGCTGTCACAAAGCTCACGTAGTATAGGACAGGTGTGGTCCTGCCCTGGAGGGTGGAGGGAACCCTAAATGTGCTGCTTCCTTTGGTTATTTGATTTCCACTTAAATTAGGGGCAGGAGATTTATTGACTAATTACTGACCAATCCAGAAGTTGGGTGCAATGGGGAAGGTGAAAACAAAGATCAGAGATGACCCATGGGAGGAGTGAATTAATTTATTTGAAGTCCCTTAAATGCCCTCTTCAGGAGTGGTGGCTTGACAGTGAGATGCAGTAAACTCCCACACTGTGGTCTTCAGCTCTAAAATCTCTGCATCTGGACTTTTAAGCCAGCCTGACACGCTCCCACACCTCAGATGCAATGACCCAAGGGCCTGGTTGGCAATCACACGGGATGCTTTCTGAGTGTTCTTCATTGCTCTTGCCCTGAGCCCATTTCTGTAAGACCTTAGACTCCTCTCCTTCCACTCCAACTTCGGTGTGTGTCTGTGCTTGCTCTCAGCTGTTTGCTTGTGTGTCTCCTTCTCCAGGGTGGCTTGGATAAGAGGTCTTGTTCCAACTTCTCAAGGCCCTGTCTCTAGTCTCTCTTGCAAGGGAGGGGATGAGATTAGACACACATTTTCTTAATGCAGAGCAGAACTGTGTCCACAGCTTGGGAAGGGTTTTATTCCTTGTAGGCTCAGTAGTACAAAAACAAGGTGAGGAATGGAAGGGTAGTTTCTAATGAATGAATTATTGTGAATTATTCTGGAAATATCCATGCCACCTGCTTAAAGCCTCCCTTTCTTCTGGCAATTTACTAAATAGTTCACAATGTGCCACAGTTTGTTATAATGTGATGAGTTAAGGAAGTGGCTCTCTTTGGGAATTTTTTCAGAGTATTGGCTCACCTGAGTGAAAATCAGTATTATGTTTCTTAAACTGAGGTATCTGAACACCGTGAGGAATGATCGTTGCATTGGTAACTGTCTTAGGTCAGGACCCCAGAAACAGGTCCTGAGATGAGCATTTGCATACAACTGATTTATTAAGGAAGTGTTCCCAGGAGAAATCAGTGATGGAGGGGGTAGGTATCAGGACAGGGAAAGGGAAGAAGCAAAGCCACAAGTGGACTTCAGACCAAGTTCCACTGTGGGATGTTTAGCCTCATCCTTCAAGAGAGCCTGAGTGGGAGTTGATTGTCCCCCACAAGGCAACTGGGACGAGGCTGGGCCTCCATACATGTACATCACCAGTCACTGTGGAGGCCCACCCCAGGGCCATGTAAATTCCCAGGTACTTCTGCTCCAACAGCCCTGGGCTCATCCTCCCAAGGAGAGACATGTGCAGGGTCACTGAAAGTAAAAACCAAGGAGTAGGAATAAATGCACAGAAAGGGTCAAAGGAATTCAAGGGGATCTGGGTGGGGTAATCACAATGCCTTCCACATCACCATAAATATTTATTGAGCCTTTGGTGCCAGAAAAGCTTTTTCTTCATGTAGTATATCATTTAGTTTTCACAATACCCCTATGAATTATCTCTATTTTACATAAGGAACGGAAGTGTTGAGTAATTTGTAAGAATGTTCCAAAAAGGTCAGCAGCAGAGCCAAGATTCAACTCCTGGTCTATCTAAAGACCAAGCCCACAGTTACTTTTCTTTCCTCCTATTATATTCCTCTCTGGTCACTAATTATATTCCTTATTCCTCTCCTCTTATTATATTACTTACTTTTCTCTCCTTTGATTATATTCCAATATTCCTTTTGGTTATATTCCATAACCAAAGTGAGGGGTTCAGTTCAGGAAGGGATGGGGAAATTGGGGATAGGGTAAATAAGAAAAACACAGATGATAAAATCATTTGTAAACAAGAAATATTTTAGCAAATGAGTGGGGATAATTCCATGGCCAGGAGAAGGGAGGAAATCTAATAATATCTTCAAGTTCATGAAAGTTTTTAACACAGAATTGATTGACCAGCTGTGCTCAAATATCAACAGAGTGGAAGAAGAAAGAAACCTCCTTGCTATCATAGCAGGAGGATTTTACGTTGAATTAAAGGAAGTGCTCTCTAGCCATAATGGCTATTGAGTACTAGAGTGAAGTTCTATAAACTCAAATGAGAAGGAAAAGAAAAGAAAAAAAAAAAGAAAAGAGAAAGGAAAAGTAGAAAGATGTAAGCCCAGCCTGAAACACTGTGCAAATGTATGAGATGTTACTCTGAACACAGCTGCTTCACACCTGCAATATTCCACAGAGTGGGAGCTGTGAATTAAAAAAAAAAAAGCAGTGAACTTCATTGGAGCTGAGGATGGCCCACCAGAAATTATCCCATTGTTTGGGCTGGGGAAGGGATACCTACTGGTCTGGTCTGATAATTTGCTTCTCTATGAGAAGACTTTTTTTCACTTTGGTCCTTTCTCCCCCAAAGAAAAGATCCCCAAAGCTATTTCATATATGTAAAAGAACATTTTGCAGAGAAATACAGAGAAAGAGCCTTTGTTGGTGTGCTGCAGCGTGGTCTGGGGACACTGACTGGATAGCAGAGGGGATGGACCTTGGGAAGTGTGACGTATCTTTAAATAATATGTTGTTTTGCTGTTCTTTGTCCATCTACTGCTCCCTCCCCCAGGGATTTTCTATGAAAGATGACTCCATTTAGATTTCTTAAATATTAAAAAATATATATACTCAATGATATTTTTTAAATATTAAAAAAATATATACACTCAGTGATGTGTTTGCTGCCAGACTAAACTACTCACTATTTCATAATGGGACCTGTACTGAAAATTCATTTAGAGATCACTTATGAATATATCTTCCCCATAGAAACTCTGATGTAGATGGACTTATGTTTGGGGAAGAATCCATTGCAATCACACCCAATGTACTAGTTTTTAGCTACACTGTGGACTTAAATGGATACTTCTGAGCAAGTGTAGGAACTTGATCACCATTCAGATGATTATTTATCTGGAAAACGAGTTTCAGTTTGGATTTGGGACCTCAGGACTAGTTCCATCCTAAAATACCTCTCAGTGGAGGCTTGCAAGGGGATTTTCTACATATTGGGTGAGGTCAATGGTGAAAAGTCAATTGCTCCCTGAAGTCCATATCTGTTTTTCTTCTAGCCAGAGTGGTGATTTGTTCTCTGTAAAAGAGAATTCCCCTGCCTTCCAGTTTAATAGCAGCCATTCGTAGGACTGAAGAATTTGTACAAGAGTGAAAATTATTATTGAGCACCTACTATGGATCAGACACTCTGTCATTCACTGTATGTATATTATGTAAACTTCATAATAACTTTGGGGAGTAGGTATTATTTTCACTATTTTACAGAAGGGGGTAACAGCCTTAAAAAAGTCAACTTGCACGAGGTTCTATACATAATAAATGATGGAATCTGATGGAATTAGAACTCCAGATTCCTGACTTCAAAGCCTAATCATTTCATAGATGTTGTGGTGGACAGTTATTTCTTGGTTGCGTCCCTGATATCCATTCTCCCTTGCCATTATTTTCCTCTGGAACATCTACCCTCACTGCCTGTCCCCCACAGCACACTAGAGCTGTTTGGTTTGTGCAGAATTGACCCCATGCCTGCCTTAGAAGTGAGCTTAGATTGATGTAAGCCAAGCACTATATTCCTCTTCGCCATTTCTCCTGCCATATTGCCTGGTTCAAAGATGAATAGAGCCAATGAAATGGAATGAGATGTTTGCTGGCCTTCTGGAAATGAGTAGCTCCCTTCTTTAACTATATTGTATAAGGATGTGAGTTCTGAAATGGTGGCAGCATTTTCTTACCTAGTGGAGAGAGCATGGCTCTGCTGGGGTAACTACTATGAAGAACCTGAGTTTGAAGCCACTGGGACAGAAGATAGAGGTCAGAGACAGAGAGAATTCAGGCTCATACTGTCAACCATTGAACTCCTGGATCAAGCCTTACCTGAAGTAAGACCTGCTCCAGGAATAATTACAAACATTTGCTCAAGCTACCATTTATAGTTTTAGCCACTCTATAGGTTTTGTGCTACTTTCACCACAAAGAATTGTAAGTGACACAGGCACTCTGGTATGAATCACATTCCTGAAAGAATTCAGCAACCTAATTAATCACATTAAATTACATTCAGGCTATTATCACTAAGTGACAAAAGTTGTCCACTTAAAATTTACAAAGATTCTGAATAATGCAGAATGAAAACAAAGGATGTTTCGGTTAAGGATTTTAAGTTGAGCTGAAAAAAATTAATTAAATGATGCCACTCTCTGATAATTCTAATTAATCTGAGTTTTAATTCCATAGGAATAATAAAAACTGGCGTCTGTGTTTATGTTTGAGGACCAAAATTCTCAAATTCTTTACATATGCTTAATTCTTTTTTTTTTTTTTTTTTTTTTGGCCATGCTGCACGACATGTGGGATCTTAGTTCCCCGACCAGGGATGGAACCCGTGCCCCCTGCAGTGGAAGGGCGGAGTCTTAACCACTGGACCTCCAGGGAAGTCCCACATACACTTAATTTTAAAAAAGTGTGTGCACATATTGGTTTCTCATCTGAAGCAATATATTAATATATCTTAAGCAAAGGGTATTTCTCTCTATCTTGATAACTGCTCAATTTGCTGAAGGTATCGTGATGATAACTTCCTCTGTATGTGAAAAGGAGCTATAGTTCTCAAGGTGTTATACGGATCACATGTAAAGCCAAGTACCTATCATTATCCCCTAAACTGAGAAACTGAAGGAAGCTGGGAAATGGTTGTGAGGGAGAGAGCAAACAGTAGAGAGAAAATAGGAAGGTGGAAGAAGAAATAGACGCTTAGTTTAAAGGTCATTCCACTGGGAAACTAAGGATGTTAACCTGCAGGGTCCCTTACTTGCAGGGCCCTTCTGAGGCTGCAGGAGGGACTCTACTAATGTGTTCATTAGTCACAGGATTTTCCAAAATTTTCGAGAGCTAGATATTTTAACTGAAATTGGTTGACAATTGTCTCTTCTCCCATCGAATGCTCTCTGCCCTGTTATATTTACTTGGGTTGGGTATCATTGGAGTGACTACGAAAATTCTAGGGGATGCAATTCAAGAGGGATGTATTTATGTGGGCCACAGACATTTCCATATTTAGTTAAGGTATTGCTAGCCATCCCAGTGTAGGACGGCCTTCCAGAAATACTCGTTCCATCAACTGGGCCAACGTACCCAGCACTGAGACAAGAATCCGTATGGTTGGAGATTTTATCACGAAATGAGTGGGTGCTAAGCTGTCCAGAACTAGAAGTATGTAGCTAGTGAGGAGGAACTTGGGTTGAAATGAACAGAAATGGAAGCGAGTCTATGGAAATTCTTCCAATTATTAGTAATGTAATGTAGTTCCTATCAATATGAAATCAAACTAGAAAGTGTGCTCTGGTTAGGAATATAATAAACAATGCTGCATGTACAATGGCTCATGCTACATGGGTGTTTCTAGAGGAATGAACGAACTATCTTTTTATCTTCTTATAGACAATGTTATAAAATTGCCATAAAAGAGATGAACAAAGATTTTGCACAAATAGTATTAAGAAGTGTAAGTGGTGAATTAATGAATATATACATCACTTTTTGAATTTTGTGCAATTTGAGGTGTGTGTCAGCTTTGTAAAGTTGGAAAGGTTTTCTGGTTTCTTATTCTGTATTGATAATCACTTCTGAATCTAATTTAACATTTTTAATTTTGTATTTCTTTTCTTAAACTAACATCCTCAAATTAACATTCTTTAGGCCCCAACCACTTGGATCTGACCTTGGTCTATTCAAGCTTTAGGTGAAAAGAAATTTCTTCAACCTCTAGGTGAATCCTCCTACCTCCCAAGACTATAGCCTGATGACTCTTTGTGGGGTCACCATAGTTTTCACCTCAAATCTTCCTTGAAGGGTGTCTGGATTCTGTATAAAAGGAAAGATCTAGTCTACTTTTTCATATTTAAACATTTTATCAGCTTTATTGAGGAATAATTGCCATGAAACAAGCAGTGCATATTTAAGGTGTACTGTTTGGTAAGTTTTAACAAACGTTTACACCCATGAAACTGTCAAACTAATCAGGATAATGCAAACACCCATCACACCCAAGTTTCCTCATACTTTTTTGTAATCTCTTCCTCCTGCCCTTCCTCATGAACCCCTCCCATCCCCAGTCAGCCAGTGCCCTGTTTTCTGTCACGATAGGTTAGTTTGTGTTTTCTGGAACCTTGGACAAATAGAATCCAAAAGTATGTATTTTTTGCAGGGGGGGGGAGTGTCTGGCTTCTTTCACTCAGCATAATTATGTTGAGATTCACCCGTGTCGTTGCTTGTATCGACAGTTCATGCATTTTTATGGCTGAGTAGTGTTCCATTATATCACTATATCACAGTTTCTTTACCTTTTTTTCTGTGTTGAACATTTGTGCTGTTTCCAGTTTTGGGCTAATACAGATAAAGTTACAATGAACATTTGTGTACTAGTCTTTGTTCTGATATATACTTTTATTTTCTTCGGTAAATAATCTGGAAGTGGATTGCCTAGATTATACGTAGGTATATGTTTCACTTTTTAAGAAAACTCTCAGGGACTTCCCTGGTGGTCCAGCGGTTAAGATTCCATGGCTTCCAATGCAGGAGGCACGTGTTACTAAGATCTTGCACGCCACATGGTGTGGCCTAACGAAACCAAAAAAATAAAAAAACTGTCAAATGTTTTTTTCCAAAGGAGTTGAACATTTTTACATTCATTCCCACCAGCATGTATGAGAGTTCAGTTGCTCCAAAATCCTTGGAGCACATACAGTAAATCAGATACAGTAAATCTTTAAAAAAAAGTTCTAGCCATCCTAATAGGTCTGTTTTGCTCATTGTGGTTTTAATTTAATGCAGTTGAGGGTCTTTTCATGTACTTATTTGCCATCAGTATATCTTTGGGGAAGTGCCTTTTCAAGTCTATTGCCCACTGTTTGTTTTCTTATTATTGAGTTTTAAGAGTATTTTAAAATGTATACTTTAATACAAGTCCTTAATCAGATATGTAATTTGCAAATATTTTTTCCAAGTCTGTAGCATGTTTTTTTCATTCTGTTATCAGTGCATTTCAAAAAGCACAAGTTTGAAATTTTGATTAAAATTAAAATTTGATGTTCAGTTTGTTAGTACTTTCTTTTACAGATTGTGTTTTTGGTGCATATCTAATAAAACTTTATCTAATACAAAGTCAGAAAAGTTTTCTTCTAGAACTTTTATAGGTTTAAATTTTACATTTAGGTCTATGATTCATGCTAAGTTAATTTCATGGTGCAAGATATGGATCATTCATATATACATATATATTGTATATGTATCCATATCTTGTACCATTAAATTTATATATATATTCAATTATTCCAGCACCATTTGTTGAAAAGACCAATTTTTCTCAACTGAATTGCCTTTGAAACTTTGTCAGAATCATTTGTCTGTATATGTGTGGGTCCATATCTAGACTCTATCCTGCTGCATTTATCTATTTGTCTATCTTTACACCAACACCAAACTGTCCTAACTATTGTAGCTTCATAAGTGTTAGTTCTCCAAATTGATCATCCCTTTCCACACTGTTTTAGCTATTCTAGATCCTTTGGATTTTTATATCAATTTTAGAATCAGTCAGTTAATTTCTACAGAAAAGCATAGGAAGATTTTAATTGGGTTTGTTTAAAATCTATAGATTGGTTTGGGGAGAGTTGATTTCTTAATCTTATTGAGTCTTCTGATTGATGAACACAGTATCTCTCACCACTTATTTACACCTTTAATTATTCTCAGTCATGTTTTGTAGTTTTCAGTGCACACGTCTTTCATGTTTCTTGTCAGGTTTATCCCTAATTATTTCATATTTCTTAGTGTCATTTTTTAAGGGCAATTTTTTTCCCCTTAAACAGCAAACATTTATTTCTAGCTGTTCTGGATGCCAGGAAGTCCATGATTTGGGTTCTAGCAGATCTTGTCTTTGGTCACTTTCCCTGGTTTGCAAACAGCCATCTTATCCTTAAATCATCACATGGCTGAGAGAGAGATCTTCTCTTACTAGTTTCTTTTTATAAGTATACTAATCCCATTTGTGAGGGCTCCACCCTCATGATCTAATTACCCCCCAAAGGTCCCGCCTCCTAACACCATCCCATTGGGGGTTAGGATTTCAACATATGAGTTTAGAGAGGACGCAAACATTCAGTCCATTACAACATCTTTTGTCAGTAATAGACAGTAAATATCTCTTGTCAGTAATATGTATGGGGCAGACATTTTTTTCTCCAGTTGAAGTTTGTTTTGGCTCTTCCTTTATGCTGTACTTAGAAAAATAGATGTTCTTAATTTTAATGCAATATAATTTTGGCTTTTTCCTTTAATTTATTATTTTTGTGTCTTGTTGACAAAATCCATACCTACCTACCCTGATGTTAAAGATATTCTTGTATATTTTCTTCAAAAACCTTTGAAATATTGCCATCTATAATTCAGTCCTTAATTCATTTGAATTTATTTTGTATATGATATGCAGTAAGGATCCATTTTTTTCCAGAGAGGTAGCTTATTTTCCTAGTATTATTTTTCTCACTCATTAAGTCTTAAATCTGTAAATCTTAAAATATTTTACCATCTGATTAAGTCACCACACTTTGTTTCATTTCTTTGCCTTTCATTTCTTTAACTCCAAGTTTATTCAGCTTTTTTTGAACTTTTGTTCTTCCATAATTTTTAAAGTTATCTTTAACATATTAAAACAAAATACTGGGGTGTTATTAGAACTAGAATAAATATCAATTGAGGGAAAATAGAAATGCTTGTGCTCATGAGTCTGATGATATTTTTATGTAACCTTTATTTGTGAAGATAGTTTGGTTGTATATTCAGTTCTATGTTGCCCAGTATTCTCTGTCTCTGAAGATATTATTTCACAATCTCTATGCTTTTATTATTCCCATTAAGCAGCCAGTTGTTAGCTTAGTTTCCCTTCCTATGAAGGTAAGATGTCTATCTCCTTTTTTGTAATTGAAGGATAGTTGACATATAATATTATTTTAGTTTCAGGTGCACACATTGTGATTCATCATTTAAATAAATTATGAAATGATCACAATAAATCTAGTAACTGTCACCATACGAAATAATTAGAGTATTATTGACTACGTTCCTTCTGCTGTATATTACCTCTCTGTGACATTTATTTTGTAGCTGGAAGTTTCTACCTCTTAATCCCCTTCACCTATTTCACTACCTTCCCCCTCACCCCCCAAACTACCACTAGTTTGTTCTGTTTCTGTGTGTCTGTTTTGTTTCATTTGATTATTTATTTTGTTATTTTAGATTCCACATATAAGTGAGATCATGTGGTATTTGTCTTTCTCTGTCTGAGTTATTCACTTAGCAGAGTACCCTCTAGATCCATCCATGTTGTCACAAATGGCAAGATTTCACTGTTTTTTATGGCTGATTAATATTCCATTATATATATGTATATATACTTACATCTTCTTTATTCATTCATCTATCAGTGGATACAGGTTTCTTCCATATTTTGGCTATTGTAAATGATGCTTCAATGAACATAGGGGTGCACATATCCTTTGAAATTAGTGTTTATGTTTTCTTTAGGTAAATATCCAGAAGTGGAATTGCTGGATCATATGGTAGTTCTATTTTTATTTTTTTGAATGAACCTCCATACTGTTTTCGGTATTGGCTGCACCAATTTGCATTCCCAAATGGTGCATGAGGGTTTCCTTTTCTCCACATCCTCACTAACGTTTGTTATTTGTAGATTTTTTGATGAGAGCCATTTTGACAGTGTTAGGTGACACTTCATTGTGGTTTTGATTTGCATTTCCCTCATGATTAGTGATGTTGAACATCTTTTCATGTGTCTGTTGGTCATTTGTATGTCTTCTTTGGAGAAATGTCTATTTAGGTCCTCTGCCCATTTTAATTGGATTGTTTGTTTTTTGATATTGAGCTGTATGATTTATTTCTATAATTTGGATATTAATCACTTATTGAATATATTATTGTAAATATCACCACTCATTCAGTAGGTTGCCTTTTCATTTAGTTGATGGTTTGCTTTGCTGTGCAAAAGCTTTTTCGTTTGATGTAGTCCCATTTGTTTATTTTTGCTTTTGTCACCCATGCCTGAGGAGACATATCCGAAAAATATTGTTAATACTGACGTCAAAGAGCTTACTACCTATGTTTTCTTCTCAGATTTTTATGGTTTCAGGTCTTACATTTAATTCTTTAAACCATTTTGAGTCTATTTTTGTACTTGGTATAAGAAAGTGGTCCAGTTTGATTCTTTTACATGTAGCTGTCCAGTTTTCACAACACCATTTATTGACGAGGCTGTCTTTTCCCATTGTATATTCTTGCCTTCTTATTGTAGATTAATTCAACATATAAGGGTGAGTTTATTTCTGAGATCTCTTTCTGTTCCATTGATCTATATATCTGTTTTTGTACAAGCACCATGCTGTTTTGATTTCTGTAGCTTTGTAATATAGTTTGAAATTGGGGTGCATAATACCTCCAACTTTGTTCTTCTTTCTCAAGATTGCTTTGACTCTTTGGGGTCTTTTGTGGTTACATACTAATTTTACAGTTATTTGTTCTAGTTCTGTGAAAAATGCCATTGGAATTTTGATAGGGATTGCATTGAATTTTTAGATTGTTTTGGTTTGTATGGGAATTGTAACAATATTACTTCTTCCAGGACTTCCCTGGTGGTCCAGTGGTTAAGACTCCCTGCTTCCACGGCAGGGAGCATGGGTTCAATCCCTGGTCAGGGAACTAAGACCCTGCATACCATGCAGCATGGCCAAAAATTTAAAGAAAGCAAAAAAAATGGTCACCTAATTTATGACAAGGGAGGCAAGAACATACAATGGAGAAAGGACAGCCTTTTCAATAAGTGGTGCTGGGAAAACTGGACAGCTACATGTAAAAGAATGTAATTAGAACACTACATAACACCACACACAAAAATAAACTCCAAATGGATTAAAGACCTAAATGTAAGACCAGACACTATAAAACTCTTAGAGGAAAACATAGGAAAAACACTCTTTGACATAAACCACAGCAAGATCTTTTTCGACACACCTCCTAGAGTAACAGAAATAAAAACAAAAATGAACAAATGGGACTTAATTAAACTTAAAAGCTTTTTCACAGCAAAGGAAACCATAAACAAGACAAAAAGACAACCCTCAGAATGTGAGAAAATATTTGTAAATGAAACAACAGACAAAGGATTAATCTCCAAAATATACAAAGAGCTCATGGAGCTCAATATCAAAACAACAAACAATTCAATTAAAAAATGGGGGGGCCTCCCCTGGTGGTGCAGAGGTTGAGAGTCTGCCTGCTGATGCGGGGGACATGGGTTCGTGTCCCGGTCCAGGAAGGTCCCACATGCCACGGAGCAGCTGCGCCCATGAGCCATGGCTGCTGAGCCTGTGTGTCCAGAGCCTGTGCTCCGCAGCAGGAGAGGCCACAACAGTGAGAGGCCCACGTACCCTGCCCCCCCGGAAAAAAATTGGTAGGAGACCTAAATAGACATTTCACCAAGTAAGAAATACAGATGGCCAAGAGGCACATGAAAAGATGCTCAACATCACTAATTATTAGAGAAATGCAAATCAAAACTGCTATGAGGTATCACCTCATGCCAGTCAGAATGGCTATTATCAAAAAAATCTAGAAAAAATAAATGCTGGAAAGGGTGTGGTGAAAAGGGAACCCTCCTTCACTGAAGGGGGGGATGTAAATTGATACAACCACTATAGAAAACAGTATGGAGGTTCCTTAAAAATCTAAAAATAGAACTACCATATGCCCCAGCAATCCCACTACTGGGCATATACCCTGAGAAAACCATAATTCAAAAAGAGACATGTACCACAATGTTCACTGCACCATTATTTACAATAGCTAGGACATGGAACCAATCTAAGTGTCCATCAACAGATGAAAGGATAAAGAAGATGTGGCACATATATACAATGGAATACTACTCAGCCATAAAAAGAAATGAAACTGAGTTATTTGTAGTGAGGTGGATGGACCTAGAGTCTGTCATACAGAGTGAAGTAAGTCAGAAAGAGAAAAACAAATGCTGTATTCTAATGCATATATATGGAATCTAAAAGAAAAAAAGGTACTGATGAACCTAGTTGCAAGGCAGGAATAAAGATGTAGACATAGAGAATGGACTTGAGGACATGGGGTGGGAGGTGGAAGCTGGGGCAAAGTGAGAGTAACATCAACATATATACACTACTGAATGTAAAATGTTAGCTGTTGGGAAGCAGCAGCATGGCACAGGGAGATCAGCTCAGTGCTTTGCAATGACCTAGAAGGGTTGGATAAGGAGGATGGGAGGGAGGCTCAAGAGGGAGGGGATATGGGGACATATGTATGCATATGACTGATTCACTTTGGTGTACAACAGAAACTAACACAGTATTTGAAGCAATTATACTCCAATAAAGATCTATGAAAAAAATTTAAGAAGCAAAACCAAAAAGCAATATTACTTCTTCCAATCCATGAACACAGTATATCTTTCCATTTATTTGTGTTGTCTTCACTTTCTTTCATCAAAGTCTTACAGTTTCCAGAGTACAAGTCTTTCACCTCCTTGGTTAAATTTATTACTAGGTATTTTATTCTTTTTGATGCAATTGTAACTGGATTATTTGTAAAATTTCTCTTTCTGATAGATCATTATTACTGTATGGAAATGCAACAGATTTCTGTATGCTAATTTTGTATTCTGCAACTTTAGTGAATTCATTTATTCTAAGAGTTTTTTTGGTGGAGTCTTTAGGATTTTCTATATATAGTATCATGTCATCTGCAAACAGTGATAGTTTTACTCCTTTTCTAATATGGGTGGCTTTTATTTCTTTCTGTTCTTTCTCTTTCTTTCTTTCTTTCTTTCTTTCTTTCTGTCTTTTTGCTGTGGCTAGGATTTCCAATACTACGTTGAATAAAAGTGGTGAGAGTGGGCATTCTTGTCTGGTTCCAGGTCTTAGAGGAAATGATGATGTTAGCTGTGGGTGTGTCATAGATGGTCTTTTTATGTTGAGGTTATTTTCCCTGTATTCCCACATTGTTGAGAGATTTTATCATAAATGAAAGTTAAGTTTTGTTAAAAGCTTTTACTGAATCTACTAAAATAATCATATAATTTTAATCCTTAAGTTTGGAGTATAATATTGATTGATTTGCAGATTTGAACCATCTTTGCATCCATGGGATAAATCCCACTTGATCACGGTGTATGATCCTTTTAACGTATTGTTGAATTCGGTTTGCTAATATTTTGTTGAGGATTTTTGCATCTGTGTTCATCAGGGATATTGGCCTGTAATTCTCTCTCTCTTTTTTTTTAATAGTGTCTTGTTTGGTTTTGGTATCGGGATGATGCTGACCTTATAGAATAAGTTTGGAAGAATTCCTTCTTCTGGCATTTTTTTTTTAAATTTAAAGTTCTGATTGTTTATTGCTAGTATATAAAACTACGATTGATTTTTTTTTTTTTCGCGGTACGTGGGCCTCTCACCGTTGTGGTCTCTCCCATTGCGGAGCACAGGCTCCGGACGCGCAGGCTCAGCGGCCATGGCTTACGGGCCCAGCCACTCCGCGGCATGTGGGATCTTCCCAGACCGGGGCACCCCTTCATCGGCAGGCAGACTCTCAACCACTGCGCCACCAGGGAAGCCCGATTGATTTTTATATATTGATCTTTTATCCTGAAACATTTCCTAAACTCACCTAACAGTTCTAGTAGTTTTTTTATAGATTGCAATGGAGTTATACATAAACAATTATGTTGTTTTTGAATAAAAACAGTTTTATTTCTGCCTTTCCAATCTGGATGCCTTTTATTTCTTTTTCTTGCTTTATTGCACTGACAAGAAATTCCAATACAATATTGAAGAGAAGTAGTGAGAGTGGACATCCTGCTTTGTTTCTGATTTCAGGTAAAGCTATATTTCCAGTTTTTTAGCTGTATTTTTGTAGATGCCCTTTATAAAACTGAGAAATTTCCCTTGTATTTCTAGTTTTCTAAGAGTTCTTATCTGGAATGTATGTTGAAATTTGTCAGTGCTTTCTTTTGCATCTATTGTGGTGTTAATATAATTTTTCTTTATTTTGCTTATTTGTTTCTTTGTTATTATGAAACTCATTGGCAAATTTCTACTGTTAAACCAACTTTGCACACTCGGTCAGAATGTGTTATCTTTTTACATAGTGTCAGATTTAATTTGCTCAAATTTTGATAAGAAAAATTTCATTTATGATCATGAGGGATATTGGTCTGCAATTGTTTTACTTGTAATGTCTTCATCTGTTTTGAAATCAGGGCATTCTGGGGAGTATTTTCTCCTTTTCAATTATATGGAAGTATTTGTTTAGAGTTGATATTATTTCTTCCTTAAGTCTTTAGTAGAATATTCCAGTGAAGCCATCTTTGCCTCAGTATTTCTTTGTAGGAAGTTTCTAAACTACAAAGTTAACTTCTCTAATAGATGGAGGGATATTTATGCTGTCTAGTTTTTTCTTGAGTGAGGTTTGATGGTCTGTATCTTTCAAGGAGTTGGTGCATTACCTTTAAGTTGCAGAGTTTATTGGTATAAAGTTGTGTATGTAGAATCATTTTGATATTTGTAAAGTCTCTAGTGATATCACCTCTCTCATTTCTGATATTGACAATTTATATTTCCCCTTTTCCCCTGATTAGTGTAGAGATTTATCAATTTTATTGATCTTCTCAAGAAGTTGATGAATTCTTTCAGTTTTCATACATCTAAAAACGTCTTCATCTTGCTTTCATTTTTGAGACATTTTCACTAAATGTAAAATTCTAGAACAACAGCTTTTTTTCCTTTTAACACTTTAAAGATGTTGTTCTACTGTTGTTTCTTTCTCTTGCACTGTTTGCAACAAGAAATCTACTATTATTCTTTTCTTTGTTCCTTTGTACGTATCTTTTTCTCTGATTGCTTTTAGGGTTTTCTGTTTATCACTGGTTTTGATCAGTTTGATTATGCTGTGCCTGGGTATCATTTTCTTTATGTTTCTGTAGCTTCTCGGCTTCATGTGCTTATAGTTTTTAACAAATTTGGAAAAATTTCATCCATAATTTCTTCAAATTATTTTTGCCTCTCTCCCCATTGTGACTTCACATATTAGGCTGCTTGAAATTGTCCCACACCTCACTGACCCTCTGTCCAATTTTTAAAAGTTCTCTGTGTTTCATTTTGGATAGTTTCTATTGCTATGCCTTCAAGTTCACTAATCTTTTCTCTCACAATGTCTCATCTACTGTTAATCCTAGAAAGTATATTTTTTACTTCACAGACTCTATTTTTCACCATTAGAAGTTTGATTTGGATCTTTTTTACATCTTCCATGTTTTTGCTTAACTTTTTGAACATATGGAATACCGTTATAATAACCATTTTAACATCCTTCTCTGCTAACTCTAACATCTGCGGTTCATTCTTAATCAGATTCAATTGATTGATTTATCTCCTCATTATGGATCATATTTTTCCTGTTTCTTTGTGTGTCTGGAACTTTTTGATTGAATGCCAGACATTGTAAATTATACCTTGTGCAATGCTGAATATTTTTGAGTTTCTATAAATACTCTTGATCTTTCTTCTGGGACACAGTTAAGTTACTTGGAAACAGTTTGGTCCTTTCTGGTCTTGCTTTTAATAACTGTTAGGCAGAACCAATGTCGTGTTTATTCATGGGCTAATTATTCCCCATTGACAAAAGATGCTTCTGAGTATTGTACTCAAAGCTCTGTAAATCTTCAGGTTTCCAGTCTGCCTGATGGGTACACGTAAGATTCTTACCCCTGAGTGTTCACTGGGCACTAGTACCTCTAATCCTTTCAGGTGATTCTTTCACTGGTCCCAGGTAATTCCCTCACATGCACACACTGACCTGTACTCAGCTGTGTACTCAAGGGGGACACTCTGTAGGTATCTGCAGTACTTTCTCTGTGTAGCTCATTACACTCTGGTACTCTGTCCTGTGAACTATAGCTACCTTGCTCTCCTCAGCTCAAGGAGTTGGCTGCACTCCACCTGAGCTCTCCCCATCTAGATGTGGCCTGGAAACTCTTGTAAGGTAGCAAGATGGAGCAACATAGTGTTCACTTGGTTTGTTTCTCATACCTGAGGGACCAGTATCATTTATCATTTGAAGATCAAATGTCTTGAAAACAAACAATTGCTTCATATATTTTTGTCTAATTTTTGGTTGTTTTTGGTGGGAGACGAAATCAGTTCCTTATTCTCCAACCTGGCCAGAGGCAAGCATTCTCCTTATTTGATTTTTCTTTTTGACTTCCACTGGATTCTTTAAGATCAAGGTAAAGAAGAAAAGAATATTTCAAGAAACTCACAAAGAGATTTCAGGTATGCAGCATTGGTGTTTGACAATCAAATAGAGCAGTGGGCCAGTCTCAACTTCAGTTTCATTAATCTGCTAAAGAAAAAGAGGAATCTGCATGAAATTCACAACTCAGATTGCCCTTTTAGCCACTGTGTCAGAAGGCTTGAGAGCTGCACTCTGGAAAAAAAAATCCCTGACAGTTGTTGATGCTTTTGTAAGAGGAGACTTCTGTTATTTTAGCAAACAGAAAGACTGCATAAAAATGTCAAAAAGAAACTACTTTTGAAGAAAAAAACTAGAAACTGACTCACTAAAGGGATCTATTGGGGATAATTACCTGGAGCCTGTGGTAGATCAAGAAGGCTGATTTAAAGTTATTGTTTCTGCAAATTCTGCAAAAAAAACAAAAAACAAAACAAAGACTTTTTTTTCCTGGCTTTGCCAGTAGTGGAAAAAATTCCTGCCAGAGCCGTAATCTCATGTAAACTGCACAACTGAGTTTTTCTCTCTGAGTTCCTTGAACCTCCTTTTCTGTAATACAGAGCAAAATTGGCTTATGACAAAACATTAAAAACTATAACTTGATGGCAATCTATATATCTTTTTTGGAGAAATGTCTGTTTAGGTCTTCTGCCCATTTTTGGATTGGGTTGTTTGTTTATTTTGTTATTGAGCTGCATGAGCTGATTATAAATTTTGGAGATTAGCCTTTGTCAATTGCTTCATTTGCAAATATTTTCTCCCATTCTGAGGGTTGTCTTTTGGTCTTCTTTATGGTTTCCTTTGCTGTGCAAAAGCTTTGAAGTTTCATTAGGTCCCATTTGTTTATTTTTGTTTTTATTTCCATTTCTCTAGGAGGTGGGTCAAAAAGGATCTTGCTGTGATTTATGTCATAGAGTGTTCTGCCTATGTTTTTCTCTACGAGTTTGATAGTGTCTGGCCTTACATTTAGGCCTTTAATCAATTTTGAGCTTATTTTTGTGTATGGTCTTAAGGAGTGTTCTAATTTCATACTTTTACATGTACCTGTCCAGTTTTTCCAGAACCACTTATTGAAGAGGCTGTCTTTTCTCCACTGTATATTTTTGCCTCCTTTATCAAAGATAAGGTGTCCATATGTGCGTGGGTTTAGCTCTGGGATTTCTATCCTGTTCCATTGATCTATATGTCTGTTTTTGTGCCAGTGCCATACTGTCTTGATTACTGTAGCTTGGTAGTATAATCTGAAGTCAGGGAGTCTGATTCCTCCAGCTCCATTTTTCGTTCTCAAGATTGCTTTGGCTATTCAGGGTCTTTTGTGCTTCCATACAAATTGTGAAATTTTTTGCCCTAGTCCTGTGAAAAATGCGGTGGTAGTTTGATAGGGATTGCACTGAATCTGTAGATTGCTTTGGGTAGTAGAGTCATTTTCACAATGTTGATTCTTCCAATCCAAGAACATGGTATATCTCTCCATCTATTTGTATCATCTTTAATTTCTTTCATCAGTGTTTTATAATTTTCTGCATACAGATCTTTTCTCTCCTTAGGTAGGTTTATTCCTAGATATTTTCTTCTTTTTGTTGCAATGGTAAATGGGCATGTTTTCTTAATGCAAATTAAAACTACAATGAGATATCATCTCACACTGGTCAGAATGGCTATTATCAAAAAATCCAGAAGCAGGAAATGCTGAAGAGGGTGTGGAGAAAAGGGAACACTCTTGCACTGTTGGTGGGAATGTAAATTGATACAGCCACTATGGAGAAAAAGCGTGGAGGTTCCTAAAAAAACTACAACTAGAACTACCATATGAATCAGCAATCCCACTACTGGGCTTATACCCTGAGAAAACCATAATTCAAAAAGAGTCATGTACCAAAATGCTCATTGCAGCTCTATTTACAATAGCCAGGACATGGAAGCTACCTAAGTGTCTATCAACAGATGAATGGATAAAGAAGATGTGGCACATATATACAATGGGATATTACTCAGCCATAAAAAGAAACGAAATTGAGTTATTTGTAGTGAGGTGGATGGACCTAGAGTCTGTCATACAGAGTGAAGTAAGTCAGAAAGAGAAAAACAAATACCATATGCTAACACATTTATATGGAATCTAAGAAGAAAAAAAAAAGGTCATGAAGAACCTAGGGGTAAGATGGGAATAAAGACACAGACCTACTAGAGCATGGACTTGAGGATATGGGGAGGGAGAAGGGGGTAAGCTGTGACAAAGTGAGAGAGTGGCATGGACATATATACACTACCAAACGTAAAATAGATAGCTAGTGGGAAGTAGCCGCATAGCACAGGGATATGAGCTAGGTGGTTTGTGACCACCTAGAGGGGTGGGACAGGGAGGGTGGGAGGAAGGGAGATGCAAGAGGGAAGAGATATGAGAACATATGCATATGTATAACTTATTCACTTTGTTATAAAGCAGAAGCTAACACACCATTGGAAAGCAATTATACTCCAATAAAGATGTTAAAATAAAAAGATGTTATAAAGTTATTACAAAAAAAAAAGAGAGCTTGTGGACTTTAGAAAATACAAAATAAAGGCAAAAGAAAATACTACACCTATAAGCTTGGAGGATGGTATTTACAGGGAAATTTATAGCTCTAAATAATTAAATTGAAAAATGAGAAATGCTGGAAATTAATTGTCTAACTTAAAAAAATCAGAGAAAGAAAACTGAATGAACCCAAATAGACTAAAGGAAGAGAAAAACTGATAAGGGCCAAAAAAAAAAAAGAAAAAGAAAAAGAAAAAAAAACCATACTATCATTTGCAGGGACCAGGGGAAGATGACGTAAGAGTAAGACGTGGAGATCACCTTCCTCCTCACAGATACATCAGAAATACATCTACACGTGGAACTGCTCCTATAGAACACCTACTGAACGCTGGCAGAAGACCTCAGGCCTCCCAAAAGGCAAGAAACTCCCCCATGTACCTGGGTAGGGCAAAAGAAAAAAGAACAAACAGAGACAAAAGAATAGGGACGAGACCTGCACCAGTGGGAGGGAGCTGTGAAGGAGGAAAGGTTTCCACACACTAGGAAGCCACTTTGCGGGAGGAGACTGCAGGTGGCAGAGCGGGGAAGCTTCGGAGCCATGGAGGAGAGCACAGCCACAGGGGTGTGGAGGGCAAAGTGGAGAGATTCCTGCACAGAGGATCGGTGCCAACCAGCACCCACCAGACCGAGAGGCTTGTCTGCTCGCCTGCTGGGGAGGGTGGGGCTGGGAGCTGAGGCTCGGGCTTCGGTCGGAGTGCAGGGAGAGGACTGGGGTTGGTGGCATCAACGCAGCCTGAAGGGGGTTAGTGCACCACATCTGGCCGGGAGGGAGTCCGGGAAAAGGTTTGGAGCTACCAAAGAGGGAAGAGACTTTTTCTTCCTTCTTTCTTTCATGGTGCGCCAGGAGAGGGGATTAAGAGCACTGCTTAAAGGAGCTCCAGACATGGGCGCGAGCAGCGGCTAACAGCGTGGACCCCAGAGATGAGCATGAGATGCTAAGGTTGCTGCTGCAGCCACCAAGAGGCCTGTGTGCGAGCACAGGTCATTATCCACACCCCCCTCCCGGTAGCCTGTGCAGCCCTCCACTGCCAGGGTCCCGCGATCCAGGGACAACTTCCCTGAGAGAACGCACAGCGCACCTCAGGCTGGTGCAATGTCACGCCAGCCTCTGCTGCCACAGGCTTGCCCTGCATCTGTACCCCTCCCTCCCCCGGCCTGAGTGAGCCAGAGCCCCCGAATCAGCTGTGCCTTTAATCCCGTCCTGTCTGAGAGAAGAACAGACGCCCTCAGGTGACCTACACGCAGAGGCGGGGCCAAATCCAAAGCTGAACCCCAGGAGCTATGCGAACAAAGAAGAGAAAGGGAAATTTCTCCCAGCAGCCTCAGGAGCAGAGGATTAAAGCTCCACAATCAACTTGATGTACCCTGCATCTGTGGAATACCTGAATAGACAATGAATCATCCCAAATTGAGGAGGTGGACTTTGGGAGCAAGATATATTATTTTTCCCCCTTTTCCTCTTTTTGTGAGTGTGTATGTGTATGCTTGTGGGTGAGATTTTGTCTCTATAGCTTTGCTTCCACCATTTGTCCTAGGATTCTGTCCATCCGTTCTTTATTTTTTACTTTTTAAAATTTTTTCATAATAATTATTTTTAATGTTTTAAAAATAACTTTGTTATTTTATCCTACTATATTTTATTTTATTTTATCCTCTTTCTTTCTTTCTTTCTATTTTTTCTCCCTTTTGTTCTGAGCCGTGTGGATGAAAGGCTCTTGGTGCTCCAGCCAGGAGTCAGTGCTGTGCCTCTGAGGTGGGAGAGCCAACTTCAGGACACTGGTCCACAAGAGGCCTCCCAGCTCCATGTAATATCAAGTGGCGAAAATCTCCCAGAGATCTCCTTCGCAACACCAAAACCTAGCTTCACTCAACGACCAGCAAGCTACAGTGCTGGACACCCTATACCAAACAACTAGCAAGAGAGGAACATAGCCCCATCCATTAACAGAGAGCCTGCCTAAAATCATAAGGCCACAGACACCCCAAAACACACCACCAGACGTGGACCTGCCCACCAGAAAGACAACATCCAGCCTCATCCACCAGAACACAGGTGCTAGTCCCCTCCACCAGGAAGCCTACACAACCCACTGAACCAACCTTAGCCACTGGAGACAGACACCAAAAACAACGGGAACTACAAACCTGCAGCCTGCGAAAAGGAGACCCCAAATACAGTAAGATAAGCAAAATGAGAAGACAGAAAAACACACAGCAGATGAAGGAGCAGCACAAAAACCCATCTGACCTAACAAATGAAGAGGAAATAGGCAGTCTACCTGAAAAATAATTCAGAATAATGATAGTAAAGATGATCCAAAATTTTGGAAATAGAATAGAAAAAATGCAAGAAAGATTGAACAAGGACCTAGAAGAACTAAAGAGGAAACAAGCAATGATAAACAACACAATAAATGAAATTAAACATACTCTAGGTGGGATCAATAGCAGAATAACTGAGGCAGAAGAACGGATAAATGACCTGAAAGAAAAAATAGTGGAAATAGCTACTGCAGAGCAGAATAAAGAAAAAAGAATGAAAAGAACTGAGGACAGTCTCAGAGACCTCTGGGACAACATTAAACACAACAACATTCGAATTATAGGTGTCCCAGGAGAAGAAGAGAAAAAGAAAGGGACTGAGAAAATACTTGAATAGATTATACAGGTAAATTTACCTTGGTAAATTTAAGAAAATTGAAATCGTACCAAGTATCTTATCCGAACACAATGCTATGTGACTAGATATCACTTACAGGAAAAGATCTGTAAAAAATACAAACACATGGAGACTAAACAATACACTACTTAATAACCAAGAGATCAAAGAAAAAATCAAAAAATTCCTAGAAAAACATGACAATGAAAACACGATGACCCAAAACCTATTGGATGCAGCAAAAGCAGTCCTAAGAGGGAATTTTATAGCAATACAATCCTACCTTAAGAAACAGGAAACATCTCAAATAAACAACCTAACCTTGCATCTAAAACAATTAGAGAAAAAAGAACAAAAATCCCCCAAAGTTAGCAGAAGGAAAGAAATCATAAAGATCAGATCAGAAATAAATGAAAAAGAAATGAAGGAAATTATACCAAAGATCAATAAAACTAAAAGGTGGTTCTTTGAGAAGATAAAAAAAACCGAAAAACCATTAGCCAGACTCATCAAGAAAAGATGGGAGAAGACTTAAATCAGTAGAATTAGAAATGAAAAAGGAGAAGTAACAACTGACACTGCAGAAATAAAAAGGATCATGAGAGATTACTGCAAGCAACTCTATGCCAATAAAATGGACAACCTGGAAGAAATGGACAAATTCTGAGAAAAGCACAACTGCTGAGACTGAACTAGGAAGAAATAGAAAATATGAACAGACAAATCACAAGCACTCAAATTGAAACTGCGATTAAAAATCTTCCAACAAACAAAAGCCCAGGACCAGATGGCTTCACAGGCGAATTCTATCAAACATTTACAGAAGAGCTAACACCTATCCTTCTCAAACTCTTCTAAAATATAGCAGAAGGAGGAACACTCCCAAACTCATTCTACAAGGCCACCATCACCCTGATACCAAAACCAGACAAAGATGTCTTAAAGAAAGATAACTACAGGCTAATATCACTGATGAACATAGATGCAAAAATCCTCAACAAAATACTAGCAAACAGAATCCAACAGCACATTAAAAGGATCATACACCACGATCAAGTGGGGTTTATTCCAGGAATGCAAGGATTCTTCAGTATATGCAAATCTATCAACGTGATACACCATATTAACAAAATGAAGGAGAAAAACCATATGATCATCTCAGTAGATGCAGAGAAAGCTTTCAACAAAATTCAACACCCATTTCTGATAAAAACACTGCAGAAAGTAGGCATAGAGGGAAATTTCCTCAGCATAATAAAGGCCATATATGACAAACCCACAGCCAACATCTGCCTCAATGGTGAAAAACTGAAAACATTTCCAGTAAGATCAGGAACAAGACAAGGTTGTCCACTCTCACCCCTATTATTCAACATAGTTTTGGAAGTTTTAGCCACAGCAATCAGAGAAGAAAAAGAAATAAAAGGAATCCAAGTCAGAAAAGAAGAAGTAAAGCTGTCACTGTTTGCAGATGACATGATATTATACATAGAGAATCCTAAAGATGCTACCAGAAAACGACTAGAGCTAATCAATGAATTTGGTAAAGTAGCAGGATACAAAATTAATGCACTGAAATCTCGGGCATTCCTATGCACTAATGATGAATAATCTGAAAGTGAAATTAAGAAAACACTCCCATTTACCATTGCAACAAAAAGAATAAAATATATAGGAATAAACCTACCTAAGGAGAGAAAAGACCTGTATGCAGAAAATTATAAGACATTGGTGAAAGAAATTAAAGATGATACAAATAGATGGAGAGATATACCATTTTCTTGGATTGGAAGAATCAACATTGTGAAAATGACTCTACTACCCAAAGCAATCTACAGATTCAATGCAATCCCTATCAAACTACCACTGGCATTTTTCACAGAACTAGAACAAAAGATTTCACAATTTGTATGGAAACACAAAAGTCCCCGAATAGCAAAAGCAATCTTGAGATCGAAAAATAGAGCTGGAGGAATCAGGCTCCCTGGCTTCAGACTATACTACAAAGCTACAGTAATCAAGACAGTAAGGTACTGGCACAAAAACAGAAATATAGATCAATGGAACAGGATAGAAATCCCAGAGATAAACCCACACACATATGGTCACCTTTTCTTTGATAAAGGAGGCAAGAATATACAGTGGAGAAAAGACAGCCTCTTCAATAAGTGGTGCTAGAAAAACTGGACAGGTACATGTAAAAGTATGAAATTAGAACACTCCTTAAGACCATACACAAAAATAAGCTCAAAATTGATTAAAGGCCTAAATGTAAGGCCAGACACTATCAAACTCATAGAGAAAAACATAGGCAGAACACTCTATGACATAAATCACAGCAAGGTCCTTTTTGACCCACCTCCTAGAGAAATGGAAATAAAAACAAAAATAAGCAAATGGGACCTAATGAAACTTCAAAGCTTTTGCACAGCAAAGGAAACCATAAAGAAGACCAAAAGACAACCCTCAGAATGGGAGAAAATATTTGCAAATGAAGCAATTGAGAAAGGCTAATCTTCAAAATTTATAAGCAGCTCATGCAGCTCAATAACAAAAAAACAAACAACCCAATCCAAAAATGGGCAGAAGACCTAAACAGACATTTCTCCAAAGAAGATATACAGACTGCCAACAAACACATGAAAGAATGCTCAACATCGTTAATCATTAGAGAAATGGAAATCAAAACTACAATGAGATATCATCTCCCTCTGGTTGGAATGGCCATCCTCAAAAAATCTAGAAAGAATAAATGCTGGAGAGGGTGTCGAGAAAATGGAACACTCTTGCACTGTTGGTGGGAATGCAAATTGATACAGCCACTATGGAGAACAGTATGGAGGTTCCTTAAAAAACTAAAAATAGAATTACCATAGACCCAGCAATCCCACTACTGTTCATATACCCTGAGAAAATCATAATTCAAAAGAGTCATGTAACAAAATGTTCATTGCAGCTCTATTTACAATCGCCAGGATATGGAAGCAACCTAAGTGTCCATCAACAGATGAATGGATAAAGAAGATGTGGCACATGTATAAAATGGAATATTACTCAGCCATAAAAAGGAACAAAACTGAGTTATTTGTAGTGAAGTGGATGGACCTAGAGACTGTCATATGGAATGAAGTAAGTCAGAAAGAGAAAAACAAATACCATATGCTAACACATATATATGGAATCTAAGGGAAAAAAAAGGGTCATGAAGAACCTAGGGGTAAGACGGGAATAAAGACACAGATGTACTAGAGAATGGACTTGAGGATATGGGGAGGGGGAAGGGTAAGCTGTGACAAAGTGAGAGAGTGGCATGGACATATATACATTACCAAACGTAAAATAGATAGCTAGTGGGAAGAAACCGCATAGCACATGGAGATCAGTTCGGTTGTTTGTGATCACCTAGAGGGGTGGGATAAGGAGGGTGGGAGGGAGGGAGGCGCAAGAGAGAAGAGATATGGGAACATACGTATATGTATAACTGATTCACTTTGTTATAAAGTACAAACTAACACACCATTGTAAAGCAATTATACTTCAATAAAGATGTTAAAAAAAAAAAAGGACATACACTTAGCCAAATAGCACATGAAAAGATGCTCAACATCACTAATTATCAGAGAAATGCAAATCAAAAGTACAATGAGGTATCATTTCACACCAGTCAGAATGGCCATCATCAAAATGTGTACAAACAGTAAATTCTGGAGAGGGTGTGGGCAAAAGAGAACCCTCCTACACTGTTGGTGGGAATGTAAATTGGTAAAACCACTATGGAGAACAGTATGGAGGTTCTTTAAAAAGCTAAAACTAGAACTACCATATGATCCAGTAATCCCGCTCCTGGGCATATATCTGGAGAAAACCATAATCCGAAAAGATACATGCACCCCAATATTTATTGCAGCGCTGTTCACAAGAGCCAAAACATGAAAGCCACCTAAATGTCCATTGACAGAGGAATGGATAAAGAAGATGTGATACATATATACAATGGAATATTAGTCAGCCATAAAAAAGAAGGAAATAATGCCATTTGCAGCAACATGGATGGACCTAGAGATTATCATACTAAGTGAAGTAAGTCAGACAAAGACAAATATCACATAATATTGCTTATCTAAAAACGTGGTACAGGGCTTCCCTGGTGGTGCAGTGGTTGAGAGTCCACCTGCCGACGCAGGGGACACGGGTTAGTGCCCCGGTCCGGAAGGATCCCACATGCCGTGGAGCAGCTGGGCCTGTGTGCCATGGCCTCTGAGCCTGTGCATCTGGAGCCTGTGCTCCACAACGGGAGAGGCCACAATGGTGAGAGGCCCGTGTACCCCAAAAAAACAAAACAAAACAAAACAAAAACATGGTACAAATTAACTTATTTACAAAACAGAAATCAAGTCACATATGTAGAAAACCAACTTATGGTTACCAGGAGGGAAAGGGGGGAGGGATAAATTGGAAGATTGGGATTGATATATACACACTACTATATATAAAATAAATAACTAATAAGGACCTACTGTATAGCACAGGGAGCTCTACTCAATACTCTGTAATGACCTATATGGGAAAAGACTCTATAAAAGAGTGGATATGTATATATGTATAACTGATCCACTTTGCTGTACACCTGAAACTAACACAACATTGTAAATCAGCTATACTTCAATTAAAATTAAAAAGAAAAGATACACGCACCCCAATGTTCACTGAAGCATTATTTACAATAGCCAAGACATGGAAGCAAACTACATGTCCATCGGCAGAGAGGTGGATAAAGATGTGGTATATATACACAATGGAATATTACTCAGCCATAAAAAGGAATGAAATACTGTAATTTGCAGTAACATGGATGGACCTAAAGATTGTCATACAGAGTGAAGTCAGTCAGAGAAAAATGTCATATGATATCCCTTATATGTGGAATCTAAAAAAAAAATGGTACAAATGAACCTATTTACAAAACAGAAGTAGAGTCACAGATGTAGAAAACCAACTTATGGTTTCCAAGGGGGAAGGTGGGGAGGGATAAATTGGGAGATTGGGATTGACATATACACACTACCATATATACTATGGATAGTTAATAAGACCTACTGTATAGCACAAGGAACTCTACTCAATACTCTGTAATGACATATACGGGAAGAGAATCTAAAAAACAGTGGATATATGTATACGTATAAGTGATTCACTTTGCTGTACAGTAGAAACTAACACAACATTGTAAATCAACTATACTCCAATAAAAATTAATTTTAAAAATAAAACAGATTGGAAGAATCAACATTGTGAAAATGACTCTACTACCCAAAGCAATCTACAGATTCAATGCAATCCCTATCGTAAAATAGATAGCTAGTGGGAAGCAGCTGCACAGCACAGAGAGATCAGCTCGTTGCTTTGCGACCACCTAGGGGGTGGGGGTAGGGAGGGTGGGAGGGAGATGAAGAGGGAGGGGATATGGAGATATATGTATATGTATAGCTGATTCAATTTGTTATAAATCAGAAATTAACACACCATTGTAAAGCAATTATACTCCAATAAAGATGTTAAAAATATATATATATTTAAAAAAACCCCAAAAACTATAATTTGAAATAGTGTTTTGGTTTTTGGTTATCAGTGATAGATTATAGGGGCTTTAGTTTGTTGGTTTCCTGCTGCCTTAAGTCAGTAAAGCCTGAACTTTCTCTTCTGACACCTGTTCAACTCTGAGGATGCTGATTAATTCATGGTGGAAATGTATCAACTTACAACTCAGACCTCTACATTCCTGAAATGCTCTCTCATGGGAGACATAAGATAAGCTTTGAATTAATTGAGATAAGTAAATATTCAATCCTTTGGATACCACCATATTTTCTTTCATTCAAAAAAATCTTCTCACTTGAACTTTATCACCAATAAAAATATATTAAAATTTAATTTAACTAATATCACCTCAAGAATTACTATATTATCTCTGAACGATATTGGTGCTTTTCTGGTCACCCATATACTAGTTGTTCTTTTCTTGCCTGATGTACAGCAAACTGATTCATTTATACCCCTCCCCCATATATATATATATATATATATATATATATATACACATATATATACATATTCTTATATATAGGTAAAATAATATATATATTCTTTTACAAATTCTTTTCCATTATATGTTATTACTAAGTATTGAATATAGTTCCCTGTGCTATACAGTAGGACCTTGTTGTTTATCTATTTCTATTGATATATACAGTAGTGTGTATCTGTTCATCCCAAACTCCTAATTTATCCCTCCTCCTGCCCATCTTTCCCCTTGGTAACCATAAGTTTGTTTTCTATGTCTGTGAGCTTGTTTCTGTTTTGTACATAAGTTCATTTGTATCATTTTTTTAGATTCCACATATAACTGGTATCATATGATATTTGCCTTTCTCTGACTTATTTCACTTAGTATGATAATCTTTAGGTCCATCCATGTTGCTGCAAATGGCATTATTTCATTCTTTTTTATGGCTGAGTATTATTCCATTGTGTGTGTGTATATATATATATATATATATATATATATATATATATATACACATATACACACACCATACGACATCTTACTTATCCACTTAGGTTGCTTCCATGTCTTGGCTATTGTAAACAGTGCTGCTATGAACATTAGGGTGCATGTATCCTTTTAAATTAGAGTTTTCATCTTTTCCAAATATACGCCCAGGAGTGTGATTGCTGGATCATATGATAGCTCTATTTTGTTTTTTAAGGAACTTCCATACTGTTCTCCATAGTAGCATAGTTGTTCTTAACTTATACAAGTATACCTTTTATTAAAATCCAACCAATTCAGTTTCAAGTTGATAGATCCTTGTTAAAAAAGAATTTCAAATAAGATTTCAAGTAGATTTAACCTCAGAAAAGTTAAATATAAACACTTACTGTGAATAAGCATGGAATAATTGACTGGCTTATTACATTTTTGGAAATCAATTTTATCTTTCGAGACTTGAAAGCTTCCAGGTCTTAATTCACATTACGCTCTAATGGCCGATGTCATGTTCCCTCCACTGTGTCTCCTTTGCGGGGGGGTGGACATCCTGGATTTTTATGAGAATGGGGTTACCAAAGTTGTAATGGGTTAAATACTGAGCAGTGTTATGAAGTATAATCTCACTGGGGAAGCACGGGAAGCCCATATAAGTTATTCCACTTTAGAGTTATCTCACCTAAGGGGTAAGGGAGCTACAGTTTTTAACCTCCAACATTCCTCTGATATTGCTTGAGCATTACTTCTGGAGGCATGGATTCCAGAAACTTACAGTTTGTTGAACAGGTGGCAAAGTGAGTTCCATCAGTGAGAGGACATCCTAACAAAACCTGCTGGCGCTGGGAGCTAGGAGTCAGAGCAAGTACAAACAAATGTTAACAGGGAGGTGATATGGGAGAGGCACTGACACCATCTGCTCTAAAACTGCACCCGAGAGACAAGATGGAACATTCTGGACAAATGAGTGTCTATTAAATAAAAATGCAAAAATAATACTTGATCTCCTGTGTCAGTTGGAATAGTGTTGGTTATGTTGCAGTTAAAAAAGCAACCAATTAGTAGTGGCTCAATGCCACAAAAGTTTATTTTTCACTCATGGTTGCCCAGGGGCCTCTGTGGATTGTATTCATTCAAAGACCCAAGATGGTAGAAGTGCCACCACGTCAAACTCGGCCAATTGCATATCAGAGGGAAAAGTGAGGCTTTGCCTTGGCAATTAAATAGTTTGACCTGCAGTGACTTGTGCCACTTCGACCCACAAATGATCACCTAAGATTATTTTCACAGTCAAATCCACCATGAGCTGTGTACATACCCTCCACCATGTATCTGGAAGAAGAGAGAAACAAGTGGCTAAGGACTACCACATCCCAAGACTAACAATAACTTCAGATGGATCAATGACCTGACCCCAAAAGTGGCATTAAAGGAACAGAATAAACCATGAGTGAGGTTTATACACATTTAAAGTGATTTCTAAGTAATATGCAAAACCCAGAAGCTGCAAGGGAAAGAGACTGACAAATTTAAATGCATAAAAAGTTGAAAAAGTTTGATGTGACAAACATACCATAGAAAAGTAGAGAGTCAAAAGACTAAAAAAATGTGTTAACATAGCAGAATAGATGTTAATTTTCTTAATGTACTAAGAACAAAATAAGAGAAATTCAGCACCCAGAAGAAACATGAGCATGGAAAAAAGCAATTCACAGATAATGGCATTCATGTGGCCTGTAAACATATGACATACAAAATAAAATAAAAATACTGCTTTTTAGTCATCGCTTGGAGCAAAAGTACAAAGGTACAATGAAACTCAGGCATTCTCATATACTATGGATAGGAATACAAAGAGATTCAACCATTAGTTTTCTTTGTTTTTTTGAATATTTCTATCAACATTTTAAATGCACATCCTCTTTGACCTAGTAATTTTATGTCTAGGATTTTGATCTAGAGATAAACTTGAACAAATGTGCCAGATTTATGTACAAGTATGTTCAATGAAACATTATTTGTTCTGACAACACTACCCCCCAAAACCGATTGTCCATAAATACAGGGTTAGTTAAGTGAATTATGGTACATACTTATAATGGAGTATTATGTAGTCATTGAAAAGCATAAAGTAGATTTCTGTGGGCTCATATGGAGAATCTAGGATAGATTATTAATGAAATGTAAAATAGCAAAAAAAAACACTATAGTGTGATCCCATTTGTGTATGTCTTGTATATGCATCAAACATTTGTAAAAGGATACGTGAGTGATTGTTAAGAGTGATAATATGTGAGCAGGGCTAATAGTGGTCCAGAGAGGGAGACAGGGGTTAGATTGGGCATTAATTATTTTTTGGTCAAGAACATTTATTCTTCCTTTTTTGTGTAAAATTATATCCTTCCCTCTCACTCAGGTCACATGCTTTGGGTGGGTGCTTCATCACTGTGACTCCAGGCGTGGAGTATAAGATGGAAGCCTGGTCAAACAGCCTATCCAATTCCTTGAGCCACAGTGATTGGTCAGGGATGTTATGAGCTGCAAGCTGGTCCTATCAGAGTCAATCTTAGGATGCAGTTGTGAGCTTCCAGGAATATAAACTCTTTTCTTCTGGATGTGAGTCTGGAAAAATGTACACTGAAACTATTGTGGCATCTGCAATTTGTACACATATATACACAATGGAATATTACTCAGCTGTGAAAAAGAAGGAAACAACACCATTTGCAGCAGCATGGATGGACCTAGAGATCATCATACTAAGTGAAGTAAGTCAGACAGAGAAAGACAAATATCTTATGATACCACTTATATGTAGAATCTAAAAAATGATACAAATGAACTTATTTACAAAACAGAATAGACATAGAAAACAAACTTATGGTTAGCAAAGGGATGGGGGAGATAAATTAGGACTTTGGGATTAACATATACACACTACTTATATAAAATAGGTAAACAACAAGGTCCTACTATACAGCACAGGGAACTATATCCAATGTCTTCTAATAACCTATAGTGGAAAAGAATCTGAAAAAGTATATATATATGTATAACTGAATCACCTTGCTGTTCACTTGAAACTAATACAACATTGTAAATTAATTATACTTCAATTTAAAAAAAGAGTTAACATAAAAAAAATAATGAGGTTGGTCTTTGTGTAGTCATATGGAAAGATGCTACGGAAATGTGAATAATTCAGGTTCCAGCAAACCATGTAGAACACATGTCCCTTTAGGGAAAAGAAACACTTTTTATGAGCATCAAAATCCTGAAAGCTCTACAGCAAATTAAGTAATTGTTTCCAAAGTATTGATTTATGGGAGGGAAGGTCACTTCCTATTTCATATCCAAATATTTGAAAATCTTTTATCCCCATCCTTAGGTGAGAAAGTCTTCAAATATAAGGTTCATGTCATCTTTGAAGATGACCTTGAAGTGATTTGTTCACATTAGGCAACAATATTTGTTACCTAATTTGTTCAAATTAGGTAACTCCACTTTGTGGAGTGAACGAATATGAACAAAGGAAAAATTAAAGTGAATTAAGAAGTGGATTTCACCTCATAGAATAAGGAATACTCAGCAAGTCTTCTGTGTCTGGAAGGGGTGAATTTCAAATATTACCATTTCCGTAGGCTTTGAAGAATTAATTCAGTCACAAGACCCCAGTATCTACCCCAGTTCTACTTGGTCCTTTGCAAATGAAGTTATTCTGAGAACAACAAATATTTTGTTTTGTCACTGGAGATTTTCTCCTCAAGGGTGGCTCTCAGAATAAATTGGGGTTATGCTACAGCCACAACTTGAAAATCTCATGGGCTTAGAACAATACAAATATACTTCCTGTGCATGTGACATTTCCAAAGCAAATTAGCAATGGGACTTTGTTCTTTATAGTCAATCAGGAACCCAGGTAGATGGAGGTCGCATCTCAAAATGTGAATCCACCATCTCAGTGTAAAGAAGGTAGCATCATGGCAAACCGTGCCCTGGTTCTTCAAGCTGCCGCCTGGAAGCGATGCCCATCCCATGTTTCATTGGCCCATGTAAGTCTCATAACCACGTCTCCCATCAAGGAGGCAGGGACGTGCAATCTCACCCTATGCAAATTCTAAGAAATGATGGATGGGATTTATTTCCATGTGAAATCATCCACATGTACATACTTTTCAACATCCCAGTTTGGGTTCCCTTCTCTTGAAGTCTGTTTCTTATACCTGTATCTTAACCCTTTGCCCATAAATTGTTTCCCAGAGCACATGCTTCCTCTCACTCCATACCCACAACTGAAAGAGTGAAAGAGAGAGAGAGAGAGAGAGAGAGAGAGAGAGAGAGAGAGAGCAGGAGAGAGGCTACCCACAGCTAAGCTACACTTAGCTACTTTCTTATTCCTGTTCTGACCATATAATATAGCAGATAATTATGGTACCAGTGATTTCCACTCCTCATAGGTGATCATACTTCAGATTCTATTGATTTCTTCACCTTGGGAATGTAAAGAGAGAACCTTTTACCTATTAGCAGGGGGTTAACAAGTTTCTTCAGAATAAAAATTCTCTGGACATTTTAATTGCTATTTTCAGCAAATACAAAGCAAATTGGTACATTGCCATGTTCCCTGGGGTGAGTGGGGGACTCAATAAATTTATTAAGTGGTGAGAATAGAATGATTAAAGCTATAGAATAAATGCTTACATTTGTAAAAGGGGATCTTGTTTCAGAAGTTCTGAGTAATAAGAACTCTAATTTCTTTTAGTTATAGTGCATGACACGAAATATATAATTTATTGTGAAATGGACTGCCCCAAATAGGTCATGTTGTTATCTTTACAGCAAAATTTGAACTCTAGCAGATACAAGCTCCATGCTCATTTTTGGCATTATTCTAACATTACTTTTGTTTTTATTGATTTGTTGGTTTATTTACTTATTTATTTTTCTTTTAAAAAATTGTGGTATAATTGACATATAACATTATATTAGGTTCAGGCATACAAGATAAAGATTGTATGTACTGCAAAATGATTACCACAATAATTCTAGTTGCCATCCTTTACCATATAAAGTTATAACAAACTTTTTTTCCTTGTGATGAGAACTTTAAAATGTACTCTCTTGGAAACTTTCAAAGTATTATTGACTATAGTCATCATGCTGTACATTATATCCGTATGACTTATTTATTTTAAACCTGTAAGTTCTAACATTTTTTATTTTTAAAAGAATATTTTTGTTTGATTTGTTTATAGCAGAGATGCCATTCTATATATTTTTCTGTTCAAGTGTAACTTATTTATAATAAAGCCACTTAAAGTTCCATTGCTAAATTCACACCTTTAGTAGGAATAAATCTGAAGTGACCTTGGTAAACACAAATGGAAGTCAAAAACCACAGAGTATTATATCCTCCAGGAATAAATTTAACACTGTGTATTCCAATCAGAAATAATGGGTCATATTTAACCATGTCAAAAATGACTAAGAAGATTTCACTTGGATTTGCTATCAAAGCTAATCCTTTGCAATGTTACTCAATTATAAGGAATCTATTTGTCTAACAACATGGGAATGACTAATTAAATTATGATGTCTTTATACAAAAGAATATTATTATATTTACAAAGAATTTAAACTATGGGACAGTGGAAAAGACAGGACAATGCATACATTGTCAATTTAAACTATTTAAAACAATATGCAAAGGAGAGAAAGACAACAAATTATAAAGAGCATTATCTTTGGATGCTGAGATTAGACGTTTACTAACTATTTTAAATACTTTGGGACAATAAATTCCAGTCATTTTATAATTAGAAAAACTTAAACTTTTTCTGCTTCAAATCCCAAGATTCTTTTTGTTGTTGCTGTTTGTTGGTTTTACCTGCACTAATCAGATAGTTTTGGATTCAGTTCTGGGCTTTTGAACCAAAATAAGATCTTTAGAACAAGAAAGAAGATAATAGAAGATAAACATGAAGATGACTGAAGGTCTCGGAAATATGAATCAAGATTATGAGGCTCAGCAGAGAGCTGACTGGGTGGCATTGAAGTAGAGAATAGATTCCCACATAGAACAATGTGGTGATCTAGGACATGAGTCACTCAATCATCATTTCTTAAATGATTTTTAAAAATAAGTGAATGGATGGCCAATAAGAAAAAGTATTAAAACTATGGAAAGAGCAATCTACATTTGGTATAAGGTGACATAAGCTTCTTTAAAATATGGAAGGTCTTGTATTGGCTCCTTGCAGAAAGAGTTGAGGAGGCGTTAGAAAGTAAAAGGGAAAATTAGGGTGCAAATTAAGTGTGAGCTCACAAAAATCTAAATTCTGATGATCCATGAGGAATGGCCACAAAGACCCAACCCCAAGCAATAAGGGCTCTAAACTTGGCAAACTAGATGAACAGCAATAAGGTGATTGATTTTCAAACTCTGGAATATCAGTATTTTTGGGTAAAAACTGTTTTTTACAAAGTTAAGCATCACCAAGGCAAAGCACTTTAGTCTAGAGAATGCTTGAGGTTAAATGATTATAATTTATTAACACCTCTGGAGAGAAATGGAGCTTTGAATACATTCCTTTGATCTACTAATGTTGGATCAAAAATGACTGATTATTCAGTATATGTTGAGGATCCACAGAGAGCGAATTTTCTTTCTAAAGCCATATCGGCAATGTTCATGTCTTCACGGAGCGTACTGTCCACTCTGTGTACACACACACACACACACACACACACACACACACAGCCTATCCTCATTATTTGCAGATTCCACTATGCAAGTTTGCCTAGTTGCTAAAATTTACTTGTAACCCCCAGATCAGTACTCGTGGCACTTTCACGGTCACTTGTGGACATACAATTTCTTGTCACCGGATGTGCACATTCCTAGCAAAGGATGAACAAAGCAACACTGCTTTCTTGTTTCAGCTCTTTTACTGTAAACATGTACCCTTTTTGTGGTCTATTTAGTGCCACATTTTTTACAAGTTGATCTTTTGGCGATTTTTCTGTTTAAAATGGCCCCCAAACACAGTGCTGAAGACCTGAAGTGCTGTCTAGTGTCCCCAAGATCAAGAAGACTGTGATGTGTCTTATGAAGAAAATTATGTGTTTTAGATAAGCTTCATTTGGTATGAGTCATAGTGCTGTTGTCTATGAGTTCACCGTTAATGAATCAACAACATATATTAAATAAGGTGTCTTTAAACGGAAACATACCTAAAACAAAGTTACGTTTTGATTGGTTGATGAAAATGCTGTGCCCAGAGGCTCACAGGAACCTAGCCCTGTATTTCCCCTACTAAAGCTTGTAGCCCAACCATGATTTCCAGTTGCATTCTTATCCTTTTCATCCTTATCTTCTGAACCCTAATGTCTTTTCAGTTTTTGTTGCCAAAGTTCAGCTCCTAGGGCTTAGAAAATCTTGGCCGCTGTCTTTGTACCAGGCTCCACTATATGGGGTTTCACCAAATTGCCTATAAGAAGATATCTGCAGATTAGTTCTTCTTATTCTACAAGGCTTGAGTATTCCCAAACTCTGCCCTAGTTATCAAGACATTAGTCTGCCCTGAAGTATAAGAAATAGGCTGACATAAATAAGAAAGAATGACAATACCAAGTGTTGACAAGCATGCAAAACAACTGGAATTCTAATACTTTGCTGGTGGGAATGTAAAATGGTTCAGTCATATTGGAAAACAGTTTGGCAGCTTCTTATTAAATTAAACATACACTTACCCTACAACCCAACATTTTCACTTCTAAGTACTTCTTCAAGAGAAACGAAAACAGTTTTCTACCAAAGACTTGTATGCAGATGTCCATGGCAGCTTTATTCACAATTACCCCAAATTGGAAATAACCCAAATGTCCATCCAATGATGAATGGGTAAACAAATTATGGTATACCCATAAAATGGAATACTACTCAGCAATAAAAAGGAATGAAATATTGATACAAGCAGCAGTATGGATGAATTCCAAAAACATCAGACTGTGCAAAGGTAATTGGATCTAAGCAATTACACACTGAATAACTCCATTTATACGAAACTGCAAAAGACAAACCTAATTTAAATGGAAAGAAGGCAGATGAATGGTTGCCTGGGGCTAGAGGTGTTGATGGGGGTGACTGGGAAGGAGGCAACAGAGCTTTCTGGGCTGATGAAAATGTTCTTATATTGTCATTGTGATAGTGATTGCATGGGTTAATAAATTAGCCCAAACTCTTCAAAATGAACACTGAAAACGAGTGCATTTTAGTGTTTGTCTATTGTACATCAGTAAAACTGATTTAAAAGTAAACAAATCACAGGCTCAATTTACTTCTTTATTCTCTTTGAGTTCTTTAGGTGCTCCCATTCCTGGGAAGAATGCATGAATGCCTTTGACTTTTGGAATGGGAACCAAGTTGCCAACTACAAAGGAAAACCGAAGCTATTATCTTCAAATTTTGTACCCTTTATTCTGATGAAAGAAGTAGTATGAGGAGAGACCCCTTTTTAAACGTAAGATAAAAGATAATAGGCCCAAATAGAGACACTCATTAATCATCCAAGATGATTAATGTGCCAAGATATGCCAAGTCATGCACCAAAGAGTAAGACATTTGACTGCAAGCATCATGAATATGAGGGCTTTCCTATAAGTTCAATGCTGTATGCCTAGTGCGTAGCACTATGTGCTTCATACGTGCTTACTATGTCGAATGAAGATATATTCCCTCATAATGGATATTGAAATCTAGTGCAAGAAGAAGGACATAGATTTATGTCATTATAATGGACAAACGATTGCTAGGTGATGACACATTCAGTGCTATGGGTGTAGTGAGGAGGAACAATTAGCCCAAACTGGGGTTTCTGGAATGGCTTTATGGAGGGCATGATGTCCATGCTGATAAAAATGAATATAAACAAAACAGAAGGGAAAATGTGGAACATATCCATCAGGAAACATAGCCTAAGCAGATATGGAGATTCACTCATTCGTTCAAGGAATCTTCACTGAGCAGCTCTATGGTCTAGGTACTGTTACAGATGCAGAGGGCTGAAGATGAACAAGGCAAAGCATAATCTCTGTCGTCGTAGAGCTTCTCTTCTAGTGAGGGAGACAGGTGATTAAAGAAACCAATCTTCCTTAAATATAGAATGGTGTTGATAAAGGAGAAAAAGAAGTAATAAGGAGAAAATAAAGCAGAGTATGGGCCATGGAGAGTCATGGGGAGGTTGGTGTTCTAGTTTATGTAGGGCTGTCACTTTCATGTCGAAGTCAGAGAGTAGCCACATGGATACAGAGTGGAAGAAATTTCAAGGTAGGTGGAAGAGTATGTGAAAAAGCCATGAGCAAGGGCAGGCTTGGCATGGCCAAGGAAGAGTAGAGAGGTCAGTGAGCAAAGGGGACAGTGAGAGGAGGTGAGAGCTGAGAAGTGATGAGTTCAGGGTAGCACATCATGTTAAGACACTGTGAACCATTGTAAAGAATCTGGATTATACTTAAGCAAAATGGGGGAAACAATGGATAAAAGATATGATAGGACTGACATTTAAAAAGTATTACTCTGGCTTCTTGGGAAAGAATAGACTACAGAGAACAAGGGTACAAGTGGGGACACAATTAGGAGACTGTCACAATAATCCAGGTGAGAGATAGTGAATTTCTGGAGCAGATTGATTGCAGTGAAGATGGTACAAAGTCGTGAGATTCTAGCTAAATTCCAAGATAGAGCTGATAAGATTTCCTGATGGATTGGATATAGTGGTATGAAAAGAAGAGAAGTTTCAGGCAAAATTCCAAGGAGAGAGCAAACAGCATGGGGAGTGAGGAAATGCAGGAAATCTGTTGTGGGTAAAACATAAAGGGTAAGGCAGAGTGGTGGTGGGATTATGCTGGAAAAATGGGTAGAGACATATCATTGAGAACCTTGTATGCATGGTAGGATGCTTGGATGTTTTGCTGGAAATGGGGACTCACTGAAAGGGTTTCAGCAAGGGAATGGTGTTCTGGGCAGAGTGGTTTACAGAGAATCTCTCTGATGTTAGTGTGTAGAGGGGATTCAGAGACAATAAAACTGGAAGTAAAGAAGCTACTTAGAAGGCTGTTACAATGGTCTACTGAAAGATGATGGGACCTAACGAACAGAGGTTATGAAAATGTAGAGAAAGGAATGGATTTAGGGAAATATTTGAGAGAAATAAAACTGGGAGTATCTGTTAGTTTATTGGATGTGGGGGATGAGAAGTATCTAAATTGACTGGTAGATCCTGGCATTAGTGACTGAAAGTATAAACATCGCATTAGAATAAATCGGAAATATAGAAAGAGTATAGGGTTAGGCTTGTGGAGGAGAGTGAAGAGTTCAGTTTAGGATCTGTTGAGTTTACATTTCCCAGCTATATCAAAATGGACACACACTACTATATATAAAATAGATAAACAACAAGGACCCAATGTATAGCACAGGGAACTCTACTCAATACCCTGTAATTGAGTATATGGGAAAAGAATCTAAAAAAGAGTGGATATATGTATATGTATAACTGATTTGCCTTGTTGTACACCGGAAACTAAGACAACATTGTAAATCAACTATACTCCCATAAAAATGATAAAAAACAAAACAAAACAAAAATCTTGTAATAACCTATAGTGGAAAAGAATCTGAAAGAGTACATATGTGTGTATGTATATATATACATAGGCGTGTGTGTGTGTGTGTAACTGAATCACTTTGCTGTACACCTGAAACACTGTAAATCAACTATGCTTCAATAAAAATAAATACATAACAATGAAAAGAAATGAACAGACCAAGGAGAAAGTGGATAGATGAACCTAAAGCTCAGGAAAGAGTTCAGGGCTGGTGTCAAAGCGCTGGGGGTCTAAGACTTACAGCAAACAGTGCAAGATTTGCTCTGTTGGCTTCCATGTAATAAGTTGGAATGACCAGTAGCAGCCTTTCCAAATGATTTATAATTATTATAGGACTACTCAACATTCCAGAAATATGCCAATATAAAATTATTCCATCTATCTAGACAAACCTAGGGTAGAGCTATAAAGACTTATTACCTTAACCACTGCGTGGGTGCCTCCAACAGTCCAGACATCTTGTACGGATAAATGTTGTCTCTGTCCCTGGAAGCTTGACCTTCAAGCAAGTTGGAGAAAAGAGGCAGTGTACACCCTCCCCTGGGAGAAGTGCCATAGAGATATAACAGCTTCCTATTCAGAAATTTCTTTTTTCACGATTGGTTTCCTTGTGGGTGATGTTATTCCTGGCCCTGTTATGATGGGCTGTATACAACATTTATATGTTGATACTGTTGAACTCAGACAGCTCTCCTATGTTGACACTGCTATGTGTCTGTGGCCACCACTAAGAGCCATAATGAACACATTCTACCACTGGACATAATGATCTTGGAGTTTTCATCAAATGGTAAGTGACAATCTAGGAAAAGCCTGGAAGGGAAAGAATAGAGGCAAGATTGAAATCTGGGGAATACCACTATTTGAGAGGCCAGAAGAATCGGAGGAGCACATGAAGGAGATTAAGATGGAGTGATGAGGAAAAGAAGGGGACAATCAGGGAGTGGGGGGACATAGCCCACACAGCACAACAGAGCTAGCCCCTGCCTGCTTCTCCAGGCCCTTTCCTCATGTCTCCTCTAGACTGCTCAGCTTAAGACACACTCGTCTTCTTGCCATGAGGCTTGGTTCATCCTGTCTCTGAGCCTTTGCACTTGTTATTCGCTTTCCTCCCAGATATATGCAAGTCTGATTCATTCCAATCATTGAAGTTTCAGCTCATAAGTCACCTCTTCAGAGATGTCTTTCCTGATAATCCTAAATAAAAGCATACATCACAATCTGAAGTTATGTCATACATATATTTCTTTTTTTAATTCTTGTTTTTTTCCCTGCACTGGAATGTTGACTCAATGAGAGCCAGAACCTTGTCCTTGTTTACAGAAGTATTCCCAGAACTTAGGATGGTACCTGCCACATAGTGGTCCATAACTATTTATTGAGTGATCAATGCTCCAAGTCAAGAAGCAAAGTGCAAAGAGAGATTTAAGAGTCAATGGGGGGCTTCCCTGGTGGCGCAGTTGTTGGGAGTCCGCCTGCTGACACAGGGGACACGGGTTCATGCCCCGGTCCGGGAGGATCCCACATGCCGCGGAGCGGCTAGGCCCGTGAGCCATGGCCGCTGAGCCTGCGCGTCCGGAGCCTGTGCTCCACAGTGGGAGAGACCACAACAGTGAGAGGCCGGCGTACCACAAAAAAAAAAAAAAAAAAGAGTCAATGGGCAATAATGTCAAAAACAGGAGAAAGACCTAAAATAAAGAGGCATCCACTGGATTTGACTCAATCCCTCTCCTCAACGACTTTTCTTGATGGCACAAAGCATAGACCCTGGGAATGTACAAGGCATTTAAAAGCAGCATACCATAATATGATGGAAATGGTACATGAGTGTGGAGGCATCAAATGAGTGACATTATAAATACTTTTTCATTTACTCCCAGCATAGAAGCTCAGAGGTTTACTCTGCTCTGGCCCTAAGCCACCCACTCATGGCTCTGGGAACAGGGAAAATGGAGCTATTATCAAGCCTTGGTTGAAGCAATGCCTTTGGTGCCTGTTGGCTTGCAAATATTTCAGTCACGTCTGTTTTCAAGGGGGTGAGGTGTGACTGCTTCAGCTTTCATCACTCTAAGGTGGTGTGGTGACTGTTGATCATATTGGTCAGTTGTAAAATTTTGATCAGCTTCATTTTAGAAGGAGATCACTCACAGAATTTTGTGATCATCCATATGAAAGAGAAGTTTTTGCATTAGAAACAGTTACTTGAACATTATTATTCAGCTGGATAATAGGTTTTGACTACTTAAATATGTCCATTTTTTTAAGAGCTTAACAGATATCACGTCTGCCTTTATAAATTATTTAGTGTTAAAGATCTTGCATTATGGAAGACTATGCATGGGCAGGGGGCAGGCCAAATCTGGTCTTCCATGTCATTTGCTCATTCATTGCCTTATCCGATCGATCCTCAGTGATCTCTGTCCACAATGGCAACGACATTCCTTGTTTCATCTGGATCTCAGCTGTCAGTCTACTTACGTCACCCCAGAGACATGCCTTCTTCTGGTGTGCACAATCACAGGTTGGGTGGTTCTCCTGCTACCTCTGAGCCACACTTGACCAAAGTCAGTCATCTTCCTTCTCCTCCGCTGCACTGCAGAGTGGGAAATGCTGCTATTGTCTAAAGTTCTACCTGCCTCAATGTACTCCAAGGTCACTCTTTCTCTCAGCTTTTCCCTCCTTTGGTTCACCTGGATTTCACCAGCTTCTCAGGGATTTTTGTCCTCTGCCTTGGGCTTAACTTAGGAGCGTGGACAGTGACCCTCCCTTGGGAGGGCACTGAAGTCCGTTGCCCCCATTGCATTTCCTTTGCTCCTAATTCTGTGACATTTAGGGAACTTTGTTTTCTAAATTGGCTGTGAGGACTTAGGGAAAGCTGTGTGCATTGTCATGATATTTTATCCTCAATATTTTGCTAGATTGTGACTCATTTCTATCCTTCTACTTCATTATTTAGGCTTTTGAATCCACAAGCCAAGAAGCCACTCCTTTTTTTTGTTTGTTCTCTCCTGTCACATCCTCTCTCTGGAAGAATTAGATGAGAACAGCCTAGCTGACTGAACAGTCGGTAAGCCAAAGACGTGTTGAGAGACCACTTGGGGTGTGTGGGTGGGATCAGGCTGGCTAATATTTTAGCATTATTATTCCATCATTCATTTAAATGTCAACTTTTTATTTAAAAACAAGAGTTCTGTGTAGTCAGTTCGTGTAATTTCCCCTTTCAATGCTTCATGCTCTCCATGACTTAACAGAAAGTTTAGTGAGAATTCAAAGGGAAACTTAAGGTAGTAAGGTAGCAGAATCGATACTAGAGAACCTTTAATTCTTGAATTTTTCTCTGATTCTGTTACTGAGGCATTCTTTGTGTTCTTGGTATGTGAATATTTGCAGTACTAATCTAATTGATCACCCACGCCCTGTGAGGAAATGATCCAGGAGTATATAAAGTAAATAAGAATCCTTATTTGGTGATTTTTTTCTCAACCTCTCCTGGCCTCCTCCCTTTTCCAGAGCTTTGAAATATCAACCCCCAACATACACACACACACATATACATGTATACACATACACACAGAGACACACACACTCTGGAGAGTCATTTGCATTAACAAACTCCTCTTTTAAAGTACAAAAGCAATTCTTTACACAAAAGTAGTTTGTTTCCAAAGGAGTCTGGATTTGGATGTTGAAGGGAAGAAGAGAACCAGAGGAAAAAGAAACAAAATAGAGATTTGTTTCACCTAGGATGCAATTTCTGCTCCCTTGAGTGCACCCTTCCATCACCTCCTTCTCCGTCTTTAGTATGAGCACTCCGTTACAGTGCACTTGGATAGCTCTGGACACTGAGCTGGAAACAGCTTGGAGAGTTGGAGAGGTGGAAGAGAGCTAGAGAAAGAGGGGAAGTTGAAGGATGATGAGGCATTGGAGGATAATGAAAAGTTGGAGAATTGGGGAACAGTGGAGGTGGTCTTATTTTTTAGAGGATGACCTGTTCCAACAGAGAACATGGGAGCTGTGGTGGAGGTGGGAGAAGACCTCAGACCCTAGAGATTCAACGTTTAGGTGAGATTAGTGTTGGTGGCACTTGGGAGTCACAGTAGAAGCCTCTGAAGTAAATTTGTCCAGTAATTCCCATGCTGTTCATGACCTTTGTTCTGAAGTACCATTTTTGTTGTTGAATTATGCCATGTTGCTTTGTAATGCACTAAGATCGTCTCTGGAATCTGTGTTTTATGTTCTCGATAATATGCTCCTTGAAGGCAGTGATAGTACCATTTACAATACTTCATATGACATTTGGCTCATGGAAAACACTTAGGGAATGCTAATTAATACTTCTTTCTACTGAAGTTTACGTGATTTTCTTCCCCGAGTTATTTCTAATGCATTTGCTTTATCTCTCTGAGTAGATTGTAAGCTTCCTGAATGCAGGGACCAGGCCTTCTACTTACTTCCACTTTCCTGTCATGCCTAGTAGAGTGACAGGCCCAGGTAGGGGGCTCATTGGATACTTGTTAATGGATTGAGTGATTGACTAGAAATGTCCTTGAGGTTCTGATTCTAGGAAATCAAAGCTTTAGTTTGCCTAGTAAAACAAACAAACCAACAAAAACTGCCTGTGAGATGGGAAAGCATCTCCAGATTTCTTAATGGTTCTGACAATTTCACTGACAAGGATCTTGCATTCAACACACTTGCTTGGTTGCTGGTAACAGAAACTTTATTTATGTTGACTTTTACAAATGAATGAATGAATGAATGAATTTAATAAAATTAAATTTATTTACTCACATAACTGACCAGCCCAAGATCTTTCTGATCTGATCATTGTATCTCAGGGACCCAATTATGTCAACTGGAGCAGTTCTGTCTTCCTTGCTATTCTCTGCTTTCCTCTGCAATGCCCTCATGTTAACACAGACTTTTCTCTCACAGTGGTTCTGGAGGCTCCTTCTTATCCCTCTAGAAAAGACTCAGGGCTTGACACCTGATTATTCTAATAGCCTGACTAGGGTCATTGTCAAGGACCTGAACCAATCATCCTGGCTGAGGGGATGTGATATTGGAATTATCCAGTGCAGGGTCACATGCTTATCCTAGGACCAAGTGGTGGGCTCAACTAGTCTCAGACTGACTCTAGGGCAGAAATCTTTCCCCCTGACTCCAAAATTAGAGCACTGTTTTTTCCAAAGGAAAATGGATGCTGTACAGGCAAAAGCCACAGCTATCTACAAGAGATCCTCTTTTTAGCTTTTCCCAAATGGAGCCCATGGTTGAAGATATTTGTCTACTGAAAATATGCTTTCTTATGTAATAGTTCATTTCTTCATTTTCTATTCCTCAAATAAATTAATTTTTCTTTCATGACACAGTATTGAGCTAATATAATTATAGACAAAACACAAATAAACAAACAGAAAACAAACAACCCCTCCCCACCCCACATGTTGTAGGTTGCATGTGTGTTTTCTCTTGGACTTTTTGAGAAATTGGAAATAGCTCCATGACCTTCAATTCTTTCCCAACCACCCCTATCATCTCAGAAGACTGAGTTGGACACAGCTGCTAAAGTTTGTTTCAATATAGAATTTTTCAGACCTAACTGTACATCACCAGGGATTATTAGGGAATACTGATTGATATCTAGGTCCCATGGCCAGAGATTCTTATTTAGTGAGCCTGGAGAAGGAGTCAGGCATTGGAGTGTTGTTTGTCTGTTTGTTTGTTTTTTCAAACACTCTAGTGAGTCTATGTGCAGCCAGAATTGGGGACCTCTGCAAATCTTACTCATTTTGCAGTGACTTTAAGAGGCTCTGTAAATCTGGAATCAGGAGCAATGAACACAGTTGTACCTGACATAGTTGCAACCTGCAACCACAAACAGCTGCACCATTCACTCCAGGTGTACATTTTCCTTTGCCCATCATACCTCTGTAAAACCCAGCAAACGCAATTGTAATCACTATAGAGAAGTTCACAGAAATGTTGACACCAAAGATGTGCTTTTCCTTTTGCTCATGTGCTAATTTTATTTCACGTTGATAAACAGTGACTGGTTTACATTTTTGGCAGAGTTCTGCTTCTGAGTTCATATGCATTGTGAGTGCCAGGGAAACAAAGTTTTCCCAAGAACTTTAGCATTGTTTGTGGTTTAGAGGTCACTCATAATGGCTTAAAGAGTTTAGCTGGAGTTTTGATCTTGCATTTTTTGCTTTTCCTGCAGAATGCTATATTTTTTCTTAATTCATTAAATATGTGTCTCCAAAAAGGTACAGGCTGTACCAAGAACAATCCTGCCATCTGATTTAATCTGTATGTGTCAACATTTTAAAGAAACTTAGGAAGAAATGAATAATGCAGCAAAACCCATCAATATTGGTACTGAAAAGGGGCCAGTAAGTTGTGGAGGGCACAATCCACAGAAAATTTATAAAACCATCAGATATATGTGATGTCTAAACTTGGAGGTCTCAGCAGTATATCATCAAAACGTATTTCTGCTCTGGTGTGATGAGAACATTTGGTATGGCTATAGCTCCAGTAAATATATGATCTGGGATCTTGGAAAAATTGGATTTAAAATATCTGTTCCATTATTTCCATAGATCATCAAAATATTGTGGAAATTTCATTATTCTGGCAGAGAAACAATATATCTCAGATTGTTTGCCTCCCAGCTGCCTCTGAAATATCTGATTTGGGGTTTGGAAAGTCAGAATAACACACAAAAAAGTACAAATAAGACTTGCAGAGAGGGCAATTAGTAAAATTCAAGAGTGATCCTGTGTTCACTTTGGAAAGACCACGGAGCTGTTTTATTATAGATTGTGAGAAGATGATAGGAAATTAAAAGTCTAGAGTAAATGAAACTATTTTTGAATTTTCCCAGTCTCACAGTTCAAACTCCACAACCTAGCACACTTAACGTTCTAATTGACTCCATAAAGCTTGACTTGAGTCAAAGGGGAATTTGGCTTTCGATGTAGAAACTGAAAGATAACTCGAGAATTTGCTAATTGTTTCTGGCCTGAATTTTTATTCTTTTTGGACAAAGACATTATAAGATTTACAGGGTAAGAATGAGATGCAGTATGATCTCTAAAATCATTTATAAAAATTTAAATAGAACAAAGTTTGAATGAGATGTTAAATGTAAGAGGTGGCGTTTTAGAGGTGATATCCTAAAATAAGTTATCAGGCCAATATTAATTGTTTCTTTTCTGATGTAGAGAGTATTCGATATTTAGTGATGTTACGTACAGTAATCCCGCCATGGAAATTAGCAAAGTCTGAGGGCATAACGAGATAAAGAACAAATATGAACATTAATTAAATCTCAGGCCTGACTCAAGGAAATGATCTGTTACTTGTTTAAGATGTCAGTGTAAGATGAATCATACCAGTAAAAAACACAGTGAGAGTTCCAGTTGCTCCACATCCTCACCAACATTTGGTATTGTCAATCTTTGTAATTTTAGACATTCTGGTAGAAGTGTAATGGCATCTTATCATAGCTTTAATTTGCATTTCCCTGATGACTAATGATATTGAACATTTATTCATGTGCCTTTTTTTTTTTTTTTGCCATCTGTTTATCTTCTTTGTAGAAATGTCTGTTCAAATCTTTTGCCCATGTTTTCGTTGGCTGTTCGAGTTCTTATCATTGAGTTGTAAAAGTTATTTATACATTCTGATGCAAGTCCTTTTTCACATATATGTATTGTAAATATTTTCTCCCAGTCTGTTGCTTGCCTTTTCATTTCCTTAGTGCTGCCTTTAAAAGAACAGAAAATTTTAATTTTGATGAAGTCTTACATATAAGAAATTTTATTTTATGGTTTGTGCTTTTTGTGTCCTATCTCAGAATTTTTTTGCATATTCTAAGGTTGAAAAGATTTTCTCCTAGACGTTTTATGCTTAAAACCACTTTGGGAAAGCACATGGAAAGTTGGTTTAACTTCTATGAAGTTAAACATACACTTACCGTACAACCCAGGAATTCCACTGGTAGGTATTTACCCAAGAAAAATGAAAACATGTTCATAGAAAGATTTGAACACAAATGATTATAGTATCCCTAAATTGAAACAACTCAAAAAACCAATGGGTGGATGGATAAAAAGGTGGTATATACATACATGTGATATATACATACATAACAATAAAAAAATAAACAGTTGATACAGTTGCAACAACATGGATTAACCTTGAAACATTATGCAGAGTCAAAAGAGACAGATACAAAAGAATACACTCATGTGAAATTCTGGAACAGGAAAAATTAATCTGTAGTGATAGAAAACAGATCAGTGGTTGTCTCTAAGAGTAAAGGAGGATTTGCCTGGGAATGCACATAAAGTTTTTGGAGGGAGGGACATGTTTTATGTCTTGACTGTGGTGTGCTTATATGGGCGTGCTTGTCAAAATGCATCAACTGTCCACACTTCAGTGTACTTCGAGGTATGTAAAATCAAGAACATTTGATTAAAGATGATTAAAAAATACCATAGGGTTAGCCAATAATAATACACTTAGTGGAAACACACACTAGCTAATTTTTAAGGTGTAATAATCATTGGTAGAACTTCCAGCTATTAAACCTTCAGAATATAAATGAATTATCATTTATATTTTAAAATATGACACTTTATTTAATAGAAATTTGAAAAACACAGAAAAGTTAAAAGAACAAAAAGAAATGACTTCTTATCTCAATCCCTAAACCCAACCTTTTTTCTATGCTTTGTGTTTTCTATGCTTCTTGTCTCAATACCTAAACCCAATCACAGTTGCAATCATGTTCTTTATTTAACATTTGACATACCACATTGAACGGATTACTACTTTTGTCATATAAGAACTTTCCCAAATAATTTTACAGTTTTTATAAACATGATTTTAACAGTCACATAATATTCAGAGAAATAGACGCTATGAATTACTTGAAAATATCTCCTACTTTTAAACACTTTTCTTTCTTGTTTACCTTTGAATTTTTTTATCTAAGGCTATGATGATTAGCATACAACATTTTCGCCACTTAGGATTATTTCTTAGGATTCCCAAACACCTTGATCAAAGGGTAATACAGTCAACATTATTACTTGTAACCAAAAGATTGAAACTTGCCCCTCCTGTGCAGCTTTTCTCTTAGGTTTCCATTCCAGAAAATCTTTTCGTCTTCTCACTTTCTGATGAATTATTGTTTTTTGAGGCAGGGAGCTAAGGAGAGAGCATTTTCACCTACTCTTCTGAATGTACTGTGTTGCCTGAATTAGCCTCATCTATCTGTCAAAGTGCCCAGAAACCATGATGATAGGAGCTGTAGAAATAGATATCTAGCATATGGGAACCTGCTTATAATTTCTTGCTCACAGCATTTATCCCACATACAGCATTTATCTTTAAAAGAGCAAGACTAATGAACCCGTATGTATTGTTTTCTACTTATAGCATATCCTCATTTGAAATACATCCCATGGAAAATAAAGCTCTGCTAATGAGTAAGGAATTGCAGTGTTTTATAGTGAGTAGAGTCATAATGCCTTGGTGTAATTCTTGCTTTTGCCACTGACCTTATTGGGTCATTTTATTTTTTTTTAAATCGGAGAGACCATTTATTGTCTGTAAAATGCTTTGATCATTTCTGATCTAGAATACTATGTAACTACATCATTTAATAAAAATTATCTTGCTTCAAGAAAATCGGGATTGTCCAAACAGATTACAGAGGAGGCATCAGTCTGGGGGAGTTATATTTGCATTGACAAAGGATTCATAAGTGCGTTCCCAGAAATCCGAACTCTGTTAGTGCATTACAACTGTGGCTTGATTAACAAAATTTCAAATGATGATCAACTTCTTCAGTAATGCATCTGTTACTAAATGTTAAACAATGTCTAACATTGTCTTTTAAAAGCTGTGTGTTTTGGGGCAAGTTACATGGCCCACCCAAGTCCTAATTTCATCCTTTGTACAATGGGCAATGAGGCAACTTGCTCATAGATTGTTATGAAGTTTAAATGAGACAATGCATACCTCATACACTGCAGATACTCAGTAATGCTCATAATAGTGCCTATGTTCATAGAAAAAGCAGAAACTCGGAACATTCCATCACGCCTCACAATTCTGCTTGTCCTCTTCTCCTTCCCTATTCATTGAACCGGCATCACTGGACAACTGGCTCCACCCTCTAGTCTCCCCTCACTATCAAATCCTGACACTCTCCCTGTGGGAGGTAAACCACCCTAGAGACCCAAACTCTCTGATAAATGTCCACTTTGCCACCTGGACTGACATCTGACAGTCCTCTGAAGACCTCACTCCTCAGCAGCCCTCTCTCGGAGAGGTTTCTTCCCCCTTACCAGGACCGGAAAGAGACACAATTGTCCTCCACTGCACCAGGCTGTTTTTAGACCAGAGGTCCCCTCCGTCCTCTGCAACTCCTGTAGCTTTGAGGCTCAGTTCTTTAAATCGACCATCATCTTCTTTTCATGACCATTGTTTACAGCCTTCCTCCTAGCCATTTCTCTTCTTTCATTAAATTAAATTTTAGCCTCAGGATCTGAATTTCCTTCTACACCTATTTCATCATTCTTGGGAACTTGGCTTTTCAGTTCCTTTCCTTCTCTTTGAAGTGAACTTGTCCTTTCCATTTACTCCAGAATCTCAGTTACATATATCTCTTTCTTGGACCACAATGTCTCATTATTCTGGTATTTTCTACTCCATGACATTCAATCTGTTGATCTCATTGCTTACTTAAAATCCTTGAGCTCATGTCTGCTATCACTTCCCTTCATTTCCACGTTAGATTTGTGATAAAAAGTTCTCCCTTACAAATATCCCAATGCTCTTGTCCTCTCTCCCTTTGTTGTATGAATTTTGTAAACTTCCAGTCTTGGTTCAACTTTTCTTGCCCTTTCCATATCTGCACATGAAGGAGTACGACATAGCTGAGGGAAAAAACAAAAAGTCAAGATATCAGACCTCAAATGGCTTCTTAATACTCACTATTCAACAATTCTACATTAAAAAAATAATCAGCATCATTTAAAAACGCTATCCTACTCTCACTTCTTTCCCTCTCATTTCAGCTAATAACCTAGTGTCAGTATGAAAGTAAAAACCATAAGATAGAGAACTCTGTCGTTTTTTTCCATCATCAAAATGGGTGGTCCAAATCCATTTGCAGTACTGCCTGTCCTCTTCTTTCTTAATATTAAAATGAAGTGCATATCCCTTCTTTCAAATGTTGGTACCTCCATACATACTCCTGAGATTATCCCCTCTCCCTTTGTTAAGATCTTTGCTCATTAGGCCATTCTCTGTCTCTTACATTATCAATCTTTCTCTTCCTAAATGACGTTTCCCATAATACAAATATGCCGTCTTATCTCCCATCTCTACATTTCCTCTTCCCCGTCACACCTCATGCTACTGCCCCATTTCCCTACACATTTTCACAGCTTATCTTCCCAAGATTGGTCTGCAAAGGCTACTTCCACATTTTCATTGAATTCACTCTTTAACAAACTCCAGAATGGCCCCCACCCCTGCCGCTCCACTACAATTGCTTTGGCTAAGACCACTAAGAATCTTCGTGGATGAATTTCAAAGGCTGATTTTCTGTCCTTATCTTTACTTTCTTATTTATCTTTATTTATTTATATATATATATTTATAAATATAAGTATTATATTTATTTATTTATCTAAATGCTTTACCTAACAGCATTTAGTGGTATATTTAGTAAAATAGGACTGCAGTTCTCTAAAACTGACCAAGAGGAAGAACCTTCCAGTGGGGGGTCCTTCATCTTTTCTCTCTGTTCTCAAGATGGCTATTTCCTTGGGAAACCATATCCTGGCATAGCCTCTGCTCCATCTCTTTCCTAACTGCAAATCCAGATGTGGACTTGAGGTGTCTCCTATGATATCTCTCAGTAGTCCTAACTTAGGTGTAGACTGAAGACTCTTTTTTTTTTTGGCGGTACGCGGGCCTCTCACTGTTGTGGCCTCTCCCATTCCGGAGAACAGGCTCTGGACGCGCAGGCTCAGCGGCCACGACTCATGCGCCCAGCCGCTCCGCGGCATGTGGGATCCTTCCGGACCGGGGCACGAACCCGTGTCCCCTGCATCGGCAAGTGGACTCTCAACCACTGCGCCACCAGGGAAGCCCTGAAGACTCTTCTTTAAGATCTCCCAGCACAGCAGGAACATGTAAAAAAAATAACTAGACTAAAAACTCAGGAATCACAAAGACCAAAAAATAAACCCAGTAATAATTTATCAAGCCAACATTCTGGTCCATAGGCATGGCTTGTTCATTTGTAGTTTAGCGTTCCCAAAGTGCTGATTCTTAAAGGATGGTTTGTGGTCCCCTGGTTGCCCATCGAGGGTCTCCTTTTGACACAAGTCATTTCTTTAATACTTAGAAATTAGGGGCGAAAAACATACCTTTTCATAGCCTTTATTTTGCATGTCACCAAGAGCTATTTAAGCATAACTTACTCTGTTAAGTATTAGTTAATCCAACTTGGTTGGGTTATTCAGTTGGTTTTGAGTAATACATATTCGAATTTGGAATTCATGAACTAAAATGACTAAATAACTAGATTCCATCAACGAATTTATTTGACAAGTAAGTCTGGTGGTCACACATCTGGCAACATGACAAAGCTCTGTCTGATAATACGCATGACCAAATACATACAATGCCACTGTTAAGTGTATGTGGAAGGGAAAGTGCGTCTTCGGCTTGGCTCAAGATTGGAGCTGTGCAAACACGAGAGAGTCACTGGTCTCATTTTTGTCTACATGTGGTAGATGTTACCTTAGCAACACCCTTCGGGAACCAATTTTGTCTTCAAGCTAGATGTAAAGAGGAAGGGTCTCAGAATAAAAATTTGAAATTGGTACTTTAAGTTTGGAGTGAAAGGCAACTCCTACATTTTGGGGGAGAATTTATTGCCTTGGGCTTATACTTTAAGAACTCTGGTTATGTTTGGGGTGACTAGTTCTGTAGTGATGGCACAAAGGTAGGTTAAGTTGTTGGTCATGGCCTCTATCTTGGTTTGTTCCTCATACTTCCTCTGTCGGTCAGATGGCATTGGGTTGAGGTTGCCCATAAAATTAATTTCCACTGGGTTCTTTCCAGACAAGTTCAGAGTGGATCTATTAAGGAAACCCTACCACAGGTCTGTATCCAGAGGCAGCATTTAAGAGTCCATTGAGATGAATGAGGTGGAATTAGGCAAACAAGTAAAAAAGTGAGAAAAAGAAAAGGAGAAGAGGCGAGTCAGGCTCTGGGAATTAGAACTAATTTGTGGACCAGGCATCCTGTTTCTGCTGTGTGGTGCAGCGTGATCTGACAAGGCTGAGTGAATGTGGTTTTGGCTTTGCACTGCAGAGGCGTTTAACTGCGCCACATGAGGTGGACTGGAACTTCAAGGGCATCCAGTGACATATTTTCTTCGTCACCAGTCTGCCCACTCCTGCATGTATCAGCGAGCCAGTGCAACGTATATATGTATATTTTTAACTTCACACTATTGTGTCTGATTTATAACTTCCTGAGGGCAATATTTTTTTACAGTGACTGGCAGGATTTTTTGTTCTTCATTAGGTCTTTTATTAACCCACTGCCAGAGCTCGGTATCTAACCACTCCCAGTGTTTCAGTGATCATGTTATCAGTAACAGCATATTTCCTCTGGGAGATATGAATACAGTCTATTGCAGGTGGGAGGCTGGGAGGAGGCGGGGACAGAGTGAGGGAGTATTCACATTTCTGTTCATGCTCTGCCTTCAGACTCTCCTACTAAACTTGCAGGTGCTGCTGACTAGAGACTTTGATGGTGCCATAACTTCATTTTTACACGGAAGAGCAGCAACTTGGTTTGTTCAGAAAGTTTTCTGTAATGATGACATCCAGCTCTATAAAAAGCAGCCCTGGCCACACGTTTTGGGGGTGCAAATTCCTAGGGTTTCCTTAAGACGTTTGTCTTTCACCCCAAATCAAAGTCTAGAGAGTTAATGGACATGGACCTGCTTGAAAAGAGAACCATACCGTGTAGAGGGGGTGGTTCCTTCCTGTCTGGCTGAAATGCTCAGATGAAAGGAAGTACCGAAGACTAAAGCTTAATTATTATCATCTCTGCCCTTCCATTTAGAGAGCAAGAAACTGTCCCGATTACAGGGCTAGCAGGATACTTAGGAGAGGTCTCCTGGTCTCTTTCCTAACCTTCCTTCAGTACCGCTTATCAAAATGCTTTATTCAGAAAACACTATGTTTCTAAAAGGTTTGCAGGGGAGGAAGTTCCAAAGTTTCCTTGGCATCCCATTTAAGCTCCCAGCAACACCATCTTTTTATCTTGGCGTGAATATTTACTAGCAGAATGTACTTGAACAAGTCACTTAATCTCTTGGAACTTCATTTGTCAAATTTGAATTCTAATAATAATCTGTGGAAATCATTTTATTGTTGTGAAGATCAAACTGAAAAACCCACTTAAAAGGAATTTTCAAACTGTGAAGTATTGCACAGTGAAAAGCTCCTATGATATTAAACATAATTCCTGCTCATGTCGCACCTCTCAAAGTACAATACAATCAAGAAAATACATCGAACGCCTTAGTAGAGATGGAAAAACATTGGCATTCTCCCAACTCCTATTAATTTAACCTACATAATATGATGGAAGAATGTCAAACTCATACCTTCTGTTATTAAACTCAAAATATTGATATCTCCTACAGTTAGATATTCTTTGGATTCCTTGACTCTAATTTCCATGCCATCTCAGTTATATTCCAAATGAATAAGAGAAATAGTAGCTCATACCCCATTACCTGGGATTGTGGCCCTTTCTGTGCATTGAATCCACCTTTCTAAGACCTTCTTCCAGTGAGTCAGCCTGAGAAATGGAAAGAGAAGAATATGGCCGAGTATCTGGTGCCTTCCACTAATAATGTGAGATTTCATCCTCTACATAATTCTATTTTATTTAGGTTTTTCTTATTGAGATATTGGCCAGAAAAAAAAATTACTCAAAATTGAAGTCTATTGGGTTTGGATAGCATTTTTCTATAATATTTTTCCCCCTCAACAGATTCTTCATTGTATTTTGGCAGAAGCAAAGGGTCTGTGGTATGGGCAATGCTCTCAGATGTATCCAGAAGATCAGTACTTAAGAATGAGTCACTTGATGTTCAAATAAAAATAGAGAGGAAGAAGACAGACAGGAAATGGGAAAGGAAGTTTTCCCTCACTGGTTTGGGTGAGCTGGGATTTAGATGGGATCACTCTGCATGTAGGATGATGGTACCAACCTCATATGTTTGTTGTGAGGATTAAATGAGATAAATACAACGGTCATGTGACCATCACCAACAACTCTCAACTTTCATCTGAATAGACATCAAATTAAGCTGCTGAAACTGGTCAATAAGTCTGTTTTCTCTGACTAATATCTCCTAAGGCTTTGCGACGTCTAGTTTGGTCAAATATGGCACAATGAAGATAAAGAGGAAAGGGAATCTTCAAAGTCCACCACAATACACAGTGGACCTCTTCCTCATAAATGGAGAGAAGCTAAAGGTTGCTTCTACTTGGCTAATTGAATTTGACCATTTAACAGCACTTCTTAAAAGATTCTTCCTCTTTTCGCTAAAGGCAGCTCTGTCAACAGATCTTTGACCACGCAAGAGAAGCACGGCTCTCATTTCAAAGGAGAAACAGTGAGAGTTTCCCAACGAAGTCTGACAGCATTGTGTTTGCTTGTTAACCACGTTAACAAGCCCATTCTTTGTACTAGACATTCTGTGCCTCATGAATTATCTCATTTAATTCTCACAACAACTGGGTGATGTACGTACCATTATCATTCTCATTTTTCAGAGGCTCAAAAGGCTGAGTAACTTGTTCTGGGTTATGTGGCCAGCAGTCGGTGGGGTGAAGAGTGACTCATTTTTCCAGCTCTCCAAATTTCCTCTCTGAATCACTACAATAATACCATCACCCTGACGAGTTGTTACAGAAGACGTACTGAGTAGCAGAAGCAAGCTCTGCAGTCCAATTGCTTCCTTCACTTCAGGGGTCTCACAGAATCACTACCACACCCTCCCCAAGAGTGCCCCCCTGCAAATGTTTGTTGTGTCACACAGGACCTGTGCCTCTGGCTGTTGTTCTCTACACAACCACCAGGTGGCTCAGTGTAGACAGACTCGCCACCGCCCCCACCACCACCACCAAATGTGAATTCCCAAAGAGCAGTGGGAACAAATCGCTGCTTGCTGTCCTATTGGATTTCACTGGCACGAGCTCATCCCGTCTTAAAGAAAAGTCACACCTTGGCCAAAAGCCTAAGGTTGTGCTCGTTGGACTCAAGGGGAGACACATTTGAAGCTGGCTCTGATGTCTGATGGGTGGCTTGGTGAGTGTCCACCTTCAAGAGACCAGATGATTATTGGTAATCTTTCTTCAAATGCACAAATTAAATCCAGAAAGAACTTATAAAATTTCAAGCAAAGAAGTTTGTGGCTCGATTAAAACCAACACACACACACACACACACACACACACACCCCAACTAGCTGCCAGTAGAGAACACCTGGGTGGGTGAAAATGCCCTCAAGCAGTAGATGATGGAGCTTGTAAAGAATGTCAAGGTTTGTTAAGTTGTGATCAAACTCCTCCCACCCCCACCCCACGCACGCGCACACCTCCATCTTCAACCTTTGGAGAATGAATTTTTTCAGAAAGAAAATTCTGTTCAAGCTGCAGAAGGGTACCATGGGGTTTGCCTGTCGCTGAGGCTGAAATGAACTCTTTCACCCCATTTTAATATTTAAAAACAGAAAATTCTCCTGATACAGGCAAATAGGTCATGAAGTGCCAAAAGATATATCTGAGAATACATCTGCTTTTGACATCAGGACTCCTGATCATACTCTGTAGGTTTTGATTTGCTTTATTGCTCAAATGTGAGAGGCACCAAAATCCTAGCACAAGGACTAACTTCACACGCCCAGTGCTCTAGGAAAGAGATCCCTTCAGGGTAAATGAAATTAATGTTCTGTCATTCAAATGGATGTTTTTAAGCTTATTGTGGTTATCTTTTCCCCTGGAGTAAGGAACAGATCGACTTAATCCATGCACACTGGGTGCAAATGATTAAATATTAGTCTACTGAAGAGGGTGGGGTGAGCAAGTAGACACAGGTGGAGTGTAAAGACTTGGAAAGAGAAGATAAAGGGAATCAGTTATTTATCATCCATTTGACAATTATGCCTTGAGCTGACCCGGTGCTGAGACTAAATCATGTCCATATATTTTATTTTCCTTCTAAGAAAGAACCATCTATGGACCACTGGTTTTTTGTTATAACAGTTACATTCTGCATGATTCATTGGAAGATAATCTCTATTAGGGGTGTGAGGATTTGAGTTAAATGGAAAGCCCAGAAAGAGTATGATTGAAACTTTAAATTCATTATCACTCTCTATTCAAGATTACTCTCCCCTCTTCCTGTGGGCCCCTGACCTTTAGATGACCTTGGATCCATATCGATTGTACCATAGGTAGCAACCAACCCAAGTTAGAATTGGGATTTAGTCTCAGTGTGTAGAGCTCTCATGTGTTAACTGGGTTGCTTGGGGGCACCCGTGTCCTGTCTTGTAAACAGAGGAGGGAAGGAATATTTGAAGACAGAGAGAAAGACAGAGAGAAGATAAGCAGAAGTGAGAGAGGCAGAGTGTTGTGAATTTCTGGTTCTACATCTCGGGTCATCAAACTCCGTGGGACACCATTGTAGCCTCATTGGTTTGCTTGAGTTGACTTAAATCAGTAAGTCAGTTTCTGCTACTTGCAATCCAAAGTTTCTAATTAATACCAATCTTTGTGTATTTCTGTTACTCAAGGGTTGGCCAGAGGCTCTCTAGAGTACTTTGTGTAGGAGGATGCAAGGCCAACAATTCAGGGATAATTATCAACCTTCCAAATATTTAATAACATCCATTTTATACCTCATCAATTAACCTACAGCGGTCGCCAGATAAAGCTTTTCTGTTAACTTGTTGGCAGAGTTGGAGAAGTTGAATCCAAAGACCCCCTTTACTTAGGAATCTGCTTTTTACAATGTAGGTTCGAGGCTCTTTCCCTACTGAATCAGACTCAATGAGGGTAGATCCAGAGATCTGCATTTTAAACAATGTTCCAGATGATTCTCAAAATGGATTAAGGAATTGGTGGTGCCAGAACTTCTGGGATTGGTCCTGTGAGAGTGAATACGCTCCATCCATACCCCTGATGCTGAGATAAGAATCCTTCATCTTTTATTAGCAGGGCAACCTGAGCAAATCTCTTCCTTCATAACCTCTTAGCCCAACTGCCCAGCCTCCTCACTTAGGTTTTCCTTACCTCCCTTCCCAGTTGGGGTTCTTAGCTTGATAGGTTGAGTAGCTTTTTGGATCCAAAATTCTGCAGTTTCTTCTGGAGGGGATTCACCTGTGCAGCTGCACTGGTGACAACAGAGAAGGTTACTTTGTCGGTTCCCTGGGGGCCATTGGCAAGATTTGGTGTAAGTCTTGTTTAAGTTCTTTAAAGCATCTCTGGCACAGGACCAAGAAAAGGGTGCTTAAAACAGGGGAAAAAAAAATCAATGGACCAATCAATATGATGAATATATGGCTCCATTAACTACTTCCCGGTCTCCAGGAGCTGGAAGATGGTTTCTGCAATTTCTCTCTGCAAGTTTCAGATGGAATTAGGGGAAGCTGTCACTGCCTGTTTTGAAGCTGCCTCATCTTATGGCAGTGGCTAGTTTTGGACATTTCCACACTCGAGACATGGGAGACTTAAAGAGCCTCTTGGATCAACAAGTGTTTTTTCCTTCCCTCACCCTCCTGAGAGTTGAAGACTTCTCCAGACAGAAAATTCAATTGCCTCTAACCCATTCATTACCTGGTGGCTTTCCTCAGTGAATTGATTCCTTTGCCAGGCTAACGTGAACACTGACCCTGAATTTCTTTCCTCAAGTGCCTTGTTCAGTCACATTTTATGACTCTACCCGTGACTGAGGCATGCAAGTCAAATTCTGACTTTACAAAGGGAGAGGTTCACCAACTGAACATTTCTCAAGTAATTCTGGAAAATTGAGCGGGAATAATCAGGGGCTACAAAAGGACATGAGCTAGTTTGTTCAGCTTCCATATTGAAAAAGAGTGGCTTTCCAGACAACACAAGCACTCTCTAAAGAGGTTTCTACAAAACATACTTATTCTCTTTGAAGGAGTGCCACTGAGAAAGGTTCCCTGGTGCAGGGGTACAGAAAAAAATTTCTAAACCCTAACCAACCTGAAAGGGGGTTTTCAGAAATGTCCTCTTTTCTTGGGGAGAGGTTCCATATGTATAATGAGTACTGAGTCAACTTTTGTGTTTTCCTAACCACTCAGGAGATTCCAGGTGAGGTCTTGTACTAAGCTGTAGTCCTAACAATAAGAACGAGATCTGTTTAGCAGTTTATGTTTCTATTGTGCAGGAGAATGACTTCCTACCTTAAGTGACTCTGCCTTTATTAGAGTTATTATGATTTAAAAGGATTTCAAGTCCTTAAAAGTGATCAGGGGTAAAAATGCATTCTTCTCACCTCACTGTATTTCCCTGGGAAATACACAATAGATCCCATAGAGATCACTACATAAACCTAAGATGTGAGACCCTCTTCTCTAAGAATCCCTCCAGGATGAGGACATGAGAGGAACCCTTTGGGGGCTTATGACCCAGTCACCAAGTTGGACATAAAAGGCAATTAAAGAAAACAGAGTAACACGTACGATTCAGACAAGGTGTTTGGATAAGGGCACTGGGCATGTAATGCGGATGTTGAAGACAACGGGAGTCGTCAAAAAGTGGGACTTAAATTATCCAGGGCAGAGAGTTTGCTTACAGCAGTAATAGGATATGTGATTGGGACACGAGATTGGGGCAAGACGGTGGGCAGAAAATTTTGCTCATGAAAAGTTTGTAGCTGTAGGCTACTATAGGATATTCACTTAAGTTTTAGGTATGCTGGCTGTCCAGGCAAAAATGGAACTATATATTTTTTTTCTAAAAGAAACAGACAAATGTGTACCAGTGAATCAGACAGGACAATGTTTGCTCCCTCTTACGTAAGGGATCATCCCAACACTGGGGACGAAGTTTTCAGCAGTGGTTTTGCCCATACAGATGTGGCCTTGATGGTCCTCAATGAAAGCCGAGGCCATCCTCTTGACATATGACTTTGGGAAGGGCCATTCTGAGGAGCTGCATTCATGAGTTTCAAACATGGAGCTTTCTGATGGTTTAATTTGGTCACGGAGTTGGCATGTCTGACCTAACCTCCCCAAACAACAGTTGCTTCACTAAATGTTTCAGGCTTCTAGTGAGAATTGCACAGTAGATTCTAGAAAGCAATTTGGCAATAACTACCAGACAGAGCCTTATAAAGGGTCACGTCATTGCCATAGTAATCCCATGTCTAGAAGTCTACCTTATCCATGTTAGAAATAATCTGAAACACACAAAGATGTTCATTTCAGTATTATCTATAATGGTTAAAAAAAATGGAAAACACAAATGTTTAATTGTAAACACATTAAATATTACACATGATGAAATATCATAAAGCCATTGACCCGATAATAAATAAGCGGCATGAGGCTTATGATATAAAGTAAATAAGTAAGATGCATATGAAACTTGACATATTAGTGCACTGGCATTAAATATTATGAGTAATTACTATATACACTGTGATCTAAAATATGGAAAATATGCATGGAAAATATGTTAAAGGGCTAACTACTATGGCATTATGACCAGGAGTGATCGTGAGTAGGGCATAACTATTAAAAATGATAGTTTTGGTGTTTAAAACATTTTCTGTGATAAGAGATTATTACTTTAATAATAAGAAAAAAGCCTATATAATAATAAAGAGAAAACGTAACAATTAAGGTATAAGTTTGGTCTTTCCTTCTCTCACTGACTTAAGGGCAATGACATATTTGGATTTCAGATATGAAAGAGGCAAAACTGTCTGAACAGAGAGGAACTGCTTTGAAGCTTCCACTCATAGGAAGACCTATCACATCCTCAGATGCAGATGGTAATAGAGGTGCCTCAAAAGGGCCCAAAGCTCTATGCCCAAAACACTGAATCTCCTTAAGCGGTCTGATAAAATTAAGTCAAGAAAAACAGCTGAGTGTGGTTCTGGAGCCAGGCTGCCTGGATTCAAATCTTGGTTCCTCTGCTTTCTGGTTGTATGAACTTGAACAAGTCATTTAGTCTGTTGTATCATTGCCTTATCCTTATGGGGTCTTTTTGAGGGTTAAAGCGTGGAACTGGAAAGTACTTCCAATAGCACCTCACTTTCAATAAGAACTCAATAAATGTGAGCTATTATTAAATCAAGCCACCATTTCGGAGACTTGCTTATTATAATTCTTGTGTTAGACCTCTTGGATCCCGGTACCCTAAGCTGCCTCGGGGGCCCCTGTTACATTCTTCCAGTTGTTTTCAGTAAGAACACAAAGGAACTCTGTGTGAAATGTCTTTTTAAACTCTTTCTAGAGAAACAGGTTCACAGTTATTCACTCACAGGCACAAATATCTTTTATAAACTAAGGACTTCTTGCTTACACAGATGATTGGTTCAATAATAGGAGGGTAACTCTAATGAATTAATTTGCTAATTATCCATCCTGTTTCCATAAAACAACTGGTCTTTAGTAAGGATGTTGGGGCATTATTCATAGTTGCCAAAGGAATACAAAAAGCCATAGAAAAGAAAGACACCTAAGGGACGTGAAGGCCCAGAAAACAGTAAATAATCTCCTCTCAGAGCTGGGTTTGGCCTCAGCATTAACAGTTACTGAATAAGAAGAGAACAGGGCCCTCTACCCTGTATCCCATGGGGAAACAGGTAAGCCTCAGTTGAGAAAAAGCACAGATCTCTCCCAAAAGAGTCTCAGCACTTTGAATTTTTGAAGAAAACTATATTTGTACCACTAATTACTAACAGAAATAAAATAGAGTTGCAGGTCCATATACTTCTCAAGTTTTCATCAATTGACTTTATACTTGAGATGCTTTCTTTTTTTTTATTGAAATATAGTTAATGTACAATGTTGTGTTACTTTCAAGTGTACAGCAAAGTGATTCAGTTACACATACATATATATATATATATATATATATATATATATATATATATATATATATATTCTTTTTCGGATTCTTTTCCATTATAGGTTATTACAAGATACTGAGTATAGTTCCCTGTGCTATACAGTAGGTCCTTGTTGTTTATTTTATGTATGGTAGCGTGTGAGATGCTTTCTTAAAAATGTCTGAGGGGGTTTAGAAATAAGCTCCCTCCACTCCCCACCCCCTGAAATGGAGTCTTTTTGAGAAGCTAGTCATACATTAATTCTATTGAAATATATGCTTCACTTGTTAGAGAAACAAAACTGTTTGAATTCACTAAGGTCACAGTAAACCAGGCCTTTGCTCTGAAGCTAAAGGCTTTAAATAGATCAAAACATTCTTTGTAATGCCCTTGAGTGATCCATTTATTGTACTTAACTTTCTCATTACTTAAATGCAAAAGACTAAAGTTGAAGAGGCCAAAACATACATTTGGAAATTTCAGAAAACATAATAGGCTGAGAGAGATAATGTAATCCTTCTCCATGAAGAGGAGAGCTTGAATATCTTGATTACAGCTTCCCTACCCATCCCTCACACATTCAAATCCAATATATGTCCTTTTATTAATGCGTGAGTGCAGAGATATGCATAAATGAATATTGATAAGGCAGGATACTGTATATTTATGAGGTTTTATATGTTTTCTCTTTATGTTTTATTTGTATTTTTATCCGGGGCTGCATACTGTATGTATGTGTTTATAAGTATAGCCGCTACGAAAAGAAATAAGATTTTAATTGATTTCATAATATTTTGCAACCACATATACACTCCCATCTATTTCACTGATGTGTATTGTAAGCCGGCGTGGGGTTGGGGGGTGTGGGTGAGACACTTCCTATGGGTCTCAGTGAAGACTTGTAATAAATATCTTAGTGCTCAGGAGAAATTTTAGAAACTACCTTTTGTTGTAATGCAACTGTATCTTTGAAATTTTACATGCCTAAAATTCAGATATTTGGAGTTGTCATGGTAACGTTGATTCCGGCCCTTTCCAAAGGTGCAGTATTTTGTCATATAGCATAAAATGTTAATGCTTGTGCCTCTGTGACTCGGCAATGAGACGGAGCTACATTTGTCACAGAATCATGAGTTTGGAGAGCTTTACTGTCGACATTTAGAATCAGAGGCATAACATGTTGCACTAAATTTCTCTAATTAAAAAAAAAATACAAGACAGTGTAACAAACTGGACAAAAGGGCAAAGAACAATGATTATTATTTTTGAAATGAATTGAACAAATGGGAGAAAGAAATAGGAAGATGTTAAAACATTTGTTGTGAGGAACTTAGTGACCCAGACGTGTTTATTCAAATATAGTCCACATTGGAACAAAGGCTCCAGCGTAGAGGTCGGTGCATTTTGCCACAAATGTACAGATCTCTGTTCAGGAGAAGCAACATCTGGATGAAATGTGGTAGCAAACAAACAAGGCAGAATGTCACGTCTCTGTCCCTAGGGATCTGCAAGGAGAAAATAAATAATCATCTCTTGGGGGCAGGATAAACAAATACCTGTCTGAAGACAATATCGAATTGAGGGTGGTTTATGATGTCTTTTCTTTCTTTCTTTTTTTTTTTAACTTTTTAAAATTGAAATATGGTTGATTTACAATGCTGTGTTAATTTCTGCTGTACAGCAAAGTGATTCAGCTATATGTATATATACATTCTTTTTCATATTCTTTTCCATTGTGGTTTGTCACAGGATATTGAATATAGTTCCCTGTGCTGTACAGTAGGACCTTGCTGTTTATCCATCCTGTATATAATAGTTTGCATCTGGTAATCCCAAACTCTCACCAGTTCATTCTTAAACCAACTGCAATTTGATTCTGTCCCCATCACACTCCTGAAGGTAACAGAAGTCCCTAGTGGTCACCTAACATCCTCAGTCTGTGAAAATGTCCTTGTCTTTGCGTTTCCTCATGTTTGTTACACCCCTGCTGAAACTGATGACCACTCTTTCCTCCTAAAGCTTTTTTCCTCCTTAGCTTTCCTTATGCTATTTTTGGGGAGTTTTTCCACCTACTTCCTTTCGTGCTCCCCTTTATGGTTTGCTATGCAAAATCACTTCAGGCTTAGCTTTGGTGAATTAAAGCACATTGTGTTATGTAACCTTACATACAATCAAGTACACACACAGTACACATATACATGTATAGTTCTTTGTGCCCAAACAAGTGTAAATATATCTGTATGGTGTTTAAAAACAGAATCCTGTGTTTTCTATAGAGATAAAATTGATATAGTAGCAAGGAAATTGATTGAGATGTTTATCAGATAGGGAAACATATTCCAAATATTTTATATTTGAACTGTCACCCCTGCTCCCAATTGAATGGTAGTATTTTCCTTATCTGATAAATGCTTAATCCTATTGCAAGTGGTGGAAACAATTACTCACTTGGACTCTCATATTGTCAGCATATTCCATCTTGTCAAAGAGTGCGCCTTTGACTATCAGTTAACGCATTTGTTGGATGAAGCAATAAACAAACAGCAAAAGTGTGTGGATTGCAGGAGTTTAAAGCCACGCAATGCTTGCTTTTGCATCCAGAAATGTGTCAGCCACCTACCTTTTATCGAGCATGTGCTTTGATCTTTGCCACTCTGGCAAAAAATTCAGCTGAGTAATTTCTTTTGGCCTCCTCTGGCCAAACTCTACATTTTTTTGAGAAGAGTTGCAGGAGTTGGAGCCTGAGCACGTGGAACAGAGCCAGGTTGGTTGACACCCCAAAAGTTCGGACCTGCATCCTTGGGCCCAGGAGCATTGTGTTCTGATTTCTGGAAAGCCTTGTAACAATGGATGAAGAAAGAGGCAAAAAGAGGGAAGGAGTTAGGGCCAGAATCCTCTGATTTGTGGGTATGGTGTGAAATGTTAAGAACTGGAGTGGTTTGATTTTAAGTATGAAATATTTTGGACAGTGTTGGATTTCCAACATTATAACTCAGAAATAATCTGAGTAGTGTGTGGCTTTTACTCTCAACTTTTATTTTCTGCAGAGGCCACAGGACGAATGGTCATTCACATGCAGACATCAGCCAGACCCCACCACCCTTGCCAAGGCCAGACGTGTCAGTTTGTGGGGTGGAGATGGCTGTCCATTGGATCACATCAGCTGTGGATGGCATGTCGGCCCACGGTAGTGGGAATTTTACACGCTTCCTTCTACCTCTACTCACGAGAGCAATGTTGGAACCCAAGGGTGTAAAAGGGTCATTACTGAAGCGATAACTTTGAATTCACAAAGCTTTTGCTAATTTTATTTCAGTATTACTTGTAATAAGACAATGTTGACATTTCATAACTGATCTCATATCTTTATCTGCCTATACAATGCAGTTGAGATTTGCTGATCTATATGATCAATTTAATCTTATTATCACGACTAATAGCTTTTTAAAAAAGCTTTGATTACACAAATCACATTATTAATCCAGAGAAAATGAAAAATAAAAACACTTGTGCACAATTTCACACGACAAAGATAATCAGAGTTAAAATAATGGGAATAAGAAATGCTTTTCATTAAAGCTCCCAGTGTGTGTGTAAATCTTCCAAAAAAAATGGGATTATATTATGCCTATGGCTTTGTATCTATTTAACAAGTATACCTTCAACATATTTCCACATCATTTAATAGACATTTAAATCACAATTTTGGATAACTGCAAGTGTTCCAATATATGGCTACACCACAGTCTGTTTAGCCAGTTCCCTGTTACTGAACATTGTGTTTTTTTCTCATTCCATTGTAAACAATGCTATGATGAAATCATTGTGTATTCACCTATCCCACTTGTCTGGATTGTGGCCTTAAGATAAATCCTTGGGAATAAATTTGCTGATTTGGAGTAGTAGGTGAAATCCCCAAGCATTTTGTATTATTGCCAAATTGCCTTCCAGAAAATTCATACCTATATGGAGCCCCGGCACCAGTGAGGTCCCAACCCCAGCCTTCAACCCTGCCCAGATAGTATTATTGCAATTATTTTCTAGTCCGAGAAAGAAAAGATTCTCTCACTGTTATTCTCCTTTACATTGCTAATATTATTCATGAGGTTGAACAGGTGACTTTTTCTTTTGGGTGAATCATATAGTAGTTAAAAGAGTAAAGGCTTTGGAGTTAGAATGTGTGGGACTGTTTCTGGTTCTAGTATTTACCAGCTCTGTGGCCTTGGGAAAGTTACCTATATACCCTGTATTTCAGCTTCTTCATTTATAAAATGGGAAAACCAAGAGTGGCTTCTGCACCAGCTTGCCATGAGGAATAAATGAGATTTTATATAAAATGCCTTAGCATAGCTCTTGGAACACAAACACTGATGAAATATTAGAAATTTCTCGAGAGAAGATTTTCAGAGCATTAATGGCATTCACTTGTATGTTTCTAGGTTGTGTTGGTATAGCAATGAGTCAAGGGGTGCATTTATGGGTTCCATCTGGCTTGGTCTGGTTTGATTCTAAGTCCAGGGATGCTTAAGAAGTTCAAGTGTGGGTGTAACTATAGCTGGTCTCAGAACCATACCAGAGTCCCTACAGAAAGAACCATGGGATGAGGCAGACCCAGAGCCCTTTCATGCTTCAAGAAATTTTAGAGATTAGACAATAATTGAATTTCCTTAGAACCTGTGCATGGCTTCCTTCCATCAGTTCCTGTATCACTTGCCCATACCTGAATTGAGTCCTACTGCTTAGGAAAGAAACCCTGACCAAAAAAGAAATTTCATTTGAAGGAAGCAAAAACACTGTTAGAGCCTGAAGTCTACTTGGACGGCAGGAAGCTGCGGGTTCGTGGGCAGAGAGGCTGAAGTTCTAGCCTTGCCGATGGTCACAGAGCCCATGTGGCCATGGATCTTTTAAAGACATTTCCTAATCCTGTGAGAACTTTTCATCCATCTGTGTGATTTTCGATTTAAGTGACCAGTGGCTTTAAAATAAACTAAGCATATGACACGGGCACTTAGTACACCTTGAGAAGCAGGAGGGAATTTATTCACTTAAAACTGTATTTCTGTCATTGCTGCATGGTTCCTCCCTAAACTATCTTTCTCCAAATCATCTGATGTCAGTAAGTTCTTCCACTCCGATCTCAGTCCAAATGAACAGCACCTTCTCATCCCTGGGCTGGCTTCTTCAGGCTGCCTATGGTTGCCGTTTTAGGACCATTTAAACCTGGATTGGTTTTCACTAGCATTGCAGGAGAAGAAGACTTTCAAAGCAGGTGTATCATGCCTTGCAATGCAGGTGAAAAGAAACTTCAAGACGTTCTGTACCTGGCTTTGCCTCCTTTTTCTCCTGCCGACCAAGAGGTGCAATCAATAAGCCCGCCTAGTTAAGAAAAGAGTAATTTCAGAGATTCAGAACACTTCATCCTGGAGCAGGTTATTTAGCACAGGTGTTTTAATAATTGTAATATATTGAAAAACTTCACGTGGCTGGGCGGCTCTCAGATACTGTCATGGCCTCCTGCTTGGGTCAATTCTGCCCTCCAAGACAAGGGGAATTGTGAGCCTGCAGTCATATCCAAGGCGTGCCTCAGACTGAAATCCGAGAGCGTTTGAGTCCTGGCAGCTGCTACACCTTTGTCTGGGTTGAGCTTGAAGCCTGTGCTTTCTGGAGGCATTTCTTTGTATCTGCATTTACAATTAGCACGTTGAAAGAGAGGGATGGACTCTACACTATGCGGGAATCAGAGAGCCTCCTGAATGCCGCTCGCTGCATTTTTTTCCCAAGGAATCTCAGGAATACACGAAGCACAGGTGGCAACGTGACGGAGGGGAGGGCGAGTGTAAGGGGGGTGATAATTGATGGGGGCCCGGAGTCCAGACCGCAGCTGTCCCCAGGTGCACCCGACTGCATCTGTTCTTCTGCGAGGTACTACGACGCTTTCAGATGATTTAAGCAGGGGAAAACAAATCAGGGAAGCTCTTGGAGGAGGAAGGTGAGGAGGTGTGATTGTCACATCTGAGGAAGGAAGCTTTAGGGAAGGGAATAAATTGGATTGGGGGCTGGCACCCAGTATCAGAGACACCTCCCTGGGTGACACCTCTGAACTCTGTGGTTCTGAGAAAGGTATGCAGGTGGAGGTGGAGGGCTTGCTGGCTCCACACCATCCCACTCTTTTAAGTGTTCAATTTTTATCATGCAGTGGGTTGGTGTGAAACTGTGGAGGGGAATTCTAAAACAGATGAAGTTGTATTCCTTCTGTCTTCATTGTTTCTTTCTTTCTTTTTTCATCTTTATTGGGACTACAGGAAGGAAATGGAACTGTTTGCAGCTACCAGGAATGTTCTTCCAAGCCAGTGTTCCCCCACGTTTCCCTGATGCAATGATATTAGTAAAGGAAATAAATTCATTTACTGGATGTGATACTTAATGCAGACCTGAGTCTGGAGTCCCACTGTCTGTCCTGAGTCAATGAAGAGGAAGACCAAATTGACAACATTGGAATGATGGGAAACCCAGGCCATTTGTCATCTGCAATTCAGATCGTATATTTGGAGATTTCTCCTGACATAGCTTATACTGAAAAAGTCTTGAAAGGTCTTCACAAGATAACGGTAAAATCTCACAGTGAGAGAAACTGATTCTTTCCTTTTTTAAAAAATATAACTTTTCAAAGAGAGCGTTAAGCATTCACCTGTTTTGATTTATGGGAATATAAAGACACTGTAAAAGAAGTTAGGTCAGGGTATAATTGGAAGTTTTCTTACTGCCTTGGGATACTTCCTACATTTAGTGACTCTGGCAGATATATATATATTTTTTCCCGTGGAGTAAGTGGCTAGTGGGGCAACCATGTTGAAGGAGAGGTGTGGCAGACACATGTACAGGGTATTCTCTGCACCTTAAAAGTGTATGATAAAGGATGGTGTGTCCTGAGTGCTAAACACATTACTAAAAATGACAAATTCCTCATGAGGAATTTGGATAGCTGTTTATTATAATAGTTAGGCTTGAATACTATTATTTTTCTGCATTATTAAAAATATATCAATTGGCACATTTAGTATATCCAATCTATACTTTTTTAACTCAATGAAGAAAACTATAAGCCTTCTATTTCAAGAGGAATGAGAATAAAGCAGGTAAAATCAGTCTGTGGAATACTTTGATATAAACAGATTTACTTTAGGTGAAGAAACACATTTCTGTTTTCAGTGATATAAACCCAGGCAGTTTTGAACATTTGGTACTGATGCTTAAAAGATGACTAACTCTTTGGTAAACTCACTAAGTCCATCACTTAGTGTGCTTCTGGCTGTGAGTAACAGAATATGCCATTAAAAATGAATTAAACTGTGAGAAGAATTTATATGTTCAAAAATGGGTTCAATTCCAGGGTATATTAATCAGTGGCCAAAAGATGATCCTAATGACCCAGGTTCTTTCTATCTGTCCATTCTCCATCCTCAGTTTATTGGCATTTCCCCTCAGTTTGTTTCCTCATAGAAACAAGGTGGACTCTGTGGTCCTAGATGCCATGTTCTCACACAACCATGTAGAGAGACAGAAAAGAGGACATTTCTCCTTAAGTGTCTTTTTGTCAAGAAGGAAAACATTTTCCAGAAGCTCCTTAGCAAACTCCCCTTTAAGTTACATTGGCCAGGGTTGTATCACATGCCAAGGAATGGAATTACCAAGAACAGCTTAGACTAATGGAGACATTGTGCATCTTAAATTTCAACACAAAAATTTTCATCCTTGAACATTCCAGTATGCAAAATCCACATCTGATCCTAAGAGAATAACTTTAAAAGATAATTATTGTTTAACAATTAAAAGATGTCTTAAAACAGTAGAAAACGTTGTCTAGTAGCATGCACATGTAGTACTATTGCTGCATTAAACTGTAAGCTCCATAAGAACAGGAACTTTCTCTTTTGTGATGTATCCCCAGCGTGTGGAACAATGTCTGACAAGTGTTAAAAGCTCAATCAACATCTGTTGAAGGAATAAATCCTTGCTCCATATCCATTGCAGAGCCCCACTGGGTTTCTCACTCGTGTCCTGATTCTCTCATCCATGAACTTCACTCCAACTCTGGTCCACCATGGAGTCCCACCACAATCCACAACCAATATCTGAGCCTTGTCGTTCCTCACTCCATGGTGATACCCCACCCATTTCTCTACCCAGCTCCAGTGTAACCCCAATCCCGTCTCTGAGGCTTCTCTATTTATTTCCAAGAGTGGTTGACAGTATCTCTGGTGTCCATGAACATTTCTCCCATTACCGAGTCTAAGCTCGTACTGCTCCTTGCATGACAGGCCAACAATCGAGAGACGAGCTGTTGGGGCAAAGCATAATGACTTTATTCAGAAAGCCAGCTGACCGAGGAGATAGCGGGGTCCTGCCCCCAAAGAACCATCTTGCCTGAGTTAGAATTTAGCCTCCTTTTATACTAAAAGGAGAGGGGGTAAAGCCAAGCACTTCTTGGTTCCCATCAGCCTCTGGGAGGGCACGTGTTAATTTCTTCCTCCCTGCAGTCATTCACAGGTGGACCTGGTCAGGATGTTTCCTGTGAGCTTAACAAAGGTATTTTAGCTTAATGCTCATTACCCAGGAAGCAGGGTTCCCAGAGATGGGCCGTGATGTATAATTTGAGCTTATAGGCAACATCACTTTAGTGATTAACTTGTAATAGAATACAAAATGTTCTTCCCTATTACACTCCCACATGTTAAACGCTGCCCCCTCGGTGGTATATGACCTGTGAAGTCACGTGCGAGGGGTGCCTTGCTCTGGCCACAGAGGCTGGTACTTGGTCCCCTCCCCATGAATTACCGATGCTTGCCCTGAGGGGGCTGCCCCCCAGCTCTCATATCTGCAAGCCCACACCCAGCCTATCAAAGTGATGGATTCCCAGTGGTCCTCACAGCCTCAGGACCACACTGTGCTCTTGCCAGAAAAACCAAGAAGCCTCCCTTTCTCACTGTGGCACCGTTTCTCATACAACCGCCAAACAGGGAATGAGTCCTTGGGGCCAGGGTGGGGAGCAGACTGCACAATATCGACTCTGTTTCCACAACTTCTCATTTCTGCTACCCTTTGTATCAGAATTCACTACCATGCCACACTCTCCTTCCCTCATTTCCTAAGACACAACTGCATGAATTTCATATGGGCTCAGCTGGAATACCAGCAGCACATTTATAAGTCTTCCTTTTCTCCATCCCTAAAAAGAATATAAGGTGCTTACTACAAAAGCATAGAGGCCTATACCAGGTAGACAGCAGCAGAACCACCTGTAGAAAGAACTTGATCCCTTATTTGGACATCCCTTTCATTCCACAGTTCTGCGATTCATTTGTGAGTGACGCTCAAGTGACATCAAGGATGCCGTGGGTGCCCTACGTACATCTTCTCAGTATTTACCTCTACAAGCTCCCAAAGCTGCTTAGGCAAGCACTTTCAACTCTCTCCAAAGGGCTCTTCTGGTCCCTGGAGGATGGGTGGCCCAGTCACAGGGCAAATTGCAGTTAATATCCCTAGAGTCAACCCTCAGCAGACACATGAGGTGTTGGCAGATATACATCTGACCTCCCAGTCCCCTCCGTTGGGATAATACTGAGGTGTGGTCTACACTATCTCTCAGTGCTCTCCAGGAGCATGGAGTCTCTGTTGTCCACAGCGATTATCTCCTTGATAAGGCATACTTTATTGTCTTTTACCTCCTTTTTGTCTCACTTCCCCATTCCCTTACCAGAGCTTCCTGGGATCATGTTCCAAATGTTCTTCTTGCACTCAAATCCTCATGTCAGGGTCTGCTTCTGAGGGAACCAAATCAACACAGACACTAAAGAATATTAGGTCTATCAGGGTTAATTTAAAAAATGCTCACTTTCCAATGTGCTTGGATTGGTAATGGTGTTGTATCCCTATTACAGACCGAATTCAAGGGAATTAAGGGGAGTATAATTCTCTATGTTAGTTTCCGTAAAGTACATGAGATATTTTGGAGACAAAAAAACCCAAGACAATGTGAACGTGAATATTTCCAAGAATACCTTGAGTTTTTAGTGACATTTTCTCCCTTGTTTATAAGACATATTCCTACAGTATAAATGTACAGGAGGTTTTCTTTTAAAATTTTGACTCTCTTAGGTAGTGCTTCTGTTGTTGACAGTAACTCCAACTGCCTCTTGTTTGGTACTGAAGTTCATACAACAGACTATGAGCCAAAGTTAGTGATTAACTGTTTTGAAAGAATCTCCCAAAATACACTTGTTTTTAATATGTCTTGCTTTTGTGTCTCAGGTGCAAAATAATTGGCATCTTATGCCCAATTTGCCTTTTGCAAGTGATATGTTATGTGCAGTGGGACTTAAGTGTCTTTGTAAGACTCATATTGGGAGCAGTGGTTCCAAGCATGGCCATAATCCCAGTCCACCTGGATTTTCCCATTTCCCATCTCTACTTTCATCCTATGAAAATGCCCAATTTTCCTTCTGGAGTAGACTGATGCCACTTTAAACATAATTCACAATTATGTGTTATCTTCTCCCAGAGTAACATTCTCTGACAGTAACCTCAACTGTATTTTCTCTTTTACAGATATACAATGACATTCTTAAATAATTCCAAGTGGTTTGAATACGTTGACCTAACTGGTGCTTTCTCTTGATAGTACAAGTTGGAGACCAAAACAGCTTATTTTGATACACTCAGTTTGCTGTGCCTTTATTAAACTATATGTGTGTGTGTGTGTGTGTGTATATATATATATATATAATTGTTTTAAATTAGATAATATATACAACAGATGCACCAGTTGTATACTCCATCCCTGAGTGTTATCCTACTCCTGGCCTTGGGAATGCACTTCTGACTATGAGCTGAAGGGCTCACTGAGATCACCCTGTCTCAAATGCCCAAATCTTTGATGTGTGAAAAGTTCAGTGCCTGCCTTTGGGAGCTTCAATTGTTGTGCTTGTGTCAGGTGTGGAATTCTTACTTTCCCTGAATCTGTTCACTTTAGGGGCTTCTCTGGCCCTCCTTCTTGACCACTGCCATTAGGCAATTAATGGAAACAGCCTCTACCGAGACTCCCCATACCCCACCACAATCACAATTCCCTAGAACACTCCCTTTGTTGTGTATTGGCTGACTTTATTGAAGATTCAGGGCGATAGAGGGCATTTACATCACAGAAACCAATCACCTTACACTAGCACTTTAGAAATCCTTATACATGAATGTCATTTAGATAATCCTCTCCCCCAGGTATATCACTCTTCTCAGCTCCCTACAAGGTGCTCTGTAATCACTGTGTTGATCCGCTTTCCTGCCTCTCTTTCCCATTCTCATCAATTTCAGCAAATCAAGTTCAAATTTACTTCATTTGATTCCATCGAGAAATTCAGCAGAGCTTTTGTTCTCCTCTTCTTTTCTGAGGGTCTATCTTTTCATAACTAAATGACTTGCCAAGGGATTTTCCTGAACAGAGACAGTGCCCTCCCTAAGAGGAAGTTTGATACCAGCTCTAAAGATAATTGATTTTCCTTTTACCCCGCTATATTGTACTATTTCAAGAGTTTTGTATCTGGCCTTTTCACATCCTGCCCCCCTCCAAACCAGTCTCTGTGTGTTTCTGAAATGTACACTTGCTCTTGTCTCAGATCCTATATTGAAAACCTTCCCAATGTTTCCATCTCTCTGTTGTTCATTCAAAGCTTCCTTTGCGGGAGTGTCTGGGAGAGGGGAGCAGCAGCCACAACAGAAACTTGCCCCAGAACCGTCTCCCTAAAGAACAAAAGCCTTAATCTGAGGCACGGCAGCCACAAGTGGTACCTTAATGTACTGCTGGACTCTCATGGCAACTGAGGGAAGAGAAGAGAAAAACCCCTCTACCTCTGGGGGAGGGGCGTGTGTGCACCCTGGGCCCAGCAGCCAGCTGGGGGAGGGGCAGGGGACTTTGTAAATCTTCTCTTCTCCCCATCTCCCGCCAGACCGAGGGACACTGGGCCTGCCTGGAATTGAGGATTAATCAGAGCATCAGAAAATGCCCTCTATCCTCTACCCTTCAACACCAGGCTAAACCTGGGGGAGCTTCAAGGGTCATATTTTCTTTGAGGTCATCACAAAGGGCAGACCCAGATCCAAGAGGGAAGTGGACACTGAGAAAATAACCTCTGGCAGCCAGTCCCAGCCTGAAGAGAAGATATGAAGCCTGAGGTGGGATGAGAGTAACCACAGCAACAGCAAAACTCCTGAACAGGTCTCACAAACACCTGACACTAAAGGCCTCACAGAAGGAAAGCTGTGCTCATCTCCAAGTGTTGCAGGAAGGGGAACCCAAGGGGCTCTTGTCTAACACTTGGTAATGAATTGTCCGAGGAGACACATGTGCTGACAAAGCAAGAGACTTTATTGGGAAGGTGTGCCCAGGAGGAGAGCAGGAGGGTAAGGGAACCCAGAACTGCTCTGCCACGTGGCTCACAGTCTCGGGTTTTATGGTGATGGGGTTAGTTTCCCAGTTGTCTCTGGCCAATCATTCTGGCTCAGGGTCCTTCCTGGTGGCATGCACATCGCTCAGTCAAGATGGATTCCAGCAAAAAGGATTCTGGGAGGTTGGAAGGACATAGGAACTGGCATCTCCTCTCTCCTTTTGGCCTTTCCCAAATTCTTCTGGTTGATGGTAACTTGTTAGTTCCACATTCCTTACCAGGACCTCAAGCAATTGTAAGAAAACTCAAGCAAGTGGTTACTATGGTCCCCGGCCAGGGAGGGTAGTTTTGGTCAGTGGATCCCCTAACACAGGCTCAAAGAATATTTACCTCAGTATTTACTATATTACACTAGATGAACAACTTTCAACAGAATTATGAGACACATACAAAGGCAAGTAAAGTCACTCCAAAGAGAGAAGTCAGTCATCAGAACCAGACTCAGATATAACATAGACACTGTGCTATTGGCAAAAAGACACACAGCAGACCAGGAAACTAAATAGGAAGCTCAGAGATAGACTCACATAAATATAGTCAACACATTTTTGCACAAATATGCAAAGGCAATTTAATGGAGAGAAGATGGTCTTTTCAACAAATGGTGAGGAAATAACTTGACGTCCGCAAGCAAAAATAAAATAAAGTAAAAGGAAGCTTGACATGGCTCCAACATTATACGAAAATAACTCAAAAATGGATCATTGACTTAAACGTAAGATATAAAACTATGAAACTGCTAGAAGAAAATGGGCGTGACCTTGGGTTTGGCAGAGAGGTTTTTAGTGATGAAAGCAAAAGCACAATCTGAAAAAGAAAAAATTTGATAAATTGAACTTTATCAAAATTATAAATTTTACTCTGTGAAAGATGCTGATAATAAACTGAGCAGGACACTATGGGGTCCTCGCGGGTACAAAGAGTCCCTGGTTTCTTATTTGCAGGATAAAGGCTTCAGCATCCTAGACCTTGCTGAACACCAAAGAGCAGATTCAAACTCTTACTAATCAGAGAAGTGAGGGAATGCAGAAACAGAGGAGGAGCAGCCAAGAGACAATAGTGCAGCCTTGGGGCAGGTCCTGTTTCCTCCTCAAGGGATGCACATAACACTATCTCTGAGTTCTGCAGAACCAAGGTCCCCATCCAGGTGGAGGATGGTAACTTCAGGCTGAGCACAAGATTCCTGGAACACAGCCCTGTTACCTTACCACCCTCCAATCAGAAGAAAGTCACATACCTTGCAGCCCTCACCCCAAATTTTGTCTATAAAAACTTCTCCCTGAAAACTATTGGGGTGTTTGGGGCTTTTGAGCACAAGCCACCCATTCTCCTTGCTTGGCTCTGCAATACACCTTTCTCGGCTCCAAACTCCAATGTTTCAGTTTGTTTGACCTCAGTGTGTGTCAGGCACATGAACTTACTGCATTTGGTAACAGAGAATGGAAAGAAAGGCCAGAGAATGGGGTAAAACATTTGTAAAATACATATCTTACAAGACACTTACAACCAGAATATATAAAGAAATCTTAAAACTCATAAATATAAAAACAAACAACCCACTTATAAAATGGGCCAAATCTGAACCAGCACTTTACCAAAGGGCATACATAGAGGGCAAATAAGCATATGATAATACGTTAAACATTGAAGTTCGTTTTTAGGGAAATGCACATTAAGATCACAATGGGATACCATTACATTAGAATAAATAAAACAAAACAACAATTTCAAATGCTGATAAGGATGCAGTGCAACGGGCCCTCTAGTTCTAGTGGAGTGCAAAATGGTACAGCCACTTTGGAAAGCAGTTTGGCAGTTAATTATAAAGTTAAACATGCACCTGCCGAATGATTTACCAATCCTACTTTTAGGTGTTTAGTCAAGTGAACTGAAAACTTATGATCACACAAAAACATGTATGTGAACATTTATAAAAACTTGATACATAGTTGCTAAGAACTGGAAACAACCCAGATGTCCTTCAACAGGAGAATGGGTAAACAAGCTGTGTGTATCTATAAGGTGGAATACTACTTAGCAGTAAAAAGGAACCAACTATTGATTCATGAATGAACAGCATGAATGAATTTTAAATGCATTTTCTTAAATGAAAGAATCCAGATAATAATAGTCTATATGTTGTGTGATTCTACCTATATGACATTCTGGAAAAGGAAAAATTATGGAAATGGGAAGCAGACTGGTGGTGGGTGAGTGGGGGAGGGGTTGACTCAAAAGAGCAGCGGGAGGGAGTTTGCAGGGGGGTGTGATTTTTCTGAAAGGTATCATGATGGTAGATGTATGATTCTATGCATTCGTCAAAATTCATAGAAATGGACATCATGAAGAACAAGTTTTACTTATGTGAATTGAATAAAATAACCAGGATGTCAGTGGAAGTCAAGAAGGAATACAGACTGTGATAAATAAATACATGATATAATTACTAAAAGTGACGAGAAAAGAAATGAGTTGACCTGTGTAACTTTGGAAAACAATATTTTAACTAGATGGGGTAAACCTGAAGACCCAAACTGTACATGAACTCTTTACTCTAGTTGATAAATTTGATTCTCACAGGGGTATGGATTAGCAATTCTGAAACTAGGATTGAACAAATAAATACATATATTGTAGAAAACAAATGCCAGATTTCTCATTGCCAGAAAGAAGTTTACAAATAATCAGTGGGAAGGTTAGAATGAACCCTGTGGTTCTAGGTGAGATTCAGGGACATCAGTATGAACTCATGTTTATTTTAATATATATACAGTTAGATATATATAGTTAGATATGAAAATAAATTTGGATGCATATATGTATGTATGTGTATTCATTGGTTAGTATACATACGTATATTCCCTGAGAAGGCCTCTTAGCAGTGACACCCTATTTAACACCCAGAACTTGGTTTCTAAAAAGCATTCTCCAATAGAAGGAATCAGGTCTCCTTGAAGAAAAGGTTGAGGGCAGGGAAAAGTATAAGATGAGACCAGAGCATCTTGTTGTTTCAAAAAGTAAGAAAATGAGAAATGGAAAGTCAAAAGGAACAGCAACTTAAAAAATTTCCCAATGACCAAAGCTATAACAATTTGAGCAAAAAAATAATATAGTATTGGATTATAGCCCAAAAGATAAAATACTCACTGATGAATCCATGCTTGTGTAAATAAATAAGATAGGTCACTTCTTCCTTTCAGAGAAATTCCAATGAATAAATATAGACAGAATGAGGGACATAGAAAATTATCACTAGAACATTATAGCGAAAGTTGCTGCAGGCAAGCTATAATGATGAATGCTAAAAATTAGTGGGTAAAAGTTTAAGAAGAAACTTTAGCATCACCACAAATGATTTCTCCTCAAAATATGTATTAATTACTGTGCTGGTTTTATTTATATGTTCATGAATTCTTTGATACATTGCCCTCCACAAGGCAGAGATTATGTCTTCTCCCCTTGGGTGAGGGCTGGCCCTAGCTACTGCATCACCAGTAACAAAGCATATTGATATCAGGTGCCTTCTGATCTGATGAGCTGAGGAAGCACCCCACCTCTGTGGTATTCTTCCCCAAATTTCATCATCCCCGTCAATCATGAGCAAACACCAGACAGACCCAAATCTAGGGACAATCTACAAGTTATCTGACCTTTATTTTTCAAAAGGTCAAGGTCATGAAAGACAATGATAAACTGAGGGGATGTCAGTTAGATTAGAGGAGATGAAGGAGACAGAGAATCTAGTACAATGTGGATCCCGGATTGGACCTTGGAATGGAAAAAAGGACATTAGTGGAAAACTGGTGAAATCAGAATAAAGTCTGTAATGTAGTTAATGGTATTGTACCAGTGTTAATTTCTTTAGATCACTGTATCATGATTATGTAAATGCTAATGTTAGGGGAAGCTGGGTGAAAGATATATAGGGCAACTCTATACTATCTTTGCAAATCTTCTGCAAATATAAAATTGTTTCAAAATAATGGGGTTTTTTTTAAGGAATATAACATTTTTTGAAGTTTTGTACCTTTGGTATCATCTAATTTTCAGCTCTTTGCTTCTTGGTCCTCAGAAGAATCTTCAAAATGCCTACAACAGGCCATTTTCCTTTTCTCCGGGAATATTGATCCTGCCTTTTGAATGATCTTAGCAGTAACAGTAATAGTAACAATAGTAGTTTACATTTGTTGAGTGCTTGCTACATACCAGGCACTCTGCCAAATACTTTACATAGACATCCACTCATTTCATACTCACCCCAGTCCTAAAAGAACGTTCTATCCAATGTGATAGAAGTGGAAACTGAGGCAAAGAGAAGTTATGCCCAAGGCTATATGATCAGTAGAGGTGGAGCAAACTGGATTCAAATCACTCAAGATGCCAGACTCCACAACCAAAGCTAAGTATGATAATAATTTGAGTAATTAATATGTGCTTAGCATCAAGTAATTTGTTGAGTGCTGTTTTGTTGAACTGCCCATAAGGTAGTCATTTTTATTGTCTTGTTTTAAAGATGAGGATGCTGAACCCTGGAAACTAAGCACCTTGCTAGGCTCCAGATCCAGGGAGCCTGAGACGTCCCTCTTCATTCCAAGTCTGCTTCATTATCTTTCCAAAGATGTGTCTTTTCTTCCCTTGACTGCCTAACTCAGGGGCTACACCATACACATTTTTTAAAATGATAAAACTGTGTTCTGATGTTCACCCTGATTTCAAATTGCTTTAAAATCAAAGTGATTTAAAATTGTTCCTTGTAAGTGGCGTGAGGCCCAGTATGCAGTGGTGGGAACACCACTGGGTCCTCGGATGTCACAGTAAGTGTCTCACATCATGACACCATCTGAAAACTTCCTACCTACCAGCCTGTGTTGCAGGCAGTTTTTATCAAAATAGACAGTTAACACTCTTTATGTCACAGAGCCTTCCATTCAAAACCCAAATAACAAAGTCTTCCAGCAGAGGAATTTTCTCCCTACTTCCACACCTGAAGTGAGCCCTAAGGTAAAAGCACCATCAAATGCTCTCTCAGAAAAAATAAATTAACAAAGACACCACAAGCAAGACAGAATAGCAGGAGGACACATTAAAATGACTTTTTAGCATTACACAGCAGAGGAATTCCTGAGGCAGTAGGGTGATATCAGATTGCCTCTGTTCCGTATTACCTTTCAAGCTTATGGCCTTCCAAAGTTGAATCTTGAACTGAACGTCAGGGGGCCATTTTGTACAGGAAACGGATGTTATACTCACACTAAGGCTGTCCTTGATCTAGCTAAACACACATGGAGTCCCTCATCTTCATCTCCATAGAGGTGACTTCCCAGTGCCAAGTGTAGGAAAACAATGGTACCATGTAACTCGGCAACCAGGCACCAGGAGGACACTGAAGGATGATGAAACCAGACCGGAAGCCAAAGCATCATAGGTATGGGAAACAGAATGTACTGGAAAGTAAAACAATTAGCTATTGTTCACAGCTAGAGCTAGATGAGAGCCTTTTCATTCCAATTTCTTATTTAACACCTTTCACTTATGAGCAGATCGAAGGGGATTGTTTAGATGGGGGCAAACACATATAGCAGCAATCTCTGTTTAGTCATTTAACAAATATTTACTAAACATTCACCATGTACTAGGCATCTTGCCAAATGCAGGAGTAGAAAAGGATTATAAGACACAGTCTCTGAATTTGAGGAACTCATAGTCTAGTGGGGAAGATGGACTTGTAACCAAGTAATTGCAACCTAGTATGATATGTCCTGATAGGACACCTTTAGATGGGCATCAGCTTATCAGAAGAACCCAAAGATGGTGGGATTTCCTCTGTTTTAGGAGGGCCCAGGATTTTTTATAGAGTTTTTTTTTCCCCCCATGGGAATAAAACAGTAGTGTTCAGCAAAACTTGGTAGGATAGACTTATGTACACCTGCAAGGTTGATGCCATCATTGTCAGACATAAACTTAATTTGAAGTTTAATTAATCAGTTCTCATGCACCATTAGCTTCCTAGACAGGAAAAGCCCTCCTGACCTACTCCTACCCCATTTTTCTGGGTTTACCCCCAAATGGGTCCATAATGTTTCCACTTACACCAAAATGCCCATATTCCTCAAATGTATTTTATTGTGCACCATCTCTGTGCTTTTGTATGTACTAGTTCTTCTACCTGGCTTGTCTTCACAAATGCGTAACAAAATCCAATCCATTCTCTTAAGGGTCCATCCAATATTGCCTCTTCTATCTGGAAGTAAACTCTTCCTCTTTGAACATCTAGAGTGCAATTTTATTTCTATTTTACTAATCACACATTTCCTTATGTTGCAGTTATTTCTGCCTCTAACTTATACACGATTTCAGATGAGGTTCCATGTGACTTTTTTTGGAGCTAGCACAGTAGCTGAGACATTGAATGGATTCAGCACAGTTGGCAAATAAATGTACTTGTGGAAAGAGATGATAATTTGCTAGAAAACTTGGACTTGACCAACCATGAGCAAGTCAAAAATGTTCTACAAAGAGGCAAGATACATTCCAGAATTACCCAGCAAAGAAAGGAGCGTGAAGATGTTAGTGGCTTTCTCAAATGCTTGAAGGGACCCAGTCATGGCCGGCTTCCTAGATGTGCAACCCGTAAATCAGGTAGTGCTCCATGCATGTTTCAATGCGTTCCGATCACCATCTTGAAATTTTTAATAATTTTCTAACAGGAGGCCCTGCATCTTCATTTTCCTCTGGGTTCTGCAGATTATGTAGCTGGTCTTGGATCCAGTTTAAGAAGCAGTTTCAAGATTCAGAAGAGTTACTGGGAACCAGTATATACCAGCCCTTGTTCATAACCTGGAGATTAACAATTGGAAAAGCCAAGATTGTCTGCATTGTTTCTGCAGAGGTCACAAGGATGCTATTTCCTTTCTCTCCTGGGTCTTTTTTCACCCCCCCCTCACCAGGAAGGGCTATGTCTCTTGTCAGCTGGGGGTAGACGGATGTAAGGTGGTATATTAGTTTGTTAGGGCTGCTATAACAAAGTACAGGCATACCTCATTTCATTGTGCTTCACTTTATGGCTCTTTGCAGATATTTCATTTAATTGAAAGTTTGTGGCAACTCTGCACTGAGCAAGTCTATTGGTGTCATTTTTCCAACGGCGTTTTATCACTTTGTGTCTCTGTGTCAGTGTCTCATAATATTTCAAACTTTTTCGTTATTATTATATTTGTGATGATGATCTGTGACCAGTGAATCTTTGATGTTACTATTGCAAAAAGATTACGACTCACTAAAGGGTCAGATGAGGGTTAGCATTTTTATCAATAAAATGTTTTTTAATTAAGGTATGTAAATTTTTTTAGATATAATGCTATTGAAAACTTAATAGACTACAGTATAGTGTAAACATAACTTTTATATGTGCTGGGAAACCAAAGAAAAATATTGTGTGACACTCTCTATTGCAGTGGTCTGGAACTGAACTGCAATATCTCTGAGGTATGCCTGTACCACACACTGGATGGCTTACACAGAAATTTATTTTTTCATAGTTCTGGAGGCTGAAAGTCCAAGTTTAAGGCAGGGTTGGTTCCTTCTGAGGGCTGTGAGAATTTGTTCCATATCTTTCTCCTACGTTCTAATAGCCTTGGACATTCCTTGGCCTGTAGATGGTGTTCTCCATGTTTCTTCACATCTGTACGTGTGTCTGTCTGTGTCCAACTTTCCCCTTTTTATAAGGACACCAGTCATATTGGATTAGGGCCCACTAGACCTCACTTTAACTTAATTACCTCTGTAAATACCCAATTTCCAAATTAGGTCATTCTGAAACACTAGGGGTTGGACTTATATCTTTTTTTTTTTAGGGGGGGTGGGGACAATTCAACCCATAATAGATGGATCTCTGTCAGACAGAATTGTTATTATTTGTATATTAAATTATCTTTTGAGTAAGATTGGATAGGATTGAATTAAATCTCTCATTTTTTGGTGGTATTCTAAAGGAACTATGACTTCTGTACTCCTTTCCCTTAGAATTTTACTATTTAGAGGAAGCTAAAATCATTCTTCTCTCAGCATGTACAAGGTGTCATTAGGATAGTAAGAGGTGACTTAGACCTCAACTTGACCCCTGGCTCTTATGGTTTAGCCACATAACAGGTACAGCCTTCTAGACCTGCAAGGGACCCTAAAGGTAACACAATAACTTTGTTTTACTAACGAAGAAATCCAAGTCCAAGAGGTTAAAATAATTTGCTTCAGAGCACTCAGCTAATTAAGGGTAGAAGTAGAATCAAAGCCATGTCATTTAACTCTGAATATGGGAGCTTTTTAGTCTATCGCTGTGCTCATATATACCAATAAATATCCTAAAATCTTTAAGTCAAAGAGTTCTCAGATACACACCACTTGTATTCCCTCACTAATGCTTGCAACAGAGATTGTAAATGCTTAAATGCTCACAGGAGCCAGAGAGATCATAGAAATAAATCAACCAGGTTGGGTGTTGTTTCCAGGGAGTTGTGAAAAACTGAAGAACAGGGGCCCTTTCTACAAAAGTGGAAGGGGGGAGCAAACTGTTCCCAGCCCAGCTGCTTACTGCCCTGCGGAACCATGTGCTAACTTTTCCAGATCTTCTGCTATTTAAAGGAGGTCGAATCTGGATTTTACGTAGAATTTTCTAACTTTTAAGGGTGGGGAAAAATATATAAAATGTTAAGAAGCATTGCGTGAGCCAAATAAAAGTTTTCAGAGGGCCTGGCCAGTTGTAAACCTCTGTTTCATATCTTTTACTCCCTTCTTATTCATCTAATAATCCCTTTACTCCTTGGATATTGCTAGGTATAAGAGCTCAAAGGCATCCTCAGAAACAAATGGAATCACCTTTGACAATACATATTGAAGGCTTTCTGTTGAATTTCCTTAAGCTTTCTTTTAAGGCTTTTCATACCCTGAGTACCTATGTCATTGTAAACAGTAGCTAAGTTTGTATAGTTAGTAGCCATTGGGAGTAAATGATTTGCCTTTTTTTTGGCTGCGAAGCCTTTGGGATCTTAGTTCCCCAGCCGGCTATTGAACCCAAGCCCTCTGCAGTGAAAGCACGGAGTCCTAACCACAGTACCGCCAGGGAATTCCCTGTCATCTTCATGTTTGAATTTCCCAAGACATCAGAAAGGTTTTGTGAGAAGGACATACATTTCTCAGTTTGGGTGACGGTTCAAGAATTCAACTTCAGAGGGAGGGACAAATTTGCAATTTGGAATTAACAGACACACTATATAAAATAGATAAACAACAAAAACCTACTGTATAGCACAGGGAACTATATTCAATACCTTATAATAAACTATAATGGAAAAGAATCTGAAAAATAATAGATATATAGGTGTATGTATAACTGAATCACTTTGCTGTACACCTAAAACATTGTATATCAACTACACTTCAATTAAAAAAAAAAAAAGAATTCAACTTCCTGGAGGTGAACTTCCGGTTCAAATGTTTTCGGGCAGAGAGCCTGTCTAATGCTTGCTGTGATAGTATCTGTACAGATGGTTTATCATAAAATAGTGACAACACCAAGCTCAAACTTCATGTACATATCTTCCTCTTAATCCTCCAGGGCAAGGTGAAATTTTTGTTTTCTAATCTCACATTTTAGTGCCGGAGACTGATTATTCCGTTAAAGAGCAAGTCACTCACTCACTCACCCCTGCACAAAAGCCTGCCAGTTTTATGTCATTCAATGACCCCTTGCTTCCCCTGGAGTTTCTACCTTGGTTTGTCTGTTAGTGCTCTTCAGATGGCATGACGGGTGTTTTTCAATATGGAAAGAACGGCTTTCCACCTTTGAAGCATTTCATCTAAGGTGGCGTTCTTTAGATAACATGGATTCTTTCCCTTTCTTTTTCCCTCTTAGGCACATAGGCACTCTGGTGGCATTTTTCATTCTTCACACTGCAAAAGTTGTGTGGAAGACAATAAGCTTGTTTCTAATTTGGCATTTCCAAAAGCTTGGCAAAATAGAAATGTCTGTATTCAAAAGTTGAAAAAGAGCATGTAAATAGCACTAACTGAAATTTGTGATTAAACAATTAACAGAAAAGAACCTTATGACGTCATTAAAAAGTATAAAGAGGGAGGCACTTCCGGCTTGATCATTACGGGGTTTGAACTGTTATTGTTTAACACTGACTGAGCACCAGCCACGTGGGAGCCAGCCTGTGAACAGTGGAGTCAGAAATAGTCCTTTCCCAGTGGTATTCTCATTGGCGTTTCTTCCCAGCAAGAAAACCCGAAAAAGTTTTAGGGAGTGCTCTATAGAGATATAGAAATAAGGAAAGAGGCTGTAGATAACATGATTATTGGGGACCAAGGTAAAGAGAACATTGGCTTTGGAGCAAAACAAACAGACAAAACTGAGTTTGAATTTGTCTTCCCTCTATTTATCTCTGGGACCTTGGGCAAATCATTTCATTTCTCTGAGCCTCAGTTTCTTCATCTATAAAATGGCAGTACTATTATATCTCTTAAAGTTTTCATGAGACTGGATGATGATTCAGGTGAAGTCAAAGAACATCCTAAATACTCAGGAAAAGTCGCCAACTTATTATGATTATTGCTGCTAACTGTCTTCATTCATAACCATCTCATTGTTTCATAACATTGATTAATTTGTAGGATATTTAAATGTCACAAAGAATTTGAGAAAGAGGAATTTAAAGGGATCAGGGAAAAGTATACCAGTCAATTAGCATTATGTTATTTCATGTGACTTTAAGCCAAGCAAATGTTCAGCTGCCACTTAAAAATGTACCACCTGCCTTTCCCTTCTCTTTTATATATTCTTTAAAGTAGCATGGTGGAAGATATCCAGCTAGACTCAGAGTGTGCCTTTTAATTTTCAATTTTGAGCATCCTGATTCTAGTAGGAATCCTACTTTTGGACCTGTAAACAATGAAGGAATTTGAAGCCTTGCACCCTCCATGTTTACAGGGAACACTGCTCCAGACAAATGCAGTTGTAATATGTTTTGCTTAGGATTTATCTCTGCTCATATAAAGTGATATTATTTTCCCCTATGAATAGTAACAGATGCAGGGAGAAGATTACATAAGAATGGCTTAGTAGAGATAAGGATATTTTCACTTGTGAGAGATGAAACATGTTAGGGGAAAGCAGAGAACAAAAGCTCTCTTCCACAGTAGGGAATATATTTGATGACCTAATGCAAATATTATACACTTTGGAAAGTGCTTGATATTACAAGTATCATTTTGTACTGTGTGCTCCACTCAGCATATTTGCTATTTTATTTTAATACACATGATTAGCACTAGAAGTGGAGAGTGTTACGGATAAGAAGTTATACAAACATGGAGGATGTAGCTGCAGTGATCAGGACAAAGCCAAGGGGGCAGGCAGGCCGGATACCCCACTGAGGGGCTGACCTGCCCCATTCTGGTCAAAGGAATACAACATGTGGTACAGTGGAGTTCAAACAGGCAAGAACATTCAATGTGGCCACTTCTTACAAATAAATAGAATTTTTAAAAAGAATTAAAAATGTCCAGTACAGTGTTTGGAACATAGTAGACACTTAATGGATGGAAATCTATTTTTTTTTTTTTTAGCCTCTTTTCTTTCAGAAAGTGTAATGTTATTGCTGGCAAGTGGAATATTAGTGACTATTCATTGAGCACCTATTATGCAGCATGAATCTTCTAATGAAAATCCTTTTTGCTTCTGTCATAGCACTTAAATTTTTTCTTCCTCGGAACTCACCTTCCTTCGATTCCTGTGATAGGCTTCTCTGACTCCTAGGGTCAAAAGTCTAGCTGGGGCAGGTCAAATTATCTAAATAAAAACAAACTTTTTGGGGGGCGGGGGGGCATGCACACTGCTTAGCTTGTGGGATGTTAGTTCCACAACCAGGGATTAAACCTGTGCCCTCGGCAGTGAAAGTGTGGAGTCCTAACCACTGGCCCACCAGGGAACTCCATACAAGGACTTACTGTATAGCACAGGCAGCTCTGCTCAATATTCTGTAACAACACAAATGGGAAAAGAATTTGGAAAATAATAGATACATGTATATGTATAACTGAAGCACTTGGCTGGACACCTGAAAGTAACACAAGATTGTTAATCAACTGTAGTCAAATATAAAATCAAAAGTTAAAAAAACAAGCCAACAAACAAAACAACAACTAAACCAAATAGAAGGGACAAGACCCTACCTCAGAACTCAGTCTTAGTAACGTGACAGACCCTGAAGGACTTCAGAGTTGAAAATTTTCCACCATGGCCTTTGCATGTTCTCTCCCCCGACAGCTGCTCCTTTTCCACTCCCTTTTGGGCACAACTTTGATTTCCAACTGTTCTTGATCCTTCTTGATAAAACTTAGATTGACCAACAATGGGGTGTGGCCCAGGGAATCTGAATTTTTAACAAGCTTCCAGGTGGTGCACAGGTTGCTGGTTCATAGACCACATTTTGAAGAGAAGAAACCAGGAGACACTCTTATTAGGGTGTCTATTCTAGTCATGGGCTCTTTTATTTATTTATTTTTTTACATCTTCATTGGAGTATAATTGCTTTACAATGGTGCGTTAGTTTCTGCTTTATAACAAAGTGAATCAGTTATACACATACATATGTTCCCATATCTCTTCCCTCTTGCATCTCCCTCCCTCCCACCCTTCCTATCCCACCCCTCTAGGAGGTCACAAAGCACCGAGCTGATATCCCTGTGCTATGCGGCTGCTTCCCACTAGCTATCTACCTTACGTTTGGTAGTGTATATATGCCCATGCCACTCTCACGCTTTGTCACAGCTTACCCTTCCCCCTCCCCATATCCTCAAGTCCATTCTCTAGTAGGTCTGTGTCTTTATTCCTGTCTTACCCCTAGGTTCTTCATGACATTATTTTTCCTTAAATTCCATATATATGTGTTAGCATACAGTATTTGTCTTTCTCTTTCTGACTTACTTCACTCTGTATGACAGACTCTAGGTCCATCCACCTCATTACAAATAGCTCAATTTTGTTTCTTTTTATGGCTGAGTAATATTCCATTGTATATATGTGCCACATCTTCTTTATCCATTCATCTGATGATGGACACTTAGGTTGTTTCCATCTCCTGGCTATTGTAAATAGAGCTGCAATGAACATTTTGGTACATGACTCTTTTTGAATTATGGTTTTCTACTGGGCATGGTTACATGCCCAGTAGTGGGATTGCTGGGTCATATGGTGGTTCTATTTGTAGTTTTTTAAGGAACCTCCATAGTGTTCTCCACAGTGGCTGTACCAATTCACATCCACCAGCAGTGCAAGAGTGTTCCCTTTTCTCCACACTCTCTCCAGCATTTATTGTTTCTAGATTTTTTGATGATGGCCATTCTGACTGGTGTGAGATGATATCTCATTGTAGTTTTGATTTGCATTTCTCTAATGATTAATGATGTTGAGCATTCTTTCATGTGTTTGTTGGCAGTCTGTATATCTTCTTTGGAGAAATGTCTATTTAAGTCTTCTGCCCATTTTTGGATTGGGTTGTTTGTTTTTTTGTTATTGAGCTGCATGAGCTGCTTATAAATTTTGGAGATTAGCCTTTGTCAGTTGCTTCATTTGCAAATATTTTCTCCCACTCTGAGGGTTGTCTTTTGGTCTTGTTTATGGTTTCCTTTGCTGTGCAAAAGCTTTGAAGTTTCATTAGGTCCCATTTGTTTATTTTGGTTTTTATTTCCATTTCTCAAGGAGGTGGGTCAAAAAGAATCTTGCTGTGATTTATGTCATAGAGTGTTCTGCCTATGTTTTCCTCTAAGAGTTTGATAGTTTCTGGCCTTACATTTAGGTCTTTAATCCATTTTGAGCTTATTTTTGTGTATGGTGTTAGGGAGTGATCTAATCTCATACTTTTACATGTACCGGTCCAGTTTTCCCAGCACCACTTATTGAAGAGGCTGTCCTTTCTCCACTGTACATTCCTGCCTCCTTTATCAAAGATAAGGTGACCATATGTGCGTGGGTTTATCTCTGGGCTTTCTAACCTGTTCCATTGATCTGTCTTTCTGTTTTGTGCCAGTACCATACTGTCTTGATTACTGTAGCTTTGTAGTATAGTCTGAAGTCAGGGAGCCTGATTCCTCCAGCTCTATTTTTCGATCTCAAGATTGCTTTTGCTATTCGGGGACTTTTGTGTTTCCATACAAATTGTGAAATTTTTTGTTCTAGTTCTGTGAAAAATGCCAGTGGTAGTTTGATAGTGATTGCATTGAATCTGTAGATTGCTTTGGGTAGTAGAGTCATTTTCACAATGTTGATTCTTCCAATCCAAGAACATGGTATATCTCTCCATCTATTTGTATCATCTTTAATTTCTTTCATCAGTGTCTTATAATTTTCTGCATACAGGTCTTTTGTCTCCTTTGGTAGGTTTATTCCTAGATATTTTATTCTTTTTGTTGCAATGGTAAATGGGAGTGTTTTCTTGATTTCACTTTCAGATTTTTCATCATTAGTGTATAGGAATGCCAGAGATTTCTGTGCATTAATTTTGTATCCTGCTACTTGACCAAATTCATTGATTAGCTCTAGTAGCTTTCTGGTAGCATTTTTAGGATTCTCTATGTATAGTATCATGTCATCTGCAAACAGTGACAGCTTTACTTCTTCTTTTATGAGTTGGATTCCTTTTATTTCCTTTTCTTCTCTGACTGCTGTGGCTAAAACTTCCAAAACTATGTTGAATAAGAGTGGTGGGAGTGGGCAACCTTGTCTTGCTCCTGATCTTAATGGAAATGCTTTCAGTTTTTCACCATTGAGGATGATGTTGGCTGTGGGTTTGTCATATATGGCCTTTATTATGCTGAGGAAAGTTCCCTCTATGCCTACTTTCTGGATGGTTTTTTATCATAAATGGGTGTTGAATTTTGTCGAAAGCTTTCTCTTCATCTATTGAGATGATCATATGGTTTTTCTCCTTCATTTTGTTAATATGGTGTATCACGTTGATTGAATTGCGTATATTGAAGAACCCCTGCATTCCTGGGATAAACCCCACTTGATAATGGTGCATGATCCTTTTAATGTGCTGTTGGATTCTGTTTCCTAGTATTTTGTTGAGGATTTTTGCATCTATGTTCATCAGTGATATTGGCCTGTAGTTTTCTTTCTTTGTGACATCCTTGTCTAGCTTTGGTATCAGGGTGATGGTGGCCTCGTAAAATGAGTTTGGGAGTGTTCCTCCCTCTGCTATATTTTAGAAGAGTTTGAGAAGGATAGGTGTTAGCTCTTTTCTAAATGTTTGATAAAATTCGCCTGAGAAGCCATCTGGTCCTGGGCTTTTGTTTGTTGGAAGATTTTTAATCACAGTTTCAATTTCAGTGCTTGTGATTGGTCTGTTCATATTTTCTATGATTCAGTCTTGGCAGGTTGTGCATTTCTAAGAATTTGTCCATTTCTTCCAGGTTGTCCATTTTATTGGCATAGAGTTGCTTGTAGTAATCTCTCATGATCTTTTGTGTTTCTGCAGTGTCAGTTGTTACTTCTCCTTTTTCATTTCTAATTCTATTGAGTCTTCTCCCTTTTTTTCTTGATGAGTCTGACTAATGGTTTATCAATTTTGTTTATCTTCTCAAAGAACCAGCTTTTAGTTTTATTGATCTTTGCTATTGTTTCCTTCATTTCTTTTTCATTTATTTCTGATCTGATTTTTATGATTTATTTCCTTCTGCTAACTTTGGGGTTTTTTTGTTCTTCTTTCTCTAATTGCTTTAGGTGCAAGGTTATGTTATTTATATGAGATGTTTCCTGTTTCTTAAGGTAGGATTGTATTGCTATAAACTTCCCTCTTAGAACTGCTTTTGCTGCATCCCATAGGTTTTGGGTCGTTGTGTCTCCATTGTCATTTGTTTCTAGGTATTTTTTTATTTCCTCTTTGATTTCTTCAGTGATCACTTCGTTATTATGTAGTGTATTGTTTAGCTTCCATGTGTTTGTATTTTTTACAGATCTTTTCCTGTAATTGATATCTAGTCTCATAGCATTGTGGTCGGAAAAGATACTTGATACAATTTCAATTTTCTTAAATTTACCAAGGCTTGATTTGTGACCCAAGATATGATCTATCCTGGAGGATGCTCCATGAGCACTTGAGAAAAATGTGTATTCTGTTGTTTTTGGATGGAATGTCCTATATATATCAATTAAGTCCATCTTGTTTAATGTATCATTTAAAGCTTGTGTTTCCTTATGTATTTTCATTTTGGATGATCTGTCCATTGGTGAAAGTGGGGTGTTAAAGTCCCCTACTATAAATGTGTTACTGTCAATTTCCCCTTTTATGGCTGTTAGTATTTGCCTAATGTATTGAGGTGCTCCTATGTTGGGTGCATAAATATTTACAATTGTTATATCTTCTTCTTGGATCGATCCCTTGATCATTGTGTAGTGTCCTTCTTTGTCTCTTCTAATAGTCTTTATTTTAAAGTCTATTTTGTCTGATATGAGAATTGCTACTCCAGCTTTCTTTTGGTTTCCATTTGCATGGAATATCTTTTTCCATCCCCTTACTTTCAGTCTGTAAGTGTCTCTAGGTCTGAAGTGGGTGTCTTGTAGACAAAATATATATGGGTCTTGTTTTTGTATCCATTCAGCCAATCTGTGTCTTTTGGAGGGAGCTTTTAGTCCATTTACACTTAAGGTAATTATCGATATGTATCTTCCTATTCCCATTTTCTTCATTGTTTTGGGTTCATTATTGTAGGTTTTTTCCTTCTCTTGTGTTTCTTGCCTAGAGAAGTCCCTTTAGCATTTGTTGTAAAGCTGGTTTGGTGGTGCTGAACTCTCTCAGCTTTTGCTTGTCTGTAAAGGTTTTAATTTCTCCATCAAATCTGAATGAGATCCTTGCTGGGTAGAGTAATCTTGGTTGCAGGTTTTTCTCCTTCATCACTTTAAATATGTCCTGCCAGTCTCCTCTGGCTTGCAGAGTTTCTGCTGAAAGATGTGCTGTTAACCTTATGGGGATTCCTTTGTTTGTTATTTGTTGTTTTTCCCTTGCTGCTTTTAATATGTTTTCTTTGTATTTAATTTTTGACAGTTTGACTAATATGTGTCTTGGCGTATTTCTCCTTGGATTTATCCTGTATGGGACTCTCTGTGCTTCCTGGACTTGATTAACTATTTCCTTTCCCATATTAGGGAAATTTTCAACTATAATCTCTTCAAATATTTTCTCAGTCCCTTTCTTTTTCTCTTCTTCTGGAACCCCTATAATTCGAATGTTGGTGCGTTTAATGTTGTCCCAGAGGTCTCTGAGACTATCCTCAGTTCTTTTCATTCTTTTTTCTTTATTCTGCTCTGCAGTAGTTATTTCCACTATTTTACCTTCTGGGTCACTTATCTGTTCTTCCACCTCAGTTATTCTGCTATTGATCCCATCTAGAGTATTTTTAATTTCATTTATTGTGTTGTTCGTCATTGCTTGTTTCATCTTTAGTTCTTCTAGGTCCTTGTTAAATGTTTCTTGCATTTTGTCTATTCTATTTCCAAGATTTTCAATCATCTTTACTCTCATTATTCTGAATTCTTTTTCAGGTAGACTGCCTATTTCCTCTTCATTTGCTAGATCTGGTGGGTTTTTATCTTGCTCCTTCATCTGCTGTGTGTTTTCTATCTTTTCATTTTGCTTATCTTACTGTGTTTGGGGTCTCCTTTTTGTAGGCTGCAGGTTCATAGTTCCCGTGGTTTTTGGTGTCTGTCCCCAGTGGCTAAAGTTGGTTCAGTGGGTTGTGTAGGCTTCCTGGTGGAGGGGACTAGTGCCTGTATTCTGGTGGATGAGGCTGGATGTTGTCTTGCTGGTGGGCAGGTCCACGTCTGGTGGTGTGTTTTGGGGTGTCTGTGGACTTATTATGATTTTAGGCAGCCTCTCTGCTAATGGGTTGTGTTGTGTTCCTGTCTTGCTAGTTGTTTGGCATAGGGTCCAGCACTGTAGCTTGCTGGTCGTTGAATGAAGCTGGGTGCTGGCATTGAGATGGAGATCTCTGGGAGATTTTCATCATTTGATATTATGTGGAGCTGGGAGGTCTCTTGTGGACCAGTGTCCTGAAGTTGGCTCTCCCACCTCAGAGGCAGAGCCCTGACTCCTGGCTGGAGCACCAAGAGACTTTCATCCACACGGCTCAGAATAAAAGGTAGAAAAAGTAGAAAGAAAGATAGATAGAAAGAAAGAAAGAAAAAAAGAAAGAAAGGAAGGAAGGAAGGAAGAAAGAAGATAAAATAAAATAAAGTTATTAAAATAAAAAATATTAAGAAAAAAATCAAAAACAAAATGGACGGATAGAACCCTAGGACAAATGGTGGAAGCAAAACTATACCGACAAAACCTCACACAGAAGCATACACATACACACTCACAAAAAGAGGAAAAGGGAAAAAAATAATAAATCTTGCTCTCAAAGTCCACCTCCTCAATTTGGGATGATTCATTGTCTATTCATGTATTCCACAGATGCAGGGTACATCAAATTGATTGTGGAGCTTTAATCCGCTGATTCTGAGGCTGTTGGGAGAGATTTCCCTTTCTCTTCTTTGTTCGCACAGCTCCCGGGGTTCAGCTTTGGATTTGGCCCCGCCTCTGTGTGTAGGTCGCCGGAGGGCATCTGTTCTTCGCTCAGACAGGACGGGGTTAAAGGAGCAGCTGATTCAGGGGCTCTGGCTTACTCAGGCCGGGGGAGGGAGGGGTACGGAGTGCGGGGTGAGCCTGCGGTGTCAGAGGCCGGCGGGACGTTGCACCAGCCTGAGGTGCGTCGTGCGTTCTCCCGGGGGAGTTCTCCCTGGATCCTGGGACCCTGGCAGAAGCGGGCTGCACAGGCTCCCCGGAAGAGGGTGTGGAGAGTGACCTGTGCTCGCACGCAGGCTTGTTGGCGGCGGCGGCAGCAGCCTCAGCGTCTCATTCCCGTCTCTGGGGACCGCGCTTTTAGCCGCGGCTCGTGCCCGTCTCTGGAGCTCCTTTAAGCAGCGCTCTTAATCCCCTCTCCTCGCGCACCAGGAAACAAAGAGGCAAGAAGAAGTCTCTTGCCTTTTCAGCAGTTCCAGACTTTTCCCCGGACTCCCTCCCGGCTATCCGTGGCGCACTAGCCCCCTGCAGGCTGTGTTCATGCTGCCAACCCCAGTCCTCTCCCTGCGCTCTGACCGAAGCCCGAGCCTCAGCTCCCAGCCCCACCCGGCCCACCGGGTGAGCAGACAAGCCTCTCAGGCTGGTGAGTGCTGGTCGCCCCTGATCTTCTGTGCGGGAATCTCTCCGCTTTGCCCTCCACACCCCTGTTGCTGTGCTCTCCTCTGCGGATCCGAAGCTTCCCCTCTCCGCCACTTGCAGTCTCCGCCCGCGAAGGGGCTTCCTAGTGTCTGGAAACCTTTCCTCTTTCACAGCTCCATCCCACGGATGCAGTTCCCATCCCTATCCTTTTGTCTCTGTTTTTTCTTTTGCCCTACCCAGGTACGTGGGGACTTTCTTGCCTTTTGGGAGGTCTGAGGTCTTCTGCCAGCCTTCAGTAGGAGTTGTTCCACGTGTAGATGTATTTCTGGTGTATCTGTGGGGAGGAAGGTGATCTCCGCGTCTTACTCTTCCGCCATCTTCCCCTCGTCTCCTAATCATGGGTTCTCAAGATTGCACGGCTCAGAGGCATAATCAGTGGTTCTGGCAGATATTGAACCCCTGTGATTTGTAGCATGACCTATAACATAGTCATTTAAAATATATAGAGGTAAAACTGGAAAGTCCTTTTGAGTAGGTGAAAGCTTTCAATTACTGTTCGTTTTGTTGACTTTCCTCAATCATTGTCCAAAATATAAGTTTAAGATGATAACAACAAAAACAAAGTTTTATAACTCAGCCATCTGTCGTTACAAATAGATTTTCTATCCCAGGTTTACGAACTATATTGTTCATTGACAATCTATTGGGCTAGTTTTAATTAATTCTTTTCTTGGGCTGAGCACTAAGTTTCAGGAGTGAGCACAAATATTTATTTTGGAGGCTGAAGAATTATAGGTCTGATGAAGAACGAGAAGGTTATTACACTCAAAGGACATTTGTACCCATTTTGGGAGAATTGTAAAGGAGTGTATTATTGTGGGATGGATAATGGTGGTTTCCTTCTACACTTAGCAATTTCATAGCAATGATACAGCTGTGTACTATGGGAAACCACCCAAATACTTGGCAGAAGTAGAATACCAATGGTTCATTCCTAATTAAACTTGTTTATTTTATTTATTTTTTTCTTGGTGTGTGTATGGCCTTATTTCAGGTTTGAGTTCGTTCTGTGATACAAAGACTGAATGCGGGCAAAATACAATCTGCAAAGAAAGTCTATTTTTAATGTTCCAGACTCTTTTTTTTTTCTGAATCTTCTCTTTCCTTCTTTTCAACCATCCATCCCCTCATATCAGGCACCTATTGCCTTAATTTCTCTCCCTCTTATCTTTTGTGCAAGATTCTTAGGGAACAATCTACTATCAGCTATTGGAAGTATAAACATAAATCCATGTTGCTTTTCTGAAGCATATTTACACTTAAAACCTCATCTTGATTGGAATTGGAAAATGATGTCCCAATTACTGGAAAATTAGGCATTAATGAGCTGATAGCACCAGAGGAACATTATAGAGCTTCTGGTTTGAGCATAAGGTGATAGTGGGGTAGGAATTTGTTTGAAGACTAAAATAGCCCTTCTGGTTGGCTTGGGAGTTCTTTGGGACTTAACTAAATTTATAATTAGTCAACAACTGATCAATACCATATGCTCTAGTTTGCCAAGGACTCTTCTTCCCCTCCACCCAAAAAAGGACTTTCAACTGAGAAAGAGAATTCAGATTTCAAAATGAGGAGTCCTACCACATTGCCTCTTGCAAAAATGTCTTCTAATTTTATTACTTTCTCTCACTACATTTTATGTTCAGGTGCTTTGTTAGAAAATGATTGATGGAGTCGGAAAAAAGTCTAAAAAGAGGAAAACCAAAGATATGGTATCTCAATCATTTATTCTTTCAACAAATATTTATATTTATACTATCTAGAGTACCTAGAACTAGAAAGTATGGGGGCTACAAAGAATAATTTTTCCCCTTGGGGGGGATTAATTTTTGACTCATCTTAAAATAATAAAGTCCTCATAAAAAAAAAGATTAAAAAACACCCCCAAACCTCATTTGGACAAATATCTGTGCACCATGCTACATGTTGCACAGCCCCACAGAGTGACTTGTGTGTACAGACCTCTGTATACAGTTCCCACTGGACTTGTGTAGGGTACAAGCTGTCCAGCCTTCTGAGGCAGCCCTTTGATACTTACTTTAGGGACAATGAAAAAGAATGACTTGTTGTCTCTAAAATACTTCTCAAAATATTCTTTCTCCTTTGTTTATTAGATAACCACGTTCTGTCTCACACAAACAAATCAACAAAAAATTTCAAATTGATCCAAATGCTCTAAAATGTTTTCTCTTTAAAGTTCATTTTTCATGGATTTTGCACTTCATGCAAGGGAAAAAAAGTGAAACAATGAAGAGGGGCTTTTGGAGTAATTTCCAGTGACTCTAGATTCCCCTCATTATAGATCTTAGGGCTATTGAAAGGCAGGTCTTACCTCCCTAATTGGATGGAAACAGTTCAGCCTTCCTTTCCAGAAAAAAATTGGTCTCTAGAGTCAAATGTTTGGCTTCTCTTTATGCAAAGTAGAGTCAAAAAAAAAAAAAAAAAAAGCACAAATTGAGCCGGTAAGGCAAAAGGTGGAGTAGATTCTGTTCAATGCCTTTCCACCATGGTTTTTTTTTTTTTTTTCTAAACAAAGCAACTCCCAACTAAGGGTGGGCTGTTTCACTTGGGCCAGTGCAGACACACAGACATTAAAGGGTTTTGTGAGTAATTAGTAACATGAATGCAGTCATCACACTCTGAGATGCGTACATATCTATCCAAGCAGAGGGGAAATTGTGTAATTAATTTTGAAACTGTTATGATGTTCCAATTGATTTGGATCAGAAAAAGGAGAACAATTAAGAAGAATCAGAAAACAATATCCCGTTTAGTATTCTAAAGGGAAGAGATAAATTAAATAGGAGTTTAATTGAAAAATTCTGATCTATATGAGGGAAAGGGAATGTTGTGTAAAAAGGATTCCTGACATTATGGGAACACTTATATTAGGCCAGCATCTTGGGCAAAAAAGTCTAAATTTCTCTGACCACAGAGCCTTCAGGAGAGTTAGAGGTCAGAAATCAAAATGTTAAAATTGTTTCAGTTACCCACTTAACCCAAAACTTTTGCTTCTGGAATTATTCTATTGGAAAAATATTACTCCATGTTAATTCCTAATACAAAGTATAAAATATTGTCATTATTTTAGTCTTTCCATGGCCTTTTATGGGTCATTTTACCTTCTTCATGTGGCCCTTTACCTATAGGAACTGGAATAAACATGGCTGTTTTCATAGCCTTGATCTTTCTGAAAATGCCATTAGTAATTTATTTATCTCACAGAAAAAGCATATTGATATTTTCTAGGCTAATGATATAGGATAAAATTCTTTAAAAAAATTAATACATTAAAAAAATTTCAAAACAACCTTGTGATATAATAGCTAAAATCACATGGTGGAAAACTGCCTTGTTTTTATATATATTTATCAATTACTCATTACTTAATTGATTTAATTGTCTACTATGTGTATAATCTTATTTCCTATTGCTGCTTCATTAATTCTTCCTAGAAAAAAATCCAAGGATTTCCTTGTGTCCACTGTACTCATAATTCCCTTGTGTACACAGATTTTCAGGAAAACCAACTGTAGCCTTGGAACCCAAAACCCATGTCTTTTGGAACTCTAATTGAATAAATAATTATGAGGGCAATATAGGCAAGAAAATATATATTATATCAACTACAGGTTCTACTGCTTAACAGTTTGATTTAAAAATAATGATGGGCTTCCCTGGTATCACAGTGGTTAAGAATCTGCCTGCCAATACAGGGGACACAGGTTTGAGCCATGGTCCAGGAAGATCCCGCAGGCCGCAGAGCAACTAAGCCCGTGAGCCACAACTACTGAGCCCGTGTGCCATAAATACTGAAGCCTGCATTCCTAGAGCCTGTGCTCTGCAACAAGAGAAGCCACCACAATGAGAAGCCTGTGCACCACAATGAAGAGTAGCCCCTGCTCACCACAACTAGAGAAAGCTCACGCACAGCAACAAAGACCCAACGCAGCCAAATATAAATAAATAAAATAAATTAAAAATAATAATAATGGCATCCTGAGACTTCCCTGGCAGTCCAGTGGTTAAGACTCTGCGCTCCCAATGCAGGGGACACGGGTTCGATCCCTGGTCAGGGAGCTAAGATCCCGCATGCTGCATGGTGTGGCCAAAAAGAGAGAAAGAAAGAAAGAAAAAGGTAATGGCATGCCTATGAATTGTGGCTGGATTTTTATCTTAAAAAGGGACTGAAATTCGTATTCAGTAAATTTTGTTCTTCTGATAGGTATAGTCGCATGACCTCAGAATTCCTCATGAGCTAATTATTAGAATGATTCTTTGCTAATCAGTTAAGAAAGTTTGGAGTCAAAAGAAAGGAAAAGGACAAAAGGCTGTATGTTATGAAGACAACCATTTCTGGCTTCTGGTTCGATGAATTTATGGCCAGGAGGTAGAATTCTCCTTTCTCGTGAGTTCGGCATTTTGGTTTTCTTTCTTTTTTTTTTTTTTAAGATTTTTGTTTTTTTGATGTGAACCATTTTTTAAAGTCTTTATTGAATTTGTTACAATATTGCTTCTTTTTAAAAATGGTTTTGGTTTTTTGGCTGCAAGACATGTGGGATCTTAGCTCCCCGACCAGGGATCGAACCCTCACCCCCTGCGTTGGAAGGCAAAGTCTTAACCACTGGACCGCCAGAGAAGTCCTGGCATTTTGGTTTTCTTGGATTTAAAATACTCACTGTGTCAGGAGAGAGCATTTCAAGCAGGCCAGATAAGATGAGGAGTCTTTTCTGCCTTCAAACCTTGATGTGCTAAGTTCAGTTGTACAGGGTAAAATAATAGGGCTCTGTTAGTGGTTGATATAGAAAACCACCTGTCAGAATATGCAATATTCTATCAATTTCTTTGCCCCAATTTAGAATTCATTCGACAAAAGATCCAGTCTTGTTCATCTCATATTAAAGTATGGTCAAATTTAAGCTAATTGAGAATGTTGTCTGATAGTGAATCTTCTCTCAGCTCCTTTGCAACCCTCTTTTTTCTCCCTCTAATATCAGAAAGAAGTCAGCTAGGAACAGCCTGTGGTGCTTTCTGAGGGGATTTCCTGCACCTTCACGTACTCTGACCGACTCTTTGATGGTAGAATGAAAAGAACATGAGCAAGCAGAAGCCACTCAGTAAGTACACGTGAGATTTGGTGGATGTACTTTGAAAAACTTGAACTGTTCTCATATTTTTGTTCCATCTACTCATCAACCTCTTTTTTTTAAATCTCAGAATTGTATTCACTTCACGTCTTTCCTAGCTCCACTATAGAGAGATGATTTTATGTCCTTCCTTGAAAGTAGAGTGTCTTGCTGGGTGGCTGTCATTTATCCTCTCATCATATAAAACTTGCTCCTCTCAGACCCCTTCTTCTCTGGAAAGTAGCTGTTCTGAGGATGGTGTTTGCATTTCAACCTGGTGATACTAAATCAAGGTGGCACAGAGACTAAATTGCAATCTTTTCAAAAAACATTACCATTTTTGAAGCTTGGGTTTCCTCTGATTACATAAGAAAAGAGACTCTAGGTATAAGATGCTGGGAAACCCTGTTTCTTCCCTCCAATCATCCCTTGCTTTCCTGCCTCTATACTGAATAACCAAGTGAGTATACTGCAGAAGCTTTCTTACCTGGTCTCTATGGCCTCTGTCTCCCTGGCAACTAAACTTTTCAGAGATTACAGGGAAAACGTTTCCTGCAGCCCCGTAGCTGTTTTAATGCTTTCAAATGTCAGAGGAAAAGATTCTACAGTCCCATGGGTGCTGGTGTGAACGGGTCAAGAGACAATATTTTAAAACTTGTTTAGTCAATTCTTCACGAGGCAGCAACCTTCAAAACGTGTGCAAATTATAAAAATGAAAAATAATGTAAGTAAACTGTGGAAGAGGTTTGGAAGTTAAGCAGAGAGAGACTCCTCTATTTGGCTGCCCCCAGAGCACTGGGTATGGGACATTCTACTTTCCTGTACCTACACATTTTCAAGGCAATAGAGATTTGCTTTCACAGCTGCTGGGGGTACAAAAGGCAAAGGGAGTCGGGTCACCAAAACACTCAGACTGACTTTCATCTTAAGTGCAAAGGAAACACAGCTTTTAACATTTCCCTGTTACTTATATGATCTTTCTCATGAGTGCCCACCTACCAAATATCAGTTTTGGGGGGTTATCATTAACTAATCCCCAATCTGGACATTTTTGTTACGTAACCTGGTCTAACAGAGATGGTGTTTTTTCAAACTCTTCTCCAGTCCTCAGAAACCACCATTTTACCCCGGATAGAACAGGTGGTTGTGGGACAGGGACTTACTACCTTCTCACGGTGGTGAGGAAATACATTCTCAGGAATTTGTTTGGTCATCTTATGCTTTTGCTGGGATAAGGACCTCTGAGGTGTAGCTGGTTCCATCCTGCTGGTATCTACTGCTGAAAGCTGCTCCTGGTAGGCTTTGGGTTCTTTTCTCTGTATTGGCACAGCTTGAGCACAGTGGTCTCCTCATGCTGATTTGGTAGCATGGGAGCACCCTTTGGTGCTATGGATACTCCTGAGAGACAACAACAGCTCCTGTACTTCAGGCTCAGACCTCTTTGGTAGACCTCACTTGTACATGCCTGGGCCCTTGTCTCTTGCCATGGTGACTCAGCCAGACCCTAAACTGCTTAGTGCCTCCACTAAAAATGAGTTTTTTTCATTATTATTTTTCAGTCTCAGGCTGGGTCCCATGCAAGCAGGCCCATATCTGTCACCTTAACTTCGAAGTTTAACATCGGCAGACAAACAATCTTATCATCAACATCCGAGCACCATGACTGATGTTTATTAGGCCCTCAGCATTTTTCTGCTGAATGACTGAATGAATGGATGAATGAATGGCTCTGCTGAGTTCTTAAGGAATAGAAGTCTTTAGCCCAACTACATTTATCCTTAAATATTTTTCAAGTGTATGCTCCAATTCATTCTTATCTAAGAAAGGAGTTGATAAGTACCAAGTCATTTAGGTAAATTTGTCACAGAAAAAGAATCAAAAGGCAGAAAGTATTCTAGAAGTGACTTGTTAAGACACCCCAGTGAGATTCTCTATTACCTTGCCAGGAAAGTAATGGCCCATCATCAATACAAGTAATTGCTAAAGCACATTGATAAGAAAGGCATCTTAATTAAAGATTCTATTGGAAACGTGTGGACCAATCTAATTTCTAGGCCACAGGGCAATAATAACCTTCCTATATAGTATGTTTCTCATTTTTATGAGCATTTATTGTTTGGAGCAACACTGTCTAATTGGACCAAGCACGGGGAAAAGAGCATTAATGCTCTTTGTGCTTGATACACATTTTGAATGGGAATGTGACTGCAGAGAAGACAGTGTGTTAAAGCCTCCATGGAACTTGACTTCTAAGACATCATAGACAGATAGGGAGCAGCCCTGGCTGAGTCCACTGGGGGTAGATATGGCTGCTGTTAATCTATTTGCACTGGGGTGTTGGTGCCAACTCAGATTCTCCTTGTTACTCAAGCTTCTTGTCAGAGTGAATCATTCTCAGTCACCGAATCCCACAAGAAAGTGGAAAGTACTAAGTTTTCATCAACAGATGAATGGATGAAGAAATTGTGGTGTATGTATACTACTGAAATACTACTCAGCCATAGAAAAGAAGGGAATCCTGCCTTTTGCAACAACGTGGATGCAACTTGAGGGCATTATACAAGATGAAAAAAGCCAGACAGAGAAAGGCAAACATTGTATGCACTCACCTATATGTGGAGTCTTAAAAAGCCAAAATCATACAAACAGGCAATAGAATGGTGGTTACCAGGGGTGGAGGGATGGGGGAAATGGGAAGATGTTGGTTAAAGGGTACAAACTCCCACCTATAAGTTGAATAAACCCTGAGGATCTAATGTACAGCATGGTGACTATAATTAACAATACTCTATTATAAACTTGAAAGTTAAGAGAGTAGATTTTAAATGTTATCACCACACACACACAGAATGGTAATTATGTGAGAGGATGGAGGTGTTAACTAACCTTATTGGGTATTCATTTTGCAACATATAGGTATATCAAATCATCACATTGTACACCTTAAACTTACGTATGTTATATGTCAAAAAAACTCAATATGACTTGAAAGAAACTTATGACTGGTGAAAAAAAGTGAAAAGTAGAGCTTTAAATACAAGATAAAAAAGAAAAAAAATTAAAGAAAAAATTGAAATTGCCAATAGAAGTATTGTAATATCCAAATCCCAAACAATGTACAACAACTTCTTTCTGATTGCAACAGAAGATGAAACCTTAAAATAAAAATGGCTGGGTATAAAATGCTCTAAATTTTGGCTCAAATCAATTTGTCCATAGATTAAGATTTTCTGATTCTTTATGAAGTTTACGTTATTGAAGTGGAGAAAAAAGACTTCTTAATTTCAAAACCATGATTGGTTGCATAGAATAGTTGCTGGATGTTCAATAAATAGTCTCTAACTCAATGTATTCTTAAGGGGTTTCCATGAGACAGGACAGTAGATACTGTGTGGTTTGTCTTTTTATATTGCTTATTGATAGATAAAAGAAGTTCTCATCTATACTATTGTTTTCACTGTATTTGTAACATTGCACAAAAACATGTTGCTGTTAAATGATTTGATAAACCATTGGCTTATACTGATATATATATACAACTCTTGCCTATGCTATTTTCCAACAGCACCAGAATCAGACCAATGGGCATCTTATTAAAAAATATCTTTAGCAAAGTAATTCAAGCTGTCTGCGATATAACAGTTGTATATCAGAGCTGACACAGGATTCTTTCCAGCCACTTGCTTTTATTAATGCAGACTTATTTATTAAGAGCATATTTTCACTTCATTTATTTGAATGCTTTTTAAATTTTTATTTTTAAAATTTATTTTATGAATGCTCATCTATGAATGTTCACAGTTGTGAACATAAAAGAGTTGAGTTCTCTCAGCCATCACTGGTTGGTTTTTCTCTCAGGGTTCTTTCCCATTTGGCTGAATTTTTTCTGTCCTTGTCTTCTTTTGTTTTTTGCCACCTTTGTTGACATATGGAAAAATCTTTATTTAGTTTTTTGCTGGCTTGTTTTAGCTCAGCTGGCCTGGAGGGCAGGACTAGAGTGGCAAACTGGGATTTTCAGAGTTAATAGCTGTGCTTTTTCATGAGCGGCATGGTCTTTGGACCAAGTCTTGAAGACTTAGGAGGGTAGAAGTCAGAGACCCACACAGTCTAAGCAAGTGGCCTTCCAAACAAAGACTTTTCGAGCCCCCTGTCTCACATGAGAATTATGAGATGGTGGCTCTGACCACACCACGGCATCACAAGTGGAGAGGGGGTTGAGACAAAGTCTTCACTGACAGGCCCTGGCAGGTGATTCCTCTAGAGTAGTTAATTAAGAGACATGTTATTTGTGGCTACCTTTAACACTATCTATCATGAGATATTCTCATGCCAAATTCCTTTTGACTTTTTCTGATAACCATTTAATTATTTACTAGACTAGAGATGTTCTAGGGCTTAGAAGGGTGGGGGGAGGAAAGCTGACATATCTGAACAAGTGAGTAGTTTATAATGGAACTAAAATATTCATAAAATGACAACTCAGATACTTCAGTTAACACATCCATTCTATTTCTGTTCCAGATAGTAAATTGAAGCCTCTAAATAACGTTTGTTTTACAATGGATGGTGCATTTCTGAACAGAGCAGACACATTTGAAGTCACTACCTTGTGCTCAGTTGATCTCTTTAGATCTGGGATAGGAAGCAGACTCTTTCAATATACATGTACTATGAATAGTAGACATGGGAACTCTGTTTAGCGCATTCACTTTGTAAGCGAATGATTCTTCAGTTTTCCCAAGAGGACAGGTTACTTATTTAACTTGGTTACCTGACAACATTTTGCATTGGTTTGTCATGCAGGGAGGTCTCAGTTACACAGTATTGGATAAATCAAGATCCTTGGTTCATTATACATTCTTATATTTGGTCTTTGTATGGCTCAGTTTGATTTAGTTATGCAGTTGGTTAATTAATTATTTAAAGTATGTAAGCAGTACTTGCACAAGCTTTAAACAAAACAAAGTGAAATCTTGATAATAACCTGCATCTAACTATGTACCCTTCCCATGAATCAGAAGTCAGAATAGATAATTGACTTGAACAAGGTCACGTATTGGGTAAGGGTAGAGATGGATTTCAAATAAAACTTTGAACTTCCTAACCATTAACTCTTAGAAAAAGATCAGTATGTCAGTGATGTTTCTTAAACCCCCCAAAAAACAGTAAAGGAAAGAATGAAAGAAAAGAAAGAAAGAAAGAAAAAAAGAAAGAAAGAAAGAAAGAAAAAGAAAGAAAGGAAGGAAGGAAGGAGGCTTCATGGAAGAGATGACACTTTATCTCATTGTCAGCAGATTAATTATTTATTATTCAACAGCTAAAAATGAAAAACATTGAGAAACATTCTGTGAGTGCTATGTACTTTTTGCAGACACGTAGCCTTACTTATTTGTAAAGGCAATACATACAATATAGGAAAAGGCAATAATATATAAACCTGAACATTTATAAAGCCATATGTACCCATATACTGATTACATTTGCTGATCACTCTTAAACCATTACTCTAATATGCCTCATTTGTGCAGGCTAAACTTTCCATCATTATGTGCTACATATGATTTAAAAAATTATCACCACGTGTCCCCTTTTACATGTCTATCCAAGCAGCACAATCTCCCTCAATATAATCACCTTGGAATACTTGGCATTTACTCCAACAATTGCTGCCAATTTCTTGAAATGTTTTTGGAGCTTCGTTTAATTGGATTTTCACTTGTTGCCATCTTAAGAGGGGCCTAATAAAACCAATATCATTATTTTAATGTTCCATCTCCCCACACCGTTCCATGCAGAATAGCATCATTTATTATTATGTCAGTCAGGATTTTGAGCTGCAAGCAACAGAAACCCTTACTGATGTAAGCAGAAAAAGAATTTCTTGGTAGAAAATTGGGGAGCTCATAGAATTTCTGAGAATATTAGAGAAATGAGTTTTCAGATAGGCAGATACAAAGGGCATCCATGCAGTCAGAAGTGCAACCCAAATAATTCCTGTGACCCAGTTTTGTGAAAGCACGACTGAGTGAGGGCTGTCACAGCTTCCACCGCTGACATCATCAGTGATGTACCCTGGCTGCTGCCAGTGGCACTATGTACGTGGCTGCCCCTGCCACTGTGGCCAGAAATAATTCCCTCTTTCTTCTTTCTTGCTCTGCCAGTTCCAGATTCAGAATCCTGCTGAGGTCCATCTGATTGATTTAAACTTCACCATGGTCCTATGATTTTCAGGAAAGCTGAGAAAAGGAATGTCTGGCTTCCTCATCTTCTTTAGTATTCAGAGACTTCTCTTCCCATATGGCAGAGATAGGGAGAGGCTCACAAATACGTGTGTTCTCTATCCACAGTGTAGAGTTGTTTCTGATCATTTCCTGGACAGAGTCTGTATTTCCCAGGCCACCTTGCATTTAGATGAATGGAATAGAAATGGAAATGACAGTGTCACTTCTGGCTGATGTGGTTAAGGATTGGTGTGCCTTTTTCGCTTTCTCTTTCCTCTTCTGTAGGACCTTGTATTGAAGACTATGGGGCCCCAAATTGGAAGAAACCTAGAACTCTGAATACAGAGTTGACGGCCAGCTGAATTCCAGCCTTGGGCTTTTGTGTGAATGAGAAGTCATCTTCTGAGATCTGTGGAGTTTATCTATCACAGGTACACTCATTATTAATTTTTTCTATGCTTCATACTCCATCCTTACTGGTATTAATTATTGGACTGGCTTTTGATACAGTGACACCTCTAGGATTGTTGAAGATATGACTGAATGCACCCCTTGAGTAGGAAGAGAATCAGTTTATCTTAAGGATAAACTAAGGATGGGGACTTTCAAGAATGTACACAGCATCTATTGGAACTAGACAAAAAGTTTCTAACCTTTTTCCTGATGTGATGTACAGAGTGACTGGTCCAGGCTAGAATTGTGCATTCCCTTGGTTGTGTCCTGGGCTGTCTTTAATCCCAAGCCTTAGATGCAATTGTGCCTAGACTTAATTCTTACAGTGACTTTGAATCTGCTCCAATATATATGAATTTAAAAAACAAACCAACCTCACATTTCCATTCTCTAAGTGGCATTAATAGCAAATTACTTACAACACACCCTACAATCATGCAGCCCATCAATAAGTCAGGACCCCCAGATTAGCACCTTTCTACCAAGCTTGGGCTTGAACAGAAAGCTACTGGGGGAAAAGAATAGGGTTCTCTTAGTTGTAGGAAAAGACACTTCATACTCCTTTGCATAAATTCAGCTATAAAAAGCTCCACCCTCCAACACACAGATATTCTTCTCTAACACCCTGAACAAAACCTTCTTCCATCAAATCTTTGGAAGCCTTCCGTGGCATCACACTCTTTCACAAATCTCTCTCTGTTTTCAGTTTGGCCGTATAATCTGCTTATAAATGTGACATGGAGGAGCCATGTCAAGCTCCCCCAGTGGCTCCAGGCCAAGCATTTTTTTCCCCAAAGAATAATCTTATCTGCACAGAATGGTCCAGCCTGCAGAGAATTCTCCTTCTGAATTTTATATTCTAATATCACTTGGTCCACTTAATGTTTCTTGTTGGCAGGGGAAATGAGATTTTTCTGAGTTAATTCTAATTAAACCCATAAGCTGCATTTTACACACCCTTGAGAGTATAAGAGAACACATTCCGGGGGCACTTTCCCCTGGTGTCATCTTCCAGGTAAGTAACTGTGTTGGGAAAGATTGGCCATGGGACTGGGAGGTATTAGTGCCCTGACAGAATAGTCTCCAGAGTAAGTAGACTCTTCTGATAGACAGTTATGGCATTTTAAGAATCATCAGAAGCTGTTAGTATGTATCTTACATGGTATTTTATAAATGGGGACTGAATTGTATTCTATTAAGTCAAGGATGGGATCACGTGGTGGACAGACAGGGAATCTGGCTTTTGGTTCTTGAACTCTATACCTTCCCAAACTCCTGAAAACATTAAAAAAAAAAAACCCAACACTTTGTTTATATTTGGTCCTCAGCTTCTTGGAAAAGCAACTCCTCAATTTCTCAGAGCTCTGCTTTGGATTTTACAACACCACCCCAGGCATTAGGGGACAGAGAACATACTGGGAACAGTTTTCTTTTCTGTAGAGGTAGTTTAAGTCCTCCAGGGCTGAGCCACTGCACTCAAAGGTAAATTTATTAGTTGACAAACTACATTTATTGTGGAGGATCAAGATTAAGTGATCCTCCAAGTTATAGGCTTCTCTTTTAGAAAATTCATGAGAAACGAGAAGAGAAAAATCCCATGCCAGTGGCAAGTACCCAGGTGGGACCTCCAAGATCCATTTCCTTGGCACTTACACATTTTTCTTGCTGTCACATACGTCTTCATCTTCTTGCCAGAGCTGCTACCCTCTCTTCAAATTCTTGACAGGCTAGGATAGGGGACACTGAGTCAGCAAGGGACATAGAAGAGTGGAGAAAGAAGAAGCAGGGCCAAATTTTTACCAGCTCTGGGAATCATGACTCCTCCCTTAATGGTATATTTTTCAGTTTTATTGAGGTACAATTGACAAATAAAATTGTAACATTCATAAAATGTACAAGGATATAATTCGATATATGTATACCTTGTGAAAGGATTCCCCTCATCAAGTTAACTAACACGTCCATCACCTCACATATTTACATTTTTTCTCTTGATAAGAACACTTAAGTTCTACTCTCTTGCCAAATTTCAGTCATACAATACAGTGTAATCAACTATAGGGACCATGTTATACATTAGATCCTCAGACATTGTTTACCTTCTAAGTTAAAGCTTGTACCCTTTTACCAACCCCTTCCTATTTCCCCCGCATCCAGCCCCTGGCAACCACCTTTCTACTCATTCTATTTTGTTTCATCGAGTCCCATCATTTTTAAAAAATTTGTTCCTATTTTTTTTAGATTCCACATATAAGTGATATCATGCAGCATTTGATTTTCTCTGCCTGGCTTATTTCACGTAGCATAATTCTCTCCATATATGTATGTAACATTTTCTTTATCCATTCTTCTATCAACAGACGCTTAAGTTGTTTCCGTTCCTTGGCTGTTGTGAATAATGCTGCAGGAAACATGGGAATACATATCCCTCCAAACTAGTGATTTTTGTTTCCTCTGAATATATATATATACCCAGAAGTGGGATTTCTAAGTCATAAGTTAGTTCTGTTTTTAATCTTTTGAGGAACCTCCTTATCGTTTCCATAGTAGCTGTATCAGTTTACATTCCCACCAACAGTGCAAGAGGGTTCCCTTTTCTCCACATCCTCTCCAGCATTTGTTCTCTTGTCTTTTTGGTAATAAATACCCTAATATGTGTGTGTATTTGCTCTTCTTTTTGTCTTGACATCACATGCTGTACAGGTACCACCATTAAAGCATTTTCATAGTGAAAAATAAATATAAATAAATACCCTAATAGCTCTGAGATGATAACTCATTGTGGTTTTGATTTTCATTTCCCTGATGATTAGTGGTGTTGACCACCTTTTCATGTACTTATTGGCCACTTTGTATATCTTCTTTGGAAAAATATCTATTCAGGTCCTTTGCCCATTTTAAAATGGATTTTTTTTTTTTTTTTGCTATTGAATTGAATGAGTTCCTTGTATATTTTGGATAATAACTTCTTATCAGACATGTGGTTTGCATATGTTTTCTCCCATTCTGTAGGTTGCCTTTTCATTTTGTTGAGGGTTTCCTTTCCAATGCAGAAGATTTTTAGTTTGATGTAGCCCCACTTGCTTATTTTTGCTTTTGTTGCTTTTGCTTTTGGTATCAAATCAAAAAAATCTTTGCCGAGACCAACGTCAAGATTACTGCCTAGGTTTTCTTCTAGGAGTTTTAAGGTTTCAGGTCTTATATTCAAGTCTTTAATCCCTTCTGAGTTGATTTTTGTGTACAGAAAAATGTTTGTATCTTACACTTAAGATAGGGAGTCCAGTCTCGTTCTTTTGTGTGCGGATATCCAGTTTTCCCAGCACCATTTATTGAGGAGACTATGCTTTATCTATTGTAATTCCTGGTTCCTTTGTCAAAAATTAATTGACTACACATGTGTGGGTTTATCTCTGCATTCTCTTTTCTGTTCCACTGAACAATATATCTGTTTTTATGCCCATATCATACTGTTTTGATTACTATAACTTTGTAGTTTGAGATCAGGAAGTGTGATACCTTCAACTTTGTTTTTGTTTCTCAAAATTGCTTTGGCTGTTCAGGGTCTTCTGTGGTTCCATACACATTGTAGATTTTTTTGGTTCTATTTCTGTAAAACCTACGATTGGGATTTTGATAGGGATTGCACTGAATCTGTAGGCTGCTTTGAGCAGTATGGACATTTTAACAATATTAATTCTTCCAATCCCTGAATGTGAAATATCTTTGCATTTATTTGTGTCTTCATGAATTTCTTTCATTAATGTCTTCTGGTTTCAACATATAGCTTTTTTCCACCTCCTTGGTAAAATTTATTCCTAAGTATTTGATTCTTTTTGGTGCTATTATAAATGAGATTGTTCCTCTAATTTCTTGTTCTGAAAGTTTGCTGTTAGTGTATAGAAATGCTATTGATTTTGTGTATTGATTTTGTATCCTATAACTGTACTGTACTGAATTCATTTATTAGTTCTAACAGGTTTGGGTTTTATATTTGGAGTCTTCAGGGTTTTCTCCATATAATACCATGTCATCTGCAGAGAAAATTTTACTGCTTCCTTTCTAATTTGGATGCCTATTTATTTCCTTTTTTTTTTTTTTTTGCCTAATTTCTCTGTATAGGATTCTAGTATTATGCTGAATAGGAGTGGTGAGGGTGGGCATCCTTGTCTTGGTCCTGATTGTAGAGGAACACCAGTGAGTATGATGTTAGCTGTGGGCTTGTCATAAATGGCCTTTATTATGTTGAGGTAGATTCCTTCTATAACCAATTCATTGAGAATTTGTACCATCAAATGATGTTAAATTTTGTCAAATGTTTCTTCTGCATCTACTGAGATTGTCATATGATTTTTATCCTTCATTTAGTTATAATGGTGTATCACGTTTACTGCTTCATGTATGTTGTGCCATCCTTGCATCCCAGGAATAAATTCCACTTAATCATAGTGTATGATCCTTTCAATGTGCTGTTGAATTTGGTTTGTTAATATTTTGTTGATGAATTTTTGCATCTATGTTCATCAGGGATGTTGTTGGCCTGTAATTTTCTTTTCTTGTAATGTCCTTGTCTGGGTTTCTATCAGGGTAATACAGGCCTTGTAAAATGAATTTGGATGTGTTCCCTCCTATTCCATTTTTTGGAAGAGTTTGAGGAGAATTGGTATTAGTTCTTCTTTAAATGTTTGAAGTGGAGCCATCTAGTTCTGAACTGATTTTGTTCAGAAGTTTATGATTACTGATTTAATTTTCTTACCAGTAATTAATTTGTTTGGATTTTCTCTTTCTTCATAATTCAGTGTTGGTAGGTTGTATGTTTCTACAAGTTTATCCACTTCTTATAAGTTATCTAATTTATTGGTGTTTAGTTGTTCCTAGTAGTTTGTTATGATTGTTAGTATTTCTGTGTTATCAGTTGTAATGTCTTGTCTTTCATTTTTTATTTTATTTATTTGAGTTTTCTCTCTTTTTTTCATAGTTAGTCTAGCTAAAAGTTTGTCAGTTTTGTTAGTCTTTTTAAAAACCATCTCTTAGTTTTACTGATCTTTACTATTATCTTTCTAGTCTCTATTTAATTCATTTCCTTCCTTCTACTAATTTTGGGCTTAGTTTGTTCTTTTTCTAGTTCATTGAGGTGTATAGCTAGGTGGTTTATTTTAGATCTTTCTTTTTTTTCTTAATGTAGGCATTTATTGCTATATACTTCCTTCTTAGAACTGCTTTTGCTGCATCTCAGTTTTGGTATGTTGTATTTCCATTTTCATTTGTATCAAGGTAATTTAAAAATTTTCCTTTTTGTTTTTCTTTGACTTATTGTTTGTTCAGAAGCATGTTATTTAATTATCACGTATTTGTAAAGTTTTCAGTTTTCCTTTTGTAATTTATTTCAAGTTTCATACCGTTGGGATTAGAAACAATGCTTGGTATGATTTCAAACATCTTAAATTCATTTAGACTTGTTTTGAGGCCTACTATATGAACTATCCAGAGAATGTTTTATGTGTGCTTGAGAAGAATATGTATTCTGCTGCTTTTGGATGAAATATTCTGTATGTCTGTTAGGCCCATCTGGTTTACAGTGTAATTTAAGTCCAGTTTTCCCTTATTAATTTTATGTTGAGAAGATCTATCTATTGTTGAAAGTGGAGTATTGAAGTACCCTACTATTATTGTATTGCTGTCTATTTTTCCCTTCAAAACTGTTAATATTTGCTTTATAGATTTAGGTGCTCTAATATTGGGTGCATATACATTTACAGTGATTTAATTCTTTCATTTCCTTCTGGTATCCCCATAATACATGTATTGGTCAGCTTAATGTGTTCTGTAAGTCAAACTATTTTCACTCCCAGCCTTGAAGGAGTGATCTTGTGTAGGAGATGAACCTTATCCTTCAACCCTGCTCTAGCTCTTAGTTGTCTCTCAAACCTTTGGGATTGTCCAAGCTGCAGTCTTTCTTCTTGGTGACTCCTAGCAGTTCAATGAGTGCCAAGACCCATACATCTCAAAGGGGAGGATTGCAGTTAGCACAGGTTGATTAGAAGCTGAACTCCCAGGTAGCAGTTGGAAGCATGTAGTCAAACTCCTTCCGGGGAGAAACTGGGATATGGGTGTTTGCACCTGCTGCTTCTGCACTGAGCCCTGTAGAAATAGCTGCAAGCAAGCGTTCACATGTCTGTTAAGAACTCCTTCTTTTTTTGCTTATTCCTGTGGGACTTGTGAATGCAAGTCCTGCTGGCTTTCTGAACTACGTGATTTGGGGGCCCATCCCTTGGGTGGCAGCCTTAAAAGTTGGGCCACTAGGTGTGGGAGTGTCACTCCTCAGGGAGGACCTGGGAGTTGAAGGTTCCCTCCTGATTGAATGCTGCTACACTGTTACACAGCAGTAGATAGCTGGCACTGTACTGGGGTGGGATTTATGGCAAGCGTGTGTCTCAGCCTTTCCTCCCTATTTTCATGTGGGTATTTTTTCAGTCACCTGATAGGTAGGAGTCACTCAACTAGTTTCTGCATTTCTCTCAGAAGGAATTGTTCTGTGTGTAGCTGTATATTCAGAATGTTCATGGGAGGAAGGAACTTCAGGGACCTCTTATTTTGCCATCATGGTCCGGACTCTCAGCAGAGACCCTCCCCCCCACCATGGTGTTTTTTACCATTATATCTCATTGAATTTTCACTAGACTAAAAACTGCTGGAAGGAGTTAGCAACTAGTATTAACATTCCCTTTTACAAGTGAGTGATCTGACAATATCCCCCGCCTCCAAACTTCTTTAATCACTTCTATGGCTCTGAATTGCCTTAAGAATAAGATTTAAACACTCTACAAAGCCCTTCACAAACTTGTTTCTTTCCTTCCTCAGCAAGCCCAATTCATACTGCTGCCCTTTCACACAGTAATGTCCAGACATACTGAGTTTTTGAAATTTCTCCATGCACTTCTCTCTCTCTCTCATTCACTTGGTGTTTCAGTTATCTATTGCTGTATAACCAACGATCCCAACACTTAGTAACTCAAAATAGCAATGATTTATTATCTCTCATGATTCTGTGGGTTGGCTGGGTGTTCTGCCAGTCTTGCCTGGGCCTTCTTACGTGGATTCATTCTTCTGATGGGCAGCTGGAACTGGAGTGTCTAAAATGGCCCCACCTACACATTGTGGCCTTGGTAAAGATGGCAAGAAGGTTGGGATGTCTCTCCACATGGTCTCTTATCCTTCAGCCATCTAGTCCAAGCTTCTTTACATGATGGCTGTGTTACGAGAGGCAGGAATGGGAATTGAGAGGTCTCTTAAAGCTCCAGAATTTCTGCATGTCATTTCCTCCACATCTCAGTGGTCAGAGCAAGTCACAGTTTAGATTCAGGGGAAAAGTTGATTCTATTGCTTGATAGAAGAAGCAGCAGCATCACATTGCAAAGGGGTGGCGACACAGAGAGTCATGATTCATTGAAGGCCACTGATATTATAATAGGCACATAGAAATGTTCTTCCCTTTCACTTGGTGAATCCGTATTTGCCAAATTTGTCTCAATGGGTAGCGGCTCCCTTTCTGGGCTTCTGTGACCTACTGGGCTAATCGCTATGAAAGCATTTATCACAGGCTCTGAAATCACCTGCTTCCAAATGCATCTTCTCTAGACTGTGAGTCCACCAGTTTTATCTCTAGGGTATAGCACATGGACTGGAACCTGGATGGAGTTCACTAAATATTAATTAAATGGATGAGGCTCAAAGAGTTAAGAATCTTATCCAAGATTACACAGAAAATAAGCTCTACTATATTGCCTGGGAGTCTTCCCTCAAGAAATGAAGGCCTTATATCAAATTTTAAAAATAATAGTGATGAATATAATGGAATTATCTTATATTGCCTTTATTTTATTTTATTTTATTTATTTGAAGTATAGTTAATGTACCTTATTATACTTTACAGGTGTACAATATTCATAATTTTTAAAGTTCATACTCCATTTACAGTCATAAAATACTGGCTATATTCCCCATGTTGTACAACATATCCTTGTAGCTTATTTTATACATAATAGTTTGTACCTCTGAAACCCCTACCCCTATGTTGCCCCTCCCTGCTTTCCTTTCCCTTCTGGTAACCACTAGTTTCTTCTCTGTATCTGTGAGTCTGCTTTTTTTGTTGTTGTTGTTATATTCACTAGTCTGATACATTTTTTAGATTCCACATATAAGTGATATCATACAGAATTTGTATTTCTCTGTCTGACTTATTTAACTTATCATGATATCCTCCAAGTCCATCCATGTTGTTGCAAATGGCAAAATTTCATTCTTTTTTATGGCTGAGTATATTCCATTGTATATATATATATATATATATACCACATCTTCTTTATCCATTAATTTGTTGATAGACATTTTGGTTGCTTCCATATCTTGGCAATTGTAAATAATGCTGCTATGAACATTGGGGTGCATGTATCTTTTTGAATAGGTGTTTTTTTTGGGGGGTATACAGCTGGGAGTGGAATTGCTGGGTCATATCATAGTTCTATTTTTAATTTTTTGAGAAAACTCCATACTGTTTTCTATAGTGGCTTCACCAATTTACATTCCCTCCAACAGTATATGAGGGTTCCGAATTCTTCACATCCTCGCCAACATTTGTTATTTTTGATGATGGCCATTCTGACAGGTGTGAGGTAGTGTCTCGTAGGGGTTTTAATTTGCATTTCTTTGATGATTAATGATGTGAGCATCTTCTCATGTACCTGTCAGCCACCTGCATTTCTTATTTGGAAAAACACCTGTTCAGGTCTTCTGCCCATTTTTAAAACAGGTTGTTTGTTTTTGTGATGTTGAGTTGTATGAGCTGTTTATATATTTTGGTTATTAACCCCTTATCAGTCATATCATTTGCAAATATTTTCTCCCATTCTGTAGGTTGTCTTTTTATTTTGTTGATGGTTTCCTTTGCTGTGCAAAAGCTTTTAAGTTTATTTGCTTTTATTTCATTTGTCTTAGGAGACAGATCCAAAAAATATTTCTACAATTTATGTCAAAGAGTGTTTTGCCTATGTTTTCCTTTAGGAGTTTTATGGTTTCTGGTCTTACATTTAGATTTTTAACCTATTTTGAGTTTATTTATGTATATGGTATTAGAAATGTTCCAATTTCATTCTTTTACATTAGCTATCCAGTTTCCACAGCACCACTTAAGAGATTGTCTTTTCTCCATTGTATATTCTTGCCTCTTTTGTTATAGATTAATTGACCATAAGTGCGTGGGTTTATTTCTGGGCTTTCCATCCTGTTCCATTTATCTCTATGTCTGTTTTTGTACTAGTACCATATTGTTTTGATTACTGTAGCTTTGTAGTATAGTCTGAAGTCAGGGAGTATGATTCCTTCAGCTCTCTTCTTCTTTCTAAAGATTATTTTGGCTCTTTGGGATCTTTTGTGTTTCCATACAAATTTAAAAATTATCTTTTCCAGATCTGTGAAAAATGCCTTTAGTATTTTTATAGAGATTGCATTGAATCTATAGATTGCCTTGGGTAGTGTGGTTATTTTAACAATATTAATTCTGCCAAATATAGTATATCTTTCCATCTCTTTGTGTTGTCTTCAACTTTTTTCATCAGCATCTTATAGTGTTTGGAGTAAAGGTCTTTTACCTCCGTAGGTAGTTTTATTCCTAGGTATTTTATTCTTTGTGATGTGATGGTAAATGGGATTGTTTCCTTAATTTCTCTTTCTGAATGTTTGTTGTTAGTGTACAGAAATGCAACAGATTTCCATACAGTTTGCATCCTGCAACTTTACTCAATTCATTGATGAGCTCTAGTAATTTCTGGTTTATCTTGCCTTTTAAGAATGAAGAAGTAATTTTAGGAGAGGTCCTTCTCATTGTCAGGTTTTTCCTGGAGAAGAGGTTGTCTGTCCTGGGGATAATAGCTGGAATAGTGTTTTGCTACTCAAAGTGTGGTCCAGGGACCAGGAGCATTGACATCACTTGGAAGCTGGCTGGCAATACAAAAGCTCAGGCCCTGCCCCAGGTGTACAGAATTAGGATCTGCATATTCACAAGACCCCCAGGCAATTCCTATGTACTTTAAAAGTTTAGAAGCATTGGGTTAGAGTATATTCTTGAGTGGTATTTCATACCCACTACAACAATGACTCTTAAGAGGCAGCCTCAAAAGCAACCCTACTCTCCTAACTAGGAGAGATGATATTTCTCAATTAATTGTCACTAAGTTTCCAGGGTGACTTGAGTTTGGCCCTCTCTGATTTTGCTTAGTATAAATAAAAGCAAAGCAAGTGACACTGGGCCTTTTGTGGAAGTTTCTCAGTGGAGCCCTGATGTGGTATTTGTTACTGAAACATTGTCATAATGTTTGAGTTATTTTTGGCTTATACTGTACTTTTAAGTATTTAAATATTAACAAAAGAATAATGTGTGTGCAGTGTAAGCAAAGCCTTGCATTTCCTAGAATTTGTGTTGTTATGTTTCCAATCTTTCAATTTTTTTTCCAATCTTGCATATTGAAGTGTGTTTCATTTTAACTTAATTTTTAATTTTTTCTTTTTCATTAAAAAAATAAAGAATGAGGCAGGAGAGTGTGTTATTCACAGTAACTGGAGAAGAAAAACACAAAGCCACAGCTATGTGAAAGTGTGGAAAGAGATACAAACAAAGCTTATCTAAATTTAACCAGGATTTATTAAGTATTCAAAAGTAATCATTTTCCATGTAACACACATAATTCAAACCAAGAGTTTATTGTGACAATCCATTAAGTTGGGCATATTTGTTATTTATATTATAATAATTATGATTATTGTTTAAATAAAAAAGCAATATCACTATGTAGTCAAAGGTTTAGTAGAATTCCTACTCTAAATGAGTTGGTTTTTAGGGGTGTGTGTATGTGTGTTTGCATGCATGTCTGTGTTTTTATGATGAGCCTCCTTTGGATCCAATCTTTGTGAGTAATCTCTTCAGGAACTCTATCAGCCTCACTAAGACTTGGGTTTTCCAAGGTAGAAAGGGTCCTATCTCTTACTTGGGAATTCCCAGAGCTGGGGACAGTCCCTTACCTGCTGAAAGGCTTTTCTAATTCAACAAAGAATATAGAAAGTGTCATCAAAGTTTGCTCAAACCCCCTACTTGCATATATTTTTCAGTGGCATCCTGCCAATTTGTGCGAGTTGCCCACAGGTTGAGCAGCCCAGTCACTCAGCTTATTAAGGGTTAAATGACTGATTCAGGGCAATAGTCGGGGAAGGGCCAAAGTCAGGATAAAAGTGCCAGGCTCATGCTGCATGTTTCCCCTTTTCTTTCACAGGTCCAGCAGCCTTTGACATTCAGGCAATCTGGAGCAGTGATTCTCAAAGTTGAGCCTGTATCAAGAATCCCCTGGAGGGTTTATTAAGACAGTATTGCTGGGTCCCACTCCCCACATTTCTGAGTCAGGGGATATGGGATGGGCTTGGCAAGTTACGTTTCTTTTATTTACTTTGGTTTATTTTATTTTTTTATTGATGTATAGTTGATTTACAATGCTGTGTTAGTTTCTGCTGTACAGGAAAGTGATTCACTTTTTCGTATATATATATATATATGTGTATATATATATATATATATATATATATATATATATATATACACACACACACATACAAACACATTATTTTTTATATTGTTTTCCATTAGGAACTTGCATTTCTAACAACCAAATAATGTTGATGCTGCTGGTCTGGACTCCGCACTTTGAGAACAACTTGTCTAGAGTTTGGTTTATCGACAATGCCCCAAAAGTTAAGAAAGGTTACTATGAGATTGTTACTAGGACAATTCAGAGGTCTGACTGATTGATTGATTTTTCTGATAGGCAAGATGATGTAATGTTAAGGGCATGATCTTTGAAGTCTTTGTTCGAGTTCAACTCCTAGTCTCACTGTTTGCTAGGCTAGGTGGTCATGGGCAGGGTACCGATTATAATTTGTCTCAATTTTCTCGTTGTCAAGTGGGGACAGTAATATCTAACTCATAGGGATTTTGCGAAGATAAAGTGAGACTAATATATTTCACAATGTTTTGCATCTAAGAACTGTTTGAAAAATCTTAGCTATTATTAGGTATTAATATCTACTCCTACATGAGTGGATTGTCCCTGAAAGCTCACCCAGGGTATGTCAGGTCAGGAAAGTATCTGCTCTCCTAAGAGCCTTTGTCATGTATAAACTGAGTGCTCAACTCTAGAGCATAAATCTGTTCAACTCAATCCAATCCAACAAATATTTATAGCATGTCCACTCTGCTGGAGACCATGTTTAATGCTAGGCAGATATCTAAATATTTTCAGCTGTCATATTAGTTATCTATTGCTGAATAACAAATTACCCCCAAACTCAGTGGCTTAAATAAACATTGATTATCTCACAGTTTCTGTGGGTCAGATATTCAGGAGTGGCTTTGTTGATGGTACTTCTGGTTCAGGATCTCTCACGAGTTTGCAGTCAGAATGTCTGCTGTGGCTACAGCCATCTGAAGGCATAAGTGAAGTTAGATCTACTTCCAGGGTGGCTCACGATACTCCTGACAAGTTGTCAGGAGGCTTCATTTCTACCCCATATGGGCTTCTCCATAGGGATGTTTGACTGTCCTCATGACACGGCACCTGGCTTCTCCCAGAGCCAGTGATCCAACAGAGAGTAGGAAGGAAGCTTCAGTGCCTTTTATGACCTAGTCTGGGAAGTCACAGTCTGCTATTTCTGAAATATCTCATTGGTTCCACATGTCAGCTCTATTTAGTGTGTGTCTGGTGAGGAAAGAACTATACAAGAGGTGTGAATACTGGTGCCATTTGGAGGTTGGCTACCATGATGTGGAAACTGAAGTTTAAGAAGAGTGATACATCCACTAGTAAATAACTGTATTCAAAGATGGAACGGGATAAGACCACCAAGTGAAGATGCAGATTCAGCACCGCATGGGGAAAAGTTGTTTTAGCCAACAAGAAAGTGCTTTGTGTAAGAGAAGCATCTGATTGGGACCCTGAAGAAAATGTCAAGGAAAGACATAACTGGAAGAAGGACAACATGAAGTGAGCATAAACAAAATCCTCATGAAAAACAGTGAAAGCAATGTGTTTGAGTTTCAAATTAAACCTGTGTACCTGACCTCACATGATGTCCTCTACAAAATATTATAACCCCACACACAATCCATGTTTATTGAACTGAGGACTCCATCTGGAAACTTTATGACTCAGCAGTCATATGTATAATAAAGACATCAAGATTGGAAAGGGGGTTCCAACCAATGGGAAAAATCTCTATCCTCTAAACCTCTATAGCTTTTTTGGTCTGTATACCCATAAATAGGGTGACCATTTGTCCAGGTTTGTACAAGACACTACAGTGTATGCCTGTTGTCCTTGTGTAATTAATAGTATCTGCTTTCACTTTTAAAATGTCCTGGTTTGGACAATAAATTGTATCATTGCTTGATATACTGAGAAATCGGGTGGGATGAGTTTTTTAATCATAGACCTGTGGCTCTAAGTATCCTGAAGACGGAAATTAAGAATGAACTTTCTTGTATTCTCTAAAACCTAGACCAATACACTGGTTAGAGAGGGTGCTAAAATAATGATCTGTTATGGATTGGAATTACATATTACATCGAGGAGATTACAAGTAAGCCTTATACATAGTGTTAAAATACAGTCCAGAAGTCAGCCAGATATTGTAAGTTTCCATGGAAGGGAGGGAATAGAAAGAGAAAAAATAGAACACCAACAGTGGAGAGTTGATGCACTGAGCACTTAAAGGGTTAAAGTAGTTCTTCGAGCTCTGGGTGTGAACTACATAGTGTCTTAATAATACCTCTAATACCTGTGCATTTATATGAGCAGAACAAGTGAAAACCTGCCTTGCAGAAATTAGATTAAACAGTTGAAGGAGACAGTCATTTTAATAAGGAGCTTCTATATAAAAACCCTTGATACATCATTATCTATTTATTCCTCTCAGTCATTCAATTTTATTTTATCCTTCATAATTAAAAAGGAGACAAAACCAAGTCTTTAAAAAATGATCCAGTGCCACTGTGTTTTGTGTAAACAATATTGGCAGGATGTAGTTCAGTTTGCCTCTGTTCAGGGTCTGTTGCTATTCTTTCTCTCCTCACTCCATCTTTATGCTTTCCTCCCATGAGGTCTTTCACAGATATTCAGGGGGTAGAAATATCTTTTGATACGGAGGCTATTAGTAGAATTATGCTCACACATAGAGAATCATACCATTGCAACATTTCAAAGATGAGGCAGGCAGTCTTAATATGTCTCTCTCTTTTATCTGGATAGCATTTATCACCTTCTGTACTCCCTTGGTACACCATCTTTATTGGTATCAGAAAGTATTAGCTGCTAACTCATTTTCTCATTCTCTGGTAAGTCCCTTGAACCAAAGTTGCATTTGGGGACTGTATTGTAAATTTGATCCAGTGTGAAGGTTCTTGGAAAGCTGTGATACACGTTGTACAAAGGTGTCAATGATAAGATAACACTTAACCTCCTTCCACTCCCTCCCCCCTTGTATACAATGCATACACATTTTTCTTACACGTATCAATTCATTTAATGAAACCTACACAATTTCTAATGACAAACACAAACAACCAAGGCTTAACACACCTTTCTGGCATGTGATTTTTTTCTTAATAAGTAACCTAAAGCTCAGTTAAGTAACTTTATTTATACAATTTTTTTGAGAAATAAATTATGAAAGTTAAGGCACTTATGAAGTTTAAAGCACTAAGCTCGCTATCATTTAAATATGCAGTTTGCCAAAAGTTCAACAGGCAGTTAGCCAGAAAGACAGTTCATCCCTTTAGACTAGTGTCAAGGTCACGACCTCACTTATCTCTGTATTGTATCATGATCAATAGATGTTGTTAAGTTTCCTGTGTATTCTCTTGGGTGTGGAACATTCATTGTGCCTGTAAAAGGGGAAAATTCTGTAATTTAATCCTTAAACAGATTTGACATATGAAGGGACAGTAAATTAGAAATAATTTAGCTGATGGCTTGAAACTGTCTTAGCTCTTCATTGAAGCCTTCTTATTTGTGACTAGTATGTAAATCCACCCATTTTTTAAACCTCTTCTCTGGGGCTCTAGGGAATTTGGAGTGAATAGATGTGAAAAAACACTAAAGGTACGATGACAGATGCTGCAGTTGGAGGAGGACAGGTAGAATTCTCTTGGGTAGATTCCTAGGAGTGGAATTGCTGGGTCATGTGGTGAGTTTCAACAAATTGCCAAACTGTTTTCCAAAGTGGCTGCACCATTTTACATTCCCTCCAGAAATACATGAGGTTTCCAATTTCTCCACATCCTCACCAACACTGGGTATTGTCATTCTTTTTGCTAGTTGTTTTAGTGTGCAGTGTGGGTATAAAAGACTCAATGTGGTTTTAATTAGCATTTTCTTAATGATGCTGCTGTGCATGTTTTCACATGCATTTCGGCCATTTGTGTGTCTTCTTAGTTGAAACATCTATTCAAACATTTTGCCTACTTTTTAATTAAGGTTTTGTCTCCTTATTGAGTTGTAAGAGTTCTTGATATATTCTGAATACAGTCATTTATCAGAAATATGATTTGCAAATATTTTCTTCCAGTCTGTGGCTTGTCTTTTAATTTTCCTAATGGTATAGCATACGGGTTCTCACTCATTTTTAATGCATGCTCTTTGAAAAAGAACTGTGTCATCGGATATACAATATTACTTTCTTCTTTCTCCAGCTAAACTGAATCAGAACCCACACTAATGCCTTCTTTCCCATCATTTTAAGTACTCGAGCATCAAATTATTATTTTTTTTCCTTATTCAGCATCTCCTCTGAGTCAGGAGCTATATATTTACTCTTTCTTATTCTCACAGCTAACCTGCAAAAAAAGGTGTTATGATTCTCATTTTATAGATCAAGAAACTGAGGCTCCGGGTGTTAGCAACTTGCCCCAAAATAAAAGAGGGTAATGATCAGAAGCTGAGTTTGAATCCAGTGCTATTCGGCTCTGAACCCTGTGCTTCTCAGATGATGGTAAGACTGGCTTTCCCAGGCATGGCAAAGCCATGGTCCTGTACATTTGGAAGCAGAAGGTGAAACTTTAAGGCCTTATTGATAGTGTCCTGCCCTTGGCCCAGGAGAGCTGGGGGTACAGCTCCCCCATTTCCTTTCAGGCTCTCTATCTGCTAGCTGTGAAGTAGCCCCTGTTAGTCATCATAGCTAAAAAAAAAATATTTTTTTATCTTGAACAGTTAATATTCATCAAACGTTAATGAAAATACATAACAAATAATTACAACAGGTATGGTGTCTGATTAAAATAAAAGAGGTGACAATCCTGTGCATTTTTAAGCTGAAAAATAAAGAATGTTACATTAATAAGACTTAATTATTTTATCAAATATTTAAAATTACCTTCTTTAATAGATTTTATTTTTATTTAATATATTTCTTTTTAAATCTTCGTAACACTTTCACGAGATTGGTCCATAAAATCCTATCAACTGTTATGGCAAAAAAGAATTTTAACTTAATATATTCATCATATTGATCTAAAAACTTCCACTTTATTTATTGTTCAGAAATGCTAATAACCCTTTTACACTTTATTATAACTGATATTTTCTCCACATAGAGTGATAAATAATTAATACGATTACAGGGACATCATGTGCAGTACACTTATTTGGAATAAAACAACAACAAACCATCTGAGTAGTGTATTATACATTCCATTTTAATACTCTACACTTACAATTAATGCTACATTTTACAGGAAAACATAATTAATTTTGGGAATCTCTCTTGAAATGACCACATTTAGGCAGCTGAAGCCAAGGCAGGGGATCTGTTCTAAGCCAGCTCTCTGTTTTTTCTACATTTCAGCTGCTTCTAAAGGATCAGTACAATTATACACTTATCACCAAGTCTTTTCACATCCTGCAAAAGTTGTTTATAAAAGGGAAAGGACGGTCTTTTGGTCTGGTGCTCTCTACACAAAAGTTGGATTTGATTTAAAATTTTTGCTCAGTTTATATAATTGTGTTTTAATGGAAAAGTAACACCTCCCTCAAAATTGCTAAAAAGATAATTAAATTCATTTGACTTTTCTCTCCCAGCTTCCCAAGAAGGCTTTTTCGGGAGGGAGAAAAATGTGGCCATTGCTTCTATATTGCCATGCATGACTTGATTGTTGACATCTTCAGGGAGACAACTAGATTAAAATACCTGGTGTGGGATCTGGTTACCTGGGTTGAGATGCTAGCTCTGACTCTCTCTAGCTATGTAGCTTAAGGCAAGTTCCTTTACCTCTCTGAACTTTCATTTCTTCCTACTAAATTGTAAGTCCATGAAGGTGGAGACAATGTCAGTCTCGTTCATTTCATTCTTCAGGCAGTGTCTGACCCATGGTGATATGCAAAAACATTTGAGAATGAAGGAAGGATGTGGTTGTTAGATTGTAGAACTCTCATGCAGAAGCACAATTACTTGGGAATTTACATAATGTAGTCACACAGATCAAATCATCCAATCAGCCTGTTCTGATGCTGTACCTGTAGCCTGGACAAACTCAGTCATGCTCAGGATCACCCAGTAAAAACAAAGGCTGGACTCTTTGGCTCCTTCACGGGCTGTTTCTGAATTACTACTTCTGGAGAACTCAACCTAGGACAACGGAAGATAAATTTAGCTTTCCATATTTGACTGACAACACCTCTCCTTTGCCTTGCATTTGTGATCCAACTGCTAGTGTCAACTTCATGTAATTACTGGGCTCCGAAGAACCCCCAGAGCTCTGCTCTAGCATTGGCCCAAGTGACCAGCCTCTACCCTCCTGAGGTGTCTGATCCAGCCCCCTCAAGGGATATGGGACTTCTCTTTCCATAGGGTTCCCCATTTTATATACTGCACGGTAAGCCTTTAGTTCATGGCGGCTTTTGATTAAAGAGGTATCTATGAGAGGCAGGTCTTGGGCTTGTTCTCCAACCTGTAAAGTCCGTGGGAAGCATGAACATGTCCACAATGATCAGGTTATATTCTGATGGAGCCAATCAGATTAGGGAGGTGTGGGATAGTATTCTTATGAAATCTGGTGAGGAAGAGTTAGACATTGGTGAAGAGCAATTCAAACATGGCAGATGCTCAATAAAGAATATCTTATCCTGTGTGTGTATCAATATATGTGCCCCTCAATTCAATGATTGAAAGAAGGGAGGGAGTTCTACAAATTGGGTCCCAAGACATCTAAATTGAACTGGTGAGAAGGAAGAAAAAGTAGGATAGGAATTAGAAGTCCTAACCCAAAAGAAAGCATGCACTGAAACCTAAGGTTAAGAAAGGGTGGAAGGGACTTCCCTGGTGGTCCCGTGGCTAAGACTTCGCCTTCCAATGCAGAGGGTGTGAGTTTGATCCCTGGTTGGGGGGCTAGGATCCCATATGTCTCATGGCCAAAAGGCCAAAACAAAGAACAGGAGCAATATTGTAACAAATTCAATAAAGATGTTAAAAATGGTCCTCATCAAAAAAAAAAAAAAAAAAAGAGGTGGAAGATGGAGACCAGTGACATTGTAGACTCTATTTATTAATGTAAGCAACACTAACTGCTAAAACAAACATTAAAATCTCAGTGGTGTAACACAATGAAAGTGTATTTCTATTCTCAGGCAAACAATCCTGATTGCCAAATATCCCATCAGTGGGTCCAATAAAAGATTAAATGTCCCTACCTCACATTATACAAAAAAATTAGTTCCAGGTGGATTGTGGATAACCATGTGAAAGTTAAAACAACAGAACTTCTAGACCAGTGCTGTCCAATAGAACTTTCCATGAAGATGGAAAAGCCCTTGTCCACTAGCCACATAATGCTATTGACCACTTGAAATACAGCTTGTTCAACTGAGGAAATTAGCTTTGAATTTTATTTAGTTTTCATTCATCTAATTTTAAATAGTCACATCTGGCTAGTGGCAACCCTAATGGATGGCACAGTTCTAGAAGATAACACACAACAAGATCTTCATGAGTCTGGGGAAGGCAAAGATTTCTTAAACAGGACATGAGGACTAATATAAAGGAAGAAGACTGATACACTGAACTTCATTAAAATGAAGAATTTATGCTCACTAGAAGACATCATTAAGAAAGTCAAAAGGTAATGCAAAGTTGCAGTGCAAAAGTATGACAAAGGACTCATATCCCAAATACATAAAGAAATTGTATTCATCAACAAAAAAGAGCAATAACCCAATTTTAAAAACAGCAAAAGATTTGAAGACACTTTACAGAAGAAATTATCTATCGAAATGGCCCAACATACATATGAAAAAGTGTTCAATACAATTTGTCATCAGGAAAAGCAAATTAAAACCATGGTGGGATACCATGTATCCATCAGAATGGCTAAAAACAACAAAACAAAACAAAAACTGACAATCCTAAGTGTTGGCAAGCACAAACTGGCATGCTTATTCTCTGCTAATAGAAATGTAAATTAGTGAAACCACTTTGGAAAACTGGCAGTTTCTAATAAAGTTTAACATATAATTAAACCAGCAATTTCACTTCTTGGTATATATTGAGGAGAAATAGGTACATATATGCACCAAAAAATATGAATTAGAATGGTTTTTCAGCTACATTCTTAAGAGCTCAAAATGAGAGTAACCTAACTGTCCTTCAGTGGTAGAAGTATGAATAAATTGTTATTTAGGTGGGCACATGAATGTATGTGTATACACCAGGTGGAATATGAGGCAGTAATAAATACACACTACCATAGGAAAAAGTCCCACAAATATAATATTGAGTGAAAGAAACTAGCTTCAAAAAGATACCCCATTAATAATTTATTTATATAAAACTAAAAACAATCAGAAATAATCTATAGTGATAAAAATCAGAAGAGCTGCTACCTTTGTGTGTGTATGTGTGTGTTGGTGGGAGTGGGGAAGGGGAACAGGTAAAGGCAGAGTCATGAGGGAGGAATCTGGGTGCTAGTAATCTCTGCTTCTTAATCCAGATGCTGGTTAACCAGGTATGATTATGTGGCAAATATCCTTTGAGCTGTACCATTACCATTTGTGCATTTTTCTGTTTGCGTGTTACGTGTCAGTAAAATATTTACTTAAAGAATCTCTATGAAAATTTATGAAGCGGGTCAAAGAATGATGAGCCGCCAGCGTGAATGACAAAGAGAGGTCTAGATCAATGATAAAAGGTTTATTTTCCCTTGTATGGCATTGTGTCTGACAAAGCTATGAACTAGAGATTGGGAGACTTCACCGTCTGAACTGTCACCTCTCAGAGATGGAGTTGCCTTTTTATGTATTTGAATACAGAAAGGGCTCATTTATCCCTTTAATAAATATTATTGAGCACCTCTACTAAGTGGTAGGCTCTCGTTTGGAGGGGCCAGTTTGGAGTAGCTAGGCTTTTAATTATTCAGAGAAGGTTAAAGAAGACGATGGGCCACTCAAACTTTTCCTTACCTTCTTTCTCCCCTTCACGGACAGCTCCCTAAGCTTTCTTCTGGCTGCCACGTTCTATGGAATTCTATGTGCTTTATTAAGGCAAGTAGTAGTGCCCAGATATAATTAATTCAAGGCTTCTAGATGAATAATTTTGTCCCCAAATCTGCAAACTGTTGTGGGCAGAGGCTTTGCCCGATTCTTCTATGAGCCCCTGTGCCCAGCAGAGAGGTGAAACTTTAGCAAAAGATTGAAGGTGTGGAGAATGAAAGAATAAATGCTAAAAGCATTTAGGACATACCTGCTTTTATTCCATTAGAGTTTTCTTTCTCATTCAAGGGGGAAAACATCTCAGGTTAAAAACACTCAACAGATAATGACGTGGAGTGACAGAGATCTTCCTCTTCAAAGTTTTGATGTGGATACTGGTTACCTGATTCCCAATCTCACCAAATTTAAAAAAAATCTCACTTATGTCACTGTCCCATTATCAGCTACCTGGGGACATTCTATGGATCAAACCTTCTTCTCCCTAGAATATAGACTTCCCATATCAAAGACAGATAGCACATCAATAACAGATAACACTGGTGTTTACCTATCTTTCCAAATCAGGTTAACAAAAAGTTGCAGTCTTGTTTTCCTTTTCTATGACTTGGGATCTCTATTCTGTGAGCCCACAGAGGGGACTGAGAAATGCATACTTTTGTCCTTGAGAAGGAAGGAAGATCTAGAATCAGATTTTTAAATAAATGTTTTGTTTTTGTGTCTTTTTTCTCAACCATGAATATTCTCTTCCCGGGAACACTGAGGACTTGATTCTGCTGACCTCATTTCCTTTGAATCCTTTGATGTTTTGTTTCCTCTGCCTGAAGTATTTTACTGTCACCAGTGAAACCACAGAGAAGATCATATAACTGAATGTCTGTCTCTTCCATGCCCCGTGGATGTGGTGGTGGTGGGAACAGTTCTTGGCTTTGGCCTGAGATATTGGAACTCTTTGGAAGAAGTGAAAAGGCTAGCTGCCTGAAGGCTCCTTTCTTTTTTACTAGATATATAGGCAGGATGGTAGGGTCAGATTAGTCAGTTTATGAACTATTCACAGATGGATTAGCCAGCTGATGGACTATTCAGGCCTCTGTTCCTTTTCCATTTCTCTTACCCTGCTAGGCTCCGGTTTATTCCACTCCAACATGGTTGTTCTTAAGGCCATAGAAAGAAGCAGGAAGAGAAGATGTAGTGGTGAATGATGGTACATAGCGATGCTCAGAGGAGTGAAAATTAGTCTGATGAAGAGTGTCCAGTCATGTAGAAGGGGAGGTGGAGCTTGCAGGAACTCAGCAACCTGGGCTGTTTCAAGGCATGCATCCAACCACTTGAAGAACAAATCTAAAAACAAAAGCCAACACCCTGATATAGGTAATGAGCAAGCTGGTGTTACGCAAAGGATGCTGGACTTTGGGATTTGGGTCCCTATCCCAGACATACTCTTCAGCTAGACTAAATCTGAGCTCTACAATGTGCCTCTGAGCCTAGTGATCTTTGGATTGCCTATTAATTTTATTTAAATTAAAATCTGTTGAGTGCCTCCGCTATGCAAGGTGCTTTACAAACAGTATTAGGATTGCTCTTCACTGCAAGTTATAGCTGACAATAGCTTCAAGTATAAAGTCAATTAATGGTTAAGCATAAGAGAAAGTTTGGCAGTATAAATTCCAGGGTTGGTAGCTCATTCTAGAGATGTCATAAAAGATGTATGACTTTTTGATTTTTGTTGTACTGCTATCCCCAGCATATTTCTGATTTTTTTTTTCGTATGGTTGAAAATGGCTGCTGAAGATCGAAATAATCGTGTCCCCAGAGGGATGGAGAGAGGTGGGGGGCAAATGGTCTTTCTACTCTCAATGCTTTTTTATTGAGGAGGCAAACACTTCCAGAACCCAGAAACATAACTCCTCTTACATCTCATTGACCAGAACTGTATCACATGCCTTCACCTAGATCAATGATTAGCAAAATGAAGTGAATTATCTTCATTGGTTTAGGCCAATCAAAAGTTATTCACCAGGTCTGAAGTCCTGGTCTACAGGAACAAAATAGGAAACTGATAGCAAGGAACAAGGGAAAATGAAAATTGAGTAGATAACCAATGGTATCTAGTACTTATTTATTTGCATAGGATCCTAGTCAACTGAGTCTGCAAAAAGAAAGTCCTTAAGGGTCTGAAAAAAGAAAAAGAGTGAGAATGGATACTTATCAAACTTTCCTGTTTAGACTGGTAGCCACAGTGGCTCAGTAAGCATTTTTTGGGTGGTTTAGGCTCCAGGCTTCGAAGTGTCAGTTCTAGCAATATGACTTGTTTTCACTGTTAAGACCTTTCAGTTCTTGGTGACATTGTTGTCTCATTTGTAGAACAGAACAAGGCCCATGAGCTTGGAGTTTTAAAAATTGATATTTTCATAGGTGCTTGAGACTGGAAATTATTGGTAAACATTAGTGAGAATTATTTATGAATGAGGAATATTCATTGCATATCTCTTTATAACTTTATACCAAAGATAATGGTAGGGTCACTATATATATAATGTATTCATCTGAGCTGATGATCAGGATCAAAATATAATTTCAGTGTCTTTAATTCTCAGCACAATTCAGAGTTTGTAATGTATAGTTTAAAGTGATCTTTAAAAATAGATTTCAATGGCCAACTTAAATATGAATACCTTAAGAATATTACTGGTAGTATTTATTCTACCTAACCAACCATCTATTAGGATTTCCATGTGACTCTACTGCTGTCACATCCACTTCAAATAGTTCAACTGACACCTCTCCTTTCCTGGAAGACTTCTGCTCTTCTCAAGTTACTTATGTGGTTTATTCCATCATTGTGCACCAGGTTGCTTAGTTTTGAAAATTATGGTTATTCTTTTTATTTATTTTATTTTATTTTATTGCGGTACGTGGGCCTCTCACGGTTGCGGCCTCTCCTGTTGCGGAGCACAGGCTCCGGACGTGCAGCCTCGGTGGCCATGGCTCACGGGCCCAGCCGCTCCGCGGCATGTGGGATCTTCCCGGACCGGGGCACAAACCCGCGTCCCGCGCATCGGCAGGCGGACTCTCAACCACTGCGCCACCAGGGAAGCCCAAAAATTATGGTTATTCTTGATGACTGCCTTCTCAGCACATTCAATCAGTTGTCAAATGTTATCAGCTCTGCCTTTAACACAGTTCTCATGCTTAACCTTCCTTGTTCATATCTCTTTCAGGTTAGCAGACTATATTTACATCTGGGAAAACAAACAAACAAACAAACAAAACATCTGGGGTGATTATCTGGCGGGGGGGGGGGCAGCGGGTAGGTGAGGGTTTCTAGTGTTTGGAGGACTTTTCTGAATTTTCCAGGTTTTCTATAATCATTTATCACCAGAAAAAAATGAACATAGAAACAACAGAATCTGTTCTTCAGAGATGTTAATTTGGTTATTCTCAGTGTCCTTCATTCCTAAGTATATGATGCCTGTATCTGTGTCTGTCAGCATCTAATCTTCTGGAAGGCATGACCCTGGCTCATAAACATCCCACACAGCCTAGGCATTCCAGCAGTGTTTGCTCAGTTAAATCTAGTTGAAGACTCGCCGTACCAGACAGCCTCTGCTGGTCCTCTGGCTGCTCCACGCTGCTGCTGCCTCGGCCCATCACTAGCAAAGAAGAAATCTCTATACCCCTCACCCGCGATCGCTCGGGCACGTGCAAATCTGGCTTTACTGGAGATGACGCCTCTCGGGGGAACGAGTTTCCGTCCACCATCGGCCACCCCTGACAACAGGGTGTCACGGTAGGCTTGGGACAGTCACGTGGGCGATGAGCCCAGAGCGAAGCTCAGCATCCTGACTCTCAAGTGCCCCATGGAGCACAGCATCATCACCAACTGGGACGACGTGGTATGGAGAAGATAGGCACCAACCACAGCTTCTACAATGAGCTGCGTGTGGTCCCCAAGGAGCACCTCCTGCTGCTGACCGAGGCCGCCCTGAACCCTGAGGCGCATCCTGAGAAGATGACTCAGATCTCCTTCGAGACCTTCAACACTCCGGCCGTGTGCATGACCGTGCAGGCTGTGCTGTCCCTGTAGCCTCTGGCCGCACCACTGGTACTGTCCTGGACTCTGGAGACGGGGTCACCCACACTGTGCCCATCTACTAGGAGTACGTGCCTCCCCCCCCGCCCCACGCCATCCTGCGTCTGGACTACGGTGGCCGGGACCTGACCGACTACCTCGTGAAGATGCTCCCGAAGCGTGACCGCAGTTTCACCATCACTGCCCAGTGGGAAATCATGCGTGACATCAAGGGGCAGCTCTGCCACGTAGCCCTGGAGTTGGAGCAGGAGATGGCCACGGCTGTTTCCTCCTCCTCCCTGGTGAACAGCTGCGAGTTGCCCGACCGTCAGGTGATCAGCATCCACAGTAAACAGTTCTGGGGTCCAGAGGTGCTCTTCCAGCCCTCCTCCTGAGTATGGAGTCCTGTGGCATCCGGGAGATCCCCTTCAACCCCATCCTGAAGGGTGACGTCTGGGGAGACCATCATGTACCCCACACTGCCCGCAGGATGTAGAGGGAGATCATTGGCACTGTCTCCCAGCAGGATCAAGATCAAGATCAACCCTCCTGGGCTTCCCTGGTGGCGCAGTGGTTGAGAGTCCGCCTGCTGATGGAAGGGACACGGGTTCATGCCCCGGTCCGGGAAGATCCCACATGCCGCGGAGCGGCTGGGCCCATGATCCATGGCCGCTGAGCCTGCGCGTCCGGAGCCTGTGCTCCGCAACGGGAGAGGTCACAACAGTGAGAGGCCCGCGTACCACAAAAAAAAAAAGAGCAACCCTCCACCTGAACACAAGTACTAGGTGCAGATCGGGGGCTCCATCCTGGCTTTCCAGTTGATGTGGATCCGCAAGCAGGACTATGACAAGGCCCGCCCCTCCATTGTCCACTGCTGCATAAGTTCGTTCAAGAGTATAAATTTGCCCTGGCAAGTGTGCACACCTCATGCTAGCCTCATGAAACTGGAATAAGCCTTTGAAAAGAAATTTGCCCTTGAAGTTTGTATCTGCTATCAGCTCTGGATTGTACAACTTGCCGATTTTGACCTTCTGTTTACGTTAACTGTTCCTTTGGTCTATGTTTAATATCCTGTACATATCTTTGATTTAAACCCCCAATACATGCAGCTCCGTCACTACCTGGCTGAGGTGAGAACATGTTTGTGGAAGAAAAACCCATGGTCCTGATGAGAATTTGCGAGCCCATGAGTTTCTTGACCTGTGCAGGGTATTCGTGTGTAAGAGCTGCTTATTCCAGGATTTCTTTAGAGGCTGGCCAGAGACCTGAGCCAGCTGGCATTTGTCTTTGGTGTCCGACGGGGTTGGGAAGGTCCCAACCTTAGAACCCACTTTCCTTTCTTACCTCACAATTTCCTGCCAGAATACCTGGTGGTTGTTACTTCCCTTGAGATGGAAAATGGTTTGCATTTACACCTATAAATGTATTCATCCTTTGAATTTATGTAAGGTTTTTGTATGCAATTCCCAATTCTTTAAGAGATGACCACAAATGTTGGTTTTCTACTGTCACGTGAGAACATTTGGTCCCAGCAACATTTGGTCATTGTGAGGGAAATAAAAGTACTGCAGTAAACAACAGAAACAAATTCAGTTGATTGTTCGGGTGGAGGTGAACCACACAAAATTTTGTCACTCTTAAGATTAAAAAAATAGCTAAAACAAATCCTTAAAATTTTAGTCTTCAAAAAATCCTCCAAATGGGTCAAAATTTCAAAAGAAAGAATAAGAGATTATGAGAAAGAAGAGAGAGAAACTTTCAACCTGCTTCCTTTAGAAGTTACCATTAATTCTCTTATCAGTTCAAGAATTTATTTCGTTCTATGTAACTTTCTCCAACTGTTAGTTTAAATCTTTTTTGTACATTTTTCAATAACTTTCCCTTCTTTTGGACTCTGAGTTGAATCATATCATTAAGATTCTAGGCAGAAAGTTTCAGAACAGTTGGACATTGGGATATTACAGCATTCAGAATAATTTATTCTACATCATTAGTATATACTGCACATCTACCTAGCCTAAAATTTTGACAAAGTCTTTGACAAAGGCTGAGAGAAAGCAGTTCCCAGAGAAGGAAGAAAAGAAATTTCATTCTAGCTGGCTAGACTAGATAGCATCTTGATTTACTATCAAGGTTCCCAAATATTGGCAAGTAATGATTTTTGTGTAAATTATACACTTTGATGTGTACAGAGGCTATGGAGCATTTTATATGAGGTAATAATATTAAGTATTTTGACTGAATTAATGACTGCTTAATCTGAAATCTAAGGAAATAAACAACACTAAATATGACACACTCACCCTTTATGAACTTAAATTCTGGGACAGTCCAAGTTGCCATTTTTGCTGATCTTTGTGGATATAAGATTGAGTTACTTTATTAGCAACAACAAAACTTTCAATCTTCAGTTGACAAATTATGTGGCCACTTCTGGAAAGATTGCTCAAGTCTTTCTTATTATTAACCTATCATAACTCTGATTTTTAAAATAAAAGCTTATTTCTTGTTGAATTTTCATTGAAACAAACATGCCTGTTATCAATTGTGTTCAGGGACTCACATCTTGATAGATGACTAAATGTCTCTCCTTTCCTTGGATCCTCTCTCCCCTTCTCAACTCTCTTTATATAAGAATTGTTCCCATCAGATGAATGGCTTTGAATAGCAATATTTATATATTTCAGTGGCCTGTAACAACATGGTTCTTTTTTAAAAAAAAGAAAGTGCTGGTATAATCAACAAACAAAAATCACATAAAAAAAAAGAAAAGAAAAAAAATAAATGACACACTACTGTTGATTATAAGTTTTTAACATTTTTAAATACTCAAAATACCTGCTTTCAAAGAATGAGAGAAAAGTGGAATGAAAAATGGACTGATTTACATGGTCAGGCCAGTGGATAAAGAGAAGGCGCCAGCTTCTGTGTTTCTCCAACTCTCTGGGAGTCTTGGTGAGCCTATGCTAGCATGTAGCAATGTAAATTGAATACAGTGTAAATTGGATTTGAATGAATCTCCAGCCGGACAAGGCAGTTTTCTCTTTGACCACTTCAATGGAAAAGTCATAGTCAAATCAACTGGTTCCTGCAATTTTTCAAAAGTTGTAAGAGCTTTTAATACAATTTAACAAAGTGGAAGGGAATGAGAGAAAGTATTCTCTCCCACATACACTCAAAATCTTCTCTTTTCCTCTCTCAGGTACAAATACAAATGTTCATTTGCTGTTTTTATTGTTTTAAATAATAATAACTAACATTTACACAATTCTTACCAAGTGATAGGCAATGTTTTATCCCCTTTATATTATATATAGGGGACATATAAAGTATAAATTTATGTTATATTTATAAATATATATTATAAATATACACTATATTTATAATTATATATATAAAGTGTAAATACACACTATATTTAAAGTGTAATATATACACTAAAGTGTATATATTAGTATAAAGACTAATCTTCACACAACCCAGTGAAGTAACTGTTATTATCCTGCTTAGTAGAGAAGGAAACAGGCAAAGAGATATTAATTTACATCCTCAAGGTCACACAGCTGGTAAGTAGCTGGTGGGATTCAAATCCAGGCGTCTACACCAGAGTGTGGGTTCATGAGGTTGATGTGTTTCCCTCTCCCTCTTGTAGCCTTCTTGAACGTGGAGACTTCCTTATTCAGCTACAGAATAGAAATGGCCCTGGTTTCAGAGGCACTCAGGTCTAGATTCTGATTTCAAACTCTGAGAGTTCATAAATTATTGTAGACTTGCTCTCAAAAAAATGAAAGTCCTGATTTATAGCTTTACTTGCTTTCCATGATGTAGATACTTCTGATGTGACTGATTTTAAGTTACCCGTAACTTAACAACTGGCTTGCAAAATTCTTGAAATTCTAATAATCAGCTCTTGCAAGCTGATACGAGATGGCTCCAGCTGATGGAGAATCAGCAATGAACGGTTTTGTTCAAACTCGGGTCACCATCATCTAGAACAGTGACATGAGGCGGTTGCTCGTTCATATTTATTAAATAAAGGAATGAAAATGCCTCAGCTTCTCATACTCTCAGTTCGCTGTATCAGTAAAATATTCATACTAGTAGTATCAGATGGGTTGCTGAATGGATCAAATGTTAGCTGAAAACATGTCTGCAAAATGCCCAGCTAAATGCCTGGACCTTAATGGAACATACATGTTCATTCCTGTCCTTTTGGATTACTACTCCTTACAAAGTGTCTTCTACCTAGTGGGAAGCGAATGAGTGAATGAACAAGTGAACAACTGAATGCATTGGTAAGGAGCATCAGTTCCAGATAGGAATGGGTGACTTTAGTCTTTATCAATCAATGTGTAACGGAGGGAAGTATGTGGCAGCATTCACGTTTTCGTGACTTCACCATAATTTTAAATGTCCCTTTTGTCTTAGGCCAGGAATGTGAATTCAAATGCCAACAGAGGCCAAGCTGTTAAATGATTAAAATATGCTCAAGGGGAAGAAAGTCGGGAGTAGATGGGATTAAAACAAACTGAAGATCACACATTCACCATATAGGCACACACATTTAAACATTTTTAGACTTCTGTGTGAGCCAAATAAAGCATGTCTTGGGCTAGGTATGGCTCATGGACTCCCAGCATTCCACCTTTGTTTTTGGAATGATGAAAAGCATGGACTCTGGGGCCGACACTGGCCTGATCTGAAATCTGGTTGTGCCACTTACTGACTAGTGGTCTTAAGGAAAGTTACTTAAACACTCTGGGGCCATATCCAAGGGGTGGAAGTGACCCCCAGAGTCTCTAGCAGCGACCAAGAGTGAGGCCAGGCATGCATATGATGAACTCTTAATCCCCAGTTAACTCCCAGGCAAGAGGTAGGGAGATAGGGACAGTTTTACTTGACCCTTTTTTTTCTGCACATCGGCCAGGAGGAAAACATTTCTCCATGCCATTATTGGAGACTCTCTAGTACAATAACTGGTTCTCAAACTTGGATGCCCATTAGAATCACCTGGAGAGTTAAAAAAGTGATTCCTGGATTCCAAGCCCTGTACTTTGATGTAATTGATCTGGGGAATGGCTTGGCATCAGATGATTCTAACATGCAACTTCGATTAAGGAACACAGTCTCGGGCTTCCCTGGTGGCACAGTGGTTAAGAATCCACCTGCCAATGCAGGGGACACGGGTTGGAGCCCTGGTCCTGGAAGATCCCACATGCCGCGGAGCAACTAAGCCCGTGCGCCACAGCTACTGAGCCTGCAAGCCACAACCACTGAGCCCACGTGCCACAACTACTGAAGCCCGCGCGCCTACAGCCCGTGTTCCGCAACAAGAGAAGCCACTACAATGAGAAGCCTGTGCACTGCAACAAAGACCCAATGCAGCCAAAAATAAATAAAAAGGAAATCAACTCCTTAAAACAAACAAAAAAAAGAGAAACACAGTCCTAAAAGATGGAGGGAGGAAAAAAATTATATGATTTTTAGGGGACTTTACGTGAATTACTTTAACGTACATTTACAGCATGCTATCTTCTTTAACAAATGAATGCACAAAGACTTTCCACTGGACTTCAAATACTTAAAAAACAACAGCCATTAAAAAAACTCAGTTTGGTCTCATGCACACTTGCATTTATTCAAACTGTTTTCTGTTTAAAAAAATGAATTTTGCCTTCATGAGACATATAGGATGACATATGATTGTTGCTTTAAAACGTGAATGTTCTGTCAGTCATCTCTCTCGGCTTGAATTCTGCCTTGCCCTCTGGATAAACTCCCACCAAGATAAAGCTTAAGTGTCTCACCTAATTTGCCAGGAGGCTGCTTACCTATTTAGGTTAGGGTACCAGAGTTGATGAGAAATTCTTTGGGAAGCCAAGCACAAGTTTTTGCTTTCAACTATTTATAGCAATCAGCTGGATTTTCCAGTCCCTCATTAGATCAATCATGGCCATTGTCTTACAGTTGAGTGGGAAATCGTTACAGGTGGAAGAAGGCAAGATGCTTCTAATTCAGCAGAGGCCCCCCTAACAGGAAATCTGCGAGGAATTATAATCAAATAGTAGACTTGTCAGGGGAATGGAGTTGGTTCCAAGGCAGGATTTCTGAAGCCTTTCTGGATTCTGGGTTGAACATAAAATAAAAGGTAGAGAGAAACTGCAACAAACCCACATAGACAAAGAGAAGACAATGCTTTCTTTCAGGTATATTGCGAGTCTGGTGGTGGGTTTTCAGCTTTCGCTGAAATGCCACTTGGTACCGACACATTTAGATTTGGTGGGGGCTTATCTTTTCTAGGGGCCACTTATTTGGGAATGTGTTTTACAGGTGGCCCTGTTTCTGGGTCCAAACCCTGGGCTTATGTAGCATAGTATGCTGCACATCTTTGCGGCTGAATCAAGTGTCACGTATTATGGGCTGCTGGTAGCCAATAATTTGGGAAGTTCTTTTTTCCTCTCTCTGCTTTTTCCCTGGCCTATTGAGCCACGACAGTCAAAAGCCAGCTGAACCCATCATGAGGGGGAAGGCAGGAGGGAAATTGCTGGGCTCCAGATTTCTGCTTGGGCCCCTTACGTGGGCTCTGGGGTGACCCTAGGAGCAGGTGGGTCTGATTTGGCATCACTCCCATTAAAACCTGCCTCAGAAATCAGTTTATTTGAAGGAGTTAATGAAAGTGCTAGATATTTTCTACCCACTGGCAGAGGGAAAAGTAGTGCACACGTCTGAATAAATAACTGAAAATGGCTTCTCACTGTTCAGGAAGTACAATCAATTTGAAATTAGGATTATGGAAACATCTGCGAAAATTCAAGTGTCATCTCAATTTGGGCTCATTCAGATCCTGTATTTTTCAACTTCCCAAGCAGTGCATTTAAAATCTAATCCTAATTAACACACATAGTTTAATTATAGCCAACAAAATATTCTACAAAAATTGTGTGTGCTGGTTGGGGGGATGGGTGGGGAGGGAGGAGGTGAGGGGGAAGCCAGACAAACGTTCCCTGATTGTAAAAATTCTTGTTGGGTTAATAATATAAATCCTCAAGATTTATAACACACACTGAAGTTTGCTGATCAGGAATCAAAGTCACATAAAAAAGCGTGGAGCCTCCTTGCTTCCTAGACCTACTTTTTTTCTTTCTTCCTATTTCTTGTTAACCTGGAAAGAACAAAAGCCTTGTTAGTTTGGCTCATACACTCTCGTTTGGGGAGAACTTTGTTGCTTTGTTTATTTTTTTTCCCTCTGATCAGAAGATAAACCTTTATGGTTGTGTTTGAGTACAAAGAAAGACATAAATCTACTTGCATAAAGCAAACTTTATGGTCTGTTGTTTTAGCGATGAGGAACACCTCTAAGGATTTGAAGGTTTTACTGAGAGGCATCCAATATTTTTGGATGCTTTACTGGAAACTCATCCTGATCAACCAAAGACAGCAATCAACCATCTTGCAGAATTATTGGGAGGTGTTTTCCCCTCCCAAACCTGGCATAAGTGGAATGTGCAAAGGGAACATAAATTTAAAGAAAAGAAAGCAAAAATCAAACAAACAAGGGGGGAAAAAACCCATCTAGAAGCTAAAAAATTAATTTTAACTAAAATTAACTCTGGGAGAGAGCCTAAAATTCCTAGTTGGCTTAGACTTTGTTATTTTGCATAATTATTTTGCTCAATTATAAACATAAGGGAAAAAAGGAAGATTTAAAAATTTCCTTAAGTACTTTGTTCCTCTGTTACTCATGTTAAAATACAGAGGACTAACTTCTACCCTAGATTCTGTCTGCAGAATTTAATGATGTCCCTATTATTGAAAAAAGAAAAACAGTCAAATTCTTGGTGTCATTCTGAAAATTTTACTGTGATATTGGCTGTAATGAACTTTGACCCTCTGTTAGTATTAAGCAAGTCTAGGTTTCTGAGGATATGGTGTTGATATTTCTTAGGTTAATACCGCTGTAATTTCCCACACTAACCCCAGTCTTGAAGACAAAATTCATTTTTTTTCTTTTTCATTCATTTCATGTGCTTTTTATCATGCATTTTATTTTTTTTCAAAATTCATTTTCTTTAGCTTTTAATAGTCTGTACACTTGCCTTGTCTATAAGTCAATTCCATTCCTTTGTCCACCAAAATTTGTAAGAATTTATAACAATGGGGCAGTTTTCAATTGGTTAATAGTGATGAATGAATTACAGAGGGTATGCTATGACATTTTGTTGAAAAGAATCTACATTTCTTTGCAGAAACCAGTATCTCAGAAAGGCCTGTACAGTAAGAATGTAAGGTATTTCTATACTTACAGGATAATGTTTAAAGACTAAAATCAACCTTGAAAAGTGATCTGCAGAGTAAAATTTGATTAAATTTTTTTGAATAGTAACGCTAACATTTTTTTTTAATCAGTTCTTAGTCTCTTTCATTTTTTTCTCTCTCTTCTTCTCTCTCTTTTCTAGTGCCTTGCCCTCCAAATTGAAGAAAGAGATCATTTATTCCTATCTTTGTCATAGAGCCTAGCACAGGACCTGGCACATAACAAGAAAGCAATAAATACAAATTGAATAAAAGAGTTAATTCTACTTATTCATTGATTTCCATGGTGAAATTAGAGATATGATTTTTGGCTGGGTGTAGGAAGGTAGCTATAGAATTAAGCGTAATAATCTTCTGGGGGAAAAGATAGAAAATTATTATGTCATTTTTTATTTTATTTATTTATTATTTATTTTTTTGGTGGCATCATGGGGCTTGCGGGATCTTAGTTCCCCGACCAGGGATTGAACCCCGCACCATGGCAGTGAAAGCACAGAGTCCTAACCACTGGACCACTAGGGAATTCCCTATAAGCCATTTTATAAGATGACATTTTATAATGGTAATTGTCAAAGCAAGTCACAAAGTAAGAATGAAGAAACTGCAAAGGATTTGGAATTCAGGCATTGGCATCAAATCTGGATTCAAATCTCATGCCTCCCTCTTATTAGCTGTGTGATGTAGCAAGTTACTAACCTCTGTAAACCTTGGTTTCCTCATCTATAATGTGAACCTAGGGTTTTAGTAAGAATCAGATGAGATAATGCTTGTCAAGTCCTCAGCAAAGTGCCTAGTTTAAGATCATACACTGAAGTGATTATTATTAGTTAGAAATATCTTCATTTTTGGCATAATAATTTAAAGGTCTGAAGGAAAAAATACCAACAGCTGAACTGTACAGAACACCAAGGATTGAAATGTCCCCAGACTCTTTAAATCCTTCCAGATATTCTGTGGCACAAGGCTCTACGCTCTCCCTGGATTCCAGGCCCTGTTTCCTGGTGGAATGCGGAAGCTGTTGGCTTGTAGAAAGGAACAGGTCGTTCTGGGCTGAGGAGTGAAGTACAGAGGGGCAGAAATGCAACTACAAATTCAGGAAAAGGGAGAAGCGGCAGTTAGAACAGATTTTCCAACCTTCCATAGTTCACATATATCTAAATACTTTCCCAAAGACTCAGACTCCCAGTGTGATGGAAACAAAACCACGCTTGACCCAAGAAGGGCAGTCATCTGTCCAACAGGCATTCTGTTATTGTGCGGATCGGAAATTAGTGCTCGAGTGCTAACAATTATTGTCGAAATAATTAAGTTAAGAATTCATTTGTAATGTAAAATAGATAGCTAGTGGGAAGCAGCTGCATCGCAGGGGAGATCAGCTCAGTGCTTTGTGACCACCTAGAGGGGTGGGGTAAGGAGGGTGGGAGGGAGATGCAAGAGGGAGGAGATATGGGGATATATGTATGCATATAGCTGAGTCACTTTGTTATACAGCAGAAACTAACACACCATTGTAAAGCAATTATACTCCAATAAAGATGTTAAAAAAAAAAGATATTGACACAGGATAAAAAAAAAGAATTCATTTGTAAAACAAAAACAAATAAGAAGAATGATCCCATTTTGTGCTAAAATATAGTCATGACACTAAGGCTACATTTTTAACCATAGAAATTGTAAAACATAGAGATTTATACAAAACTGGAGTCTTGGGAATTAATTTCATTGCTGTGGGTAACCTAGAAACAAGCAAGCATGATAGTTTTGCTATCAACATGTTTATGTGATAATGGGAGAGGTGAACAGGGCTGATCAAAGATTACTGGCATCAACAGATCATCTGATCAAAAGATTAATGATGGTGGCAAGAAGCGGTGTATGGAGGATATAGGTGGAAGCAGTAGAAGGTCAAATATGGGAGAGTGGAAGCATTTGGAACTTTAACAACACCTTTGTGGATTTGGGGGCCTTTAACAGAGGATTAGAGGAAACATTAAACGTCTAATTCTCTTATTTTCAAGCCAAAATGTCACAACAGAGCAATGTGAAGCAGGTAGAGTCAGGTGGAAACAGAACATGGTGTGGAAGTTTGGCTTTCCACTTATGGTAGAATTACTGATGGAGGGTTTTCTGGTTCCATCTATGGTTGTAACATTGCCACCAGTTTTGTTCCTTGGCCAGAGTCGATTAACGTAAGGGTAGAAATGCCTGATGTAGCTGGACAGGAGAGATTCTCTTTCCCAGGAACTTGAAACATGAGCTGAGATTCTTAGAGGCAGGAGGTGTTTTCAACCTATTGTTTCGTGGTCAATGTCCCCAAGTTCCTGTTGTACAGTCTTCCACACAAGGCCTTGTTCAGCTCTTCCTCAGTCCATGAGCTACGTAGTATTTTTCTAATAAATCTTGCCCCCATCTTCGACCTTTTTCATTAGTTCAGCAGCATTTGCTTGCCACCAAAAGACCTTACATGATTTATCCCCTATTCCCTTCTCTTCCCCGGTGACGGTGGCTGGACAACCATATGAGCTCAAGAGGATTAGACAGCTAAGTATAAAAAGTTGTTGGTCCTACAGATCAAGACAGTTCCACGATTTACAAAATACAGAAAAACAAACAACTCTTTGTAATAGCTCATTTTCGTTTCTAAGCTTAGGGAAAATAAAGCAGTGGGAAGTGATTAACTGAGCAGGCTCCAGAGTTTGAGTCTCAGTTCTATCATTTACTATGTGACCTTAAACAATTTAAACTCTCTGTGTTCTTTGTTTCTTTATCTGACAAAATGGAGATAATGTAGAGTTGTTAGGAGGATTAAATGAGGACACACATGTAAAACACAACTTCATATGGTACTTTTATAGAGAATGTTGGTGATTTTTGTTGTTATAAACAGGTAGAATCAACATTACTTTTTCCATTTTATATTTCCAAAAACTGAGGCTCTAGAAGATGAAATGACTTGGTCAAGGTCACACAATGGTAGAATGAGGTCCAAAGTTCCAATTTTTAAAAATATCATTCACAAATATTTATTGAGTATCAGGCCTTGGGAATACAGGTCCGTGCCATCAACAAACTTAGAGTCTGGGGCAGGGGCCAGCTAACTACCACGTGTCGGATAAATCCAGCTCTTTGCTTTTATAAATAAAGTTTTGTTGGAACACAGCCCTGTGCCTTTGTTAAGCATAGTGTCTGTGGTTCTTACCTGCTGCAGTGGGAGAGTTGAGCAGAGTTTAGACTTTTGGGTCCAGCCCAAAAGTCCAAACTACTTACTACCTGATTCTTTGGAGAAAAAGTTTGTCAAATCCTGGTCTAGTGGATTTATGATGTGTTGGACTAGAAATGTTTTCTTTAATTGTAAAAGACTAATTAAAACAAGAAAAAAAATCCCTCAGAATGTGAACAAGTTTTAGTCTTTACAGCCTCTATCATACCCAATACAATTTTTTTTCACCACTTTCTAAGAGAAAGATTCTCTTTTTGCAACTGTGGGAAGTTGGAAAATGGCTTCTGATGGATCCACATTTCCTCCTCATTTTTCTCAATGTTTAATTATCCTTCAGACCTATAGCTTAGTATATTGTCCTTGCTTTTCTAACTAGAGAAGAAACAATGTGTTGTGTTATCTAATTTGGCTAAATTGCAAAACTTCTTGACAGACACACCCTTTAGCAATGCAGCCTAGAAACTGCTCCCTCAATCATCTCCTTAATAATAATAAAATTAATCACACATGTTCACTTATAATTTTAAACAATTAAATCATTTCTGCTGTCCAGTATCAGGATTTTGAGCATGTTTGTCCACATATTTTAACAAAATCTGGTTAGCTGCTTTAACCTTTCTCATCTAAAATGCACATGATGAGAGATGTGGCAGAATTGTTTCTACAAGAGCTAGAGACTCTTCCACAAAGGACGGTTGAGTACAGCAATGTCATTTTTCGGATGAAGTCCTCCTAGCCTTGCTGGTGGGAGAAAGTAAGTGACCCTTGAAGCACAAGATACAGATCCAGGCATCTGGTTTCCTGAATAAACTCTGTGACATGCACTCTGGAACAGCTTTGCTTATAAAGGGAATGCAGTGCAGAAACCATCGCAGATGGGCTGTCTTGTTGGAATGCATGGGGTAGTGGCACCTGAGTTTGAAGATATCATTTGGATTTATTTCCTTGATGAGCAGTTTTCTTGGGTAAATGCTGTTTAGAATAGTTCTAAGCCTGGGTGCTTAGAAAGGGCCAGGCTGGAATAACCACCGAAATTACCCCCAGCAGGAACTTCTGCAGTCTGGGAAGGGCACAGCACATGCCATGGGAACCTCATCCATGCTGGGTTCCAGCTGACTGGCTCACTTGGGGGGAGAAGGCAGACACCATCTGACACAATAAGAGTGATAATTGAGAAAACAAATTCTCAGGAAAGAATGAATCTGAACATCAGGCAGCTGCCAAGTTGTATTCAAGGATATTGAATATTGACGAGGAAGAGGAACTTGGCTGTACCCATTACAGGAGAACCAAGCCCATCTTGTCAGCAGACAAAGGGGTTTAAATGTTCCTAGTTGTGTGAGCCATTACCAGGAAGCAACCAAGTTAAACTGCCATCCTGATCGGACTAAGTTTGTTTAAAAAATGCTGAAAGTAGAGAAAGGTAGTGCTCTAAGCAATTCCAGGGCTACTTGGAATTAAAATTTCTATCAGAACTGGCACGCTGCATTGTGGGGTGTCAGGCCAATTAGAAGATTGTTCCATATTATTTCTTTTAAATTGAAGTATAATTGATGTACCGTGTTGTATAAGTTATAGGTGCACAATGTAGTGATTCACAATTTTTAAAGGTTATACTCAATTTGTAGTTATTGTAAAATCCTGGCTATATTCCAGGATATATATATATATGTGTTGTAAAATAGACCCTTGTAGCTTATTTTATACATAATAGTTTCTACCTCTTAATTCCCTACCCCTATGTTACCCCTCCCCCTTTCTCTCTCCCCACTGATAAGCAATAGTTTGCTTTCTACATCTGTGAGTCCGGTGTTTTTTTTGTTGTTGTTGTTATATTCACTAGTTTCTTTTATTTTTTATGTTGCCCATATAAGTGATATCATACAGTATTTGTCTGTCTCTGTCTGACTTATTTCACTTGGTGCAATGCCCTCCATGTCCATACATGTTGTTGCAGATGGCAAATTTTCACTCTTTTTAATGGCTGAGTAGTATATCATTATGTGTGTGGGTATATATGCACCACATATTCTTTATCCATTCATCTGTTGATGGACACTTAGGTGGTTTCTATATCTTGGCACTTGTAAGCAATGCTGCTATGAACATTAGGGTGAATGTATCTTTTCAAATTAGTGTTTTCGTGTTTTTTGGACATATAACCAGGAGTGGAATTGCTACATCATATGGTAGTTCTATTTTAATTTTTTGAGAAACCTGGTTTCCACAGTGGCTACACCAACAGTGTACAAGGGTTCCCTTTTATCTATATCCTTGTGAACATTTATTTGTGTTTGTGTTCTTTTTGATGATAGTCATTCTAATAGGTGTGAGATGATATATCATTGTGGTTTCGATTTACATTTCATTGATGATTAGTGATGTTGAGCATCTTTTCAAGTGCCTGTTGTCCATCTGCATGTCTTCTTTGGAAAAAATCTCTGTTCAGGTCTTCTGCTCACTTTTTGGTTGGGTTGTTTGTTTTTCTGATGTTGATTTGTATGAGCTGTTCATATATTTTAGATATTAGCACTTTATCAGTCATATCATTTGGAAATATTTTCTCCCATTTAGTAGGTTGTGTTTTTGTTTTGTCAATAGTTTCCTTTGCTGTGTAAAAGTTTTTATGTTTAATTAGGTACCATTTGTTTATTTTTGCTTTTATTTCCATTACTCTAGGAGACAAATCCAAAGACTATTGTTATAGAAATAGATCTTCAAGATGGCGGAGGAGTAAGACGTGGAGATCCTCCCCACAAATACATCAAAAATGCATCTACATGTGGAACAACTCCTACAGGACACCTACTGAATGGCTGGCAGAAGACCTCAGACTTCCCAAAAGACAAGAAACTTCCCACATACCTGGGTAGGGCAAAAGAGAAAAGAATAAACAGACAAAAGAATAGGGATGGGACCTGCACCTCTGGGAGGGAGCTGTGAAGGAGGAAAAGTTTTAACACACTAGGAAGCCCCTTTACTGGCGGGGACAGGGGGAGGTGGGAGGGGGAAGCTTCGGAGTCACAGAGGACAGCACAGCAACAGTGGTGCAGAGGTCAAAGCAGAGAGATTCCCTCACAGAGGATAGGTGCCAACCAGCACTCACCAGCCCGAGAAGCTTGTCTGCTCCCCTGCTGGGGCAGATGGAGGCTGGGAGCTGAGGCTCGGGCTTCGGAGGTCAGACCCCAGGGAGAGGAATGGGGCTGGTTGCGTGAACACAGCCTGAAGGGGGCTAATGCACCACAGCTAGCCGGGAGGGAGTCCTGGAAAAAGCCTGGACCTGCCTAAGAGGCAAGAGAACATTGTTTTGGGGTGCGCAAGGAGAGGGGATTCAGTACACTGCCTAAACCAGCTCCAGAGACGGGCGCGAGCTGCAGCTATCAGCGCGGACAGCAGAGACAGGTATGAAACGCTAAGGCTGCTGCCGCCACCACCAAGAAGCCTGTGTGCAAGCACAGGTCACTCTCCACACCTTCCCTCCCGGGAGCCTGTGAAGACTGCCACAGCCAGGGTCCTGTGATCCAGGGACAACTTCCCTGGGAGAACACGCAGTGCACCTCAGGCTGTTGCAACATCACACCAGCCTCTGCCACTGCAGGCTCACCCCACATTCTGTACCCCTTCTCCCCCCAGCCTGAGTGAGCCAGAGCCCCCTAATTAGCTGCTACTTTAACCTCGTCCTCTTTGAGAGAAGAAAAGACGCCTTCAGGAGGCCTACTAACAGAGGCTGGGCCAAATCCAAAGTTGAACCACAGGAGCTGTGAGAACAAAGAAGAGAAAGGGAAATCTCTCCCAGCAGCCTCAGGAGCAGTGGATTAAATCTCCACAATCAACTTGATGTACCCTGCATCTCTGGAATACCTGAATAGACAATGAATCATCCCAAAGTTGAGGCAGTGGACTTTGGGAGCAACTGTAGACTAGGTGTTTGCTGTCTGTGACTGACTAGTTTCTGATTTATATGTTTACCTTAGTTTAGTTTTTAGTGCTTGTTATCACTGGTGGATTGTTGGATTGGTTGCTCTCTTTTTATTTATTACTATTTTTTAATTTTAATAATATTTCTTTAAACTTTTTATTTTAATAACTTTATTTTATTTATTTTTCCTTTCTGTCTTTTTTCTTCTCCCTTTTCTTCTGAGCCTTGTGGCTGACAGGGTCTTGGTGCTCTGGCCGGGTGTCAGGCCTGTGCCTTGGAGGTGGGAGAGCTGAGTTCAAGACATTGGACCACCAGAGACCTCCCGGCTCCACGTAATATCAAACGGCAAAAGCTCTCCCAGAGATCTCCATCTCAACACTAAGACCCAGCTCCACTCAACAACCAGCAGGTTTCAGTGCTGAACACCCCATGCCAAACAACTAGCAAGACAGGAACACAACCCCACCCATTAGCAGAGAGGCTGCCTAAAATCATAATAAGTTCAAAGACACTCCAAAACACACCACTGGACTCCATCCTGCCCACCAGAAACACAAGATCTAGCCTCACCCACCAAAACACAGACACCAGTGCCCTCCACCAGGAAGCCTACACAAGCCACTGAACCAACCTCACCCACTTGGGGCAGACACCAAAAACAACGAGAAGTAAGAACCTGCACCCTGTGCAAACGAGACCCCAAACACAGTAAGTTAAGCAAAATGGAAAGACAGAGAAATATTCAGCAGATGAAGGAACAAGGTAGAAACCTACCAGACCAAACAAATGAAGAGGAAATAGACAGTCTACCTGAAAAAGTATTCAGAATGATGATAGTAAAAATGATCCAAAATCTTGGAAATAGATTGGAGAAAATAGAAGAAATGTTTAACAAGGACCTAGAAGAACTAAAGAGCAAAGAAACAATGATGAACAACACAATAAATGAAATGAAAAATTCTCCAGAAGGAATCAATAACAGACTAACTGAGGCAGAAGAATGCATAAGTGACCAGGAAGATAAAATAATGGAAATAACTACTGCAGAGCAAAATAAAGAAAAAAGGATGAAAAGAATTGAGGGCAGCCTCAGAGACTTCTGGGACAACATTAAATGTACCAGCATTCAAATTATAGGGGTCCCAGGAGAAGAAGAGAAAAAGAAGAGGACTGAGAAAATATTGGAAGAGATTATAGTTGAAAACTTCCCTAATATGGGAAAGGAAATAAGTCCAGGAAGCACAGAGAGTCACATACAGGATAAATACAAGGTGAAACATACCAAGACACATATTAATCAAACTATCAAAAATTAAATACAAAGAAGAAATATTAAAAGCAGCAAGGGGAAAACAACAGATAACATGCATGGGAATGCCCATAAGGTTAACAGCTGTTCCTTCAGAAGAAACTCTGCAAGCGAGAAGGGAGTGGCAAGACACATTTAAAATGATAAAAGGGAAAAACCTACAACCAAGATTGTTCTACCCAGCAAGGATCTCATTCAGATTTCACAGAGAAATTAAAACCTTTACAGACAAGCAAAAACTAAGAAAATTCAGCACCACCAAATGAGCTTTACAACAAATGCTAAAGGAACTTCTATAGGCAGGAAACACAAGAGAAGGAAAACACCTACAATAACAAACCCAGAACAATTACGAAAATGGTAATAGAACATACATATCAAAAATCACCTTAAATGTAAATGCATTAAATGTTCCAACCAAAGACATAGACTGGCTGAATGGATAGATAAACAAAACCCATATATATGCTGTCTACATGACACCCACCTCAGACCTAGGGATACATACAGACTGAAAATGAGGGGATGGGAAAAGATATATGCAAATGGAAATGAAAAGAAAGCTGGAGTAGCAATTCTCATATCAGACAAAATAGACTTTAAATTAAAGACTATTACAAGAGACAAAGAAGGACACTACATAATGATGAAGTGATCAATTTAAGAAGAACATATAACAATTGACAATATTTATTCACCCAACATAGGAGCACCTCAATACATAAGGCAAATATTAACAACCATAAAGGGGAAATTGACAGTAACACAGTAATAGTAGGGGACTTTAACACCCAACTTTTACCAATAGACAGATCATCCAAAATGAAAATAAATAAGGAAACACAAGCTTTAAATGATACATTAAACAAGATGGACTTAATTGATATTTACAGGACATTCCATCCAAAAACAACAGAATACACTTTCTTCTCAAGTGCTCATGGAACATTCTCCAGGATAGATCATATCTTGGGTCACAAATCAAGCCTTGGTAAATTTAAGAAAATTGAAGTCATATCAAGTATCTTTTCCGACCACAATGATATGAGACTAGATATCAATTACAGGAAAAAATCTGTAAGAAATAGAAACAAATGGGATTGACATATATACACTAATATGCAAAAGATGAAAAACTAATAAGAACCTGCTGTATAAAAAAATAAATAAAATTTAAAAATTAAAAAAGAGAAAGAAATCAAAGAGGAAATTAAAAAATACCTATAAACAAAAGACAATGAAAATATGACAGCCCAAAACCTATGGGATGCAGCAAAAGGAGTTCTAAGAGGGAAGTTTATAGCAATACAATCCTACCTCAAGAAACAAGAAAAATCTCAACTAAATAACCTAACCTAAAGCAAATAGAGAAAGAAGAACAACAACAATAACAAAAAACCCCAAACTGAGCAGAAGGAAAGAAATCATAAAGATGAGATCAGAAATAAATGAAAAAGAAATGAAGGAAATGATAGCAAAGATCAATATAACTAAAAGCTTGTTCTTTGAGAAGATATACAGAATTGATAAACCATTAGGCAGACTCATCAAGAAAAAAAGAGAGAAGACTCAAATGAACAGAATTAGAAATGAAAAAGGAGAAGTAACAACTGACACTGCAGAAATACAAAGGATCGTGAGAGATTACTACAAGAAACTCTATGCCAATAAAATGGACAACCTGGAAGAAATAGACAAGTTCTTAGAATAGCACAAACTTCCAAGACTGAACAAGGAAGAAATAGAAAATATACACAGACCCATCACAAGCACTGAAATTGAAACTATAATTAAAAATCTTCCAACAAACAAAAGCCCAGGACCAGATGGCTTCACAGCCGAATTCTACCAAACATTTAGAAAAGAGCTAACACCAATCCTTCTCAAACTCTTCCAAAATATAGCAGGGGGAGGGACACCCCCAAAGTCATTCTACGAGGCCACCATCACCCTGATACCAAAACCAGACAAAGATGTCACAAAGAAAGAAAACTACAGGTCAATATCACTGATGAACACTGATGCAAAAAATCCTCAATAAAATACTAGCAAACAGAATCCAACAGCACATGAAAAGGATCATACACCATGATCAAGTGGGGTTTATCCCAGGAATACAAGGATTCTTCAATATATGCAAATCAATCAATGTGATACACCATATTAACAAATTGAAGGATAAAAACCATATGATAATCTCAATAGATACAGAAAAAGCTTTTGATAAAATTCAACATGCATTTATGAAAAAAAAAACCCTCCAGAAACTAGGCATACAGGGAACTTACCTCAACATAATAAAGGCCATATATGACAAACCCACAGCCAACATGGTTCTCAGTGGTCAAAAACTGAAACCATTTCCACTAAGATCAGGAACAAGACAAAGTTGCCCACTCACACCACTATTATTCAACATAGTTTTGGAAGTTTTAGCCACAGCAATCAGAGAAGAAAAAGAAACAAAAGGAATCCAAATCAGAAGAGCAGAAGTAAAACTGTCACTGTTTGCAGATGACACGATACTATACATAGAGAATCCTAAAGTGCTACCAGAAAATTACTACAGCTAATCGATGAATTTGGTAAAGTAGCAGGATACAAAATTAATGCACAGAAATCTCACATTCCTATACACTAACTATGAAAAATCAGAAAGAGAAATTAAGGAAACACTCCCATTTACTATTGCAACAAAAAGAATAAAATACCTAGGAATAAACCTACCTAAGGAGACAAAAGATCTGTATGCAAAAAACTATAAGACATTGATGAAAGAAATTAAAGATGATTCAAACAGATAGAGAGACATACCATGTTCTTGGATTGGAAGAATCAACATTGTGAAAATGACTCTACTACCCAAAGCAATCTACAAATTCAATGCAATACCTATCAAACTAACACTGGCATTTTTCACAGAACTAGAAGAAAAAATTTTACTATTCGTATGGAAACACAAAGGACCCCGAATAGCCAAATCAATCTTGAGAACAAAAAACAGAGCTGGAAGAATCAGGCTCCCTGACTTCAGACTATACTACAAAGCTACAGTAATCAAGACAGTATGGTACTGGAACAAAAACAGAAATATAGGTCAATGGAACAGGATAGAAAGCCCAGAAATAAACCCACACACATATGGTCACCTTATCTTTAATAAAGGAGGCAAGGATATACAATGGAGAAAAGATAGCCTCTTCAATAAGTGGTGCTGGAAAAACTGGACAGCTACATGTAAAAGAAGGAAATTAGAACACTCCCTAACACCATACACGAAAATAAACTCAAAATGGATTAAATACCTAAATGTAAGTCCAGACACTATCAAACTCTTAGAGGAAAACATAGGCAGAACACTCTATGGCATAAATCATAGCAAGATCCTTTTTGACCCACCTCCTAGAGAAATGGAAATAAAAACAAAAAAATAAAATGCTACCTAATGAAACTTGAAAGCTTTCACACAGCAAAGGAAACCATAAATAAGATGAAAAGTCAACCCTCAGAATGGGAGAAAATATTTGCAAATGAAGCAACTGATGAAGGATTAATCTCCAAAATATACAAGCAGCTCATGCAGCTCAATATCAGAAAAACAAACAACCCAATCCAAAAATGAGCAGAAGACCTAAATAGACATTTCTCCAAAGAAGATATACAGATTGCCAACCATCACATGAAAGGATGCTCAACATCACTAATCATTAGAGAAATACAAATCAAAACTACAATGAGGTATCACCTCACATCGGTCAGAATGGCCATCATCAAAAAATCTACAAACAATAAATGCTGGAGAGGGTGTGGAGAAAAGAGAGCCCTCATACACTGTTGGTGGGAATGTAAATTGATACAGCCACTATGGAGAACAGTATGGAGGTTCCTTAAATAACTAAAAATAAAACTACCATGTGACCCAGCAATCCCACTACTGGGCATAAACACTGAGGAAACCATAATTCAAAAAGAGTCATGTACCACAATGTTCATTGCAGCTCTGTTTACAATAGCCAGGACATGAAAGCAACGTAAGTGTCCATCGACAGATGAATAGAAAAAGAAGATGTGGCACATATATACAATGGAATATTACTCAGTCATAAAAGGAAATGAAATTGAGTTATTTGTAGTGAGGTGGATGGACTTAGAGTCTGTCATACAGAATGAAGTAAGTCAGAAAGAGAAAAACAAATACCGTATGCTAACACATATATACGGAATCTAAAAAATAATTTAAAAAATGGTTCTGAAGAACCTAGGTGCAGGACAGGAATAAAGATGCAGATGTAGAGAATGGACTTGAGGACACGGGGAGGGGGAAGGGTAAGCTGAGATGAAGTGAGAGAGTGGCATGGATATATATACACTACCAAATGTGAAAAAGATAGCTAGTGGGAAGCAACCACATAGCACAGGGAGATCTGCTCAGTGTTTTGTGACCACCTAGAAGGATGGGATAGGGAGTGTGGGAGGGAGATGCAAGAGGGAGGTGATATGGGGATATACGTTTACATATAGCTGATTCATTTTGTTATACAGCAGAAACTAACACAACAATGTAAAGCAATTATACTTCAATAAAGATGTTAAAAAAAAACACTCAAATGTAACTTTCGGGCTAAAGAAGAAATGAAAGTAAAAATTGCCAACCATGGGTTCTGATATAAGAAATGTTCACATATTGAAATATAGGAAAGTCTTTGTGTCTTATACATGAGTTCATTTGAATTTGATGCTAACTAAAATGTCCTGTTTGTGGTCTATCAAATATACATTGAACATCTGCTTTAATTATTAAAGAAAAGGGCTCATGGACCATAAGTAAAGAATGTCCATGTTAAAAATGAAGATTAAATGCCCCTCTTCTTGGGACACCAATGCTGTTCCTCTTTTAATGATAAGGCTGCCTTCCCAGGTGCCAAAGCCATCCTGCTTGCTGTGTACGTGCTGGTCTGCTCTTTTTTTTTTTTTTTTTGCGGTATGTGGGCCTCTCACTGTTGTGGCCTCTCCCATTGCAGAGCACAGGCTCCAGACATGCAGGCTCAGCAGCCGTGGCTCATGGGCCTAGCCTCTCCGTGGCATGTGGGATCTTCCCAGACCAGGGCATGAACCCACATCCCCTGCATCATCGGCGGGTGGACTCTCAACAGCTGCGCCACCAGGGAAGCCCTTTTGTTTGTTTGTTTGAACATTGTAGCAATGGATCCATCACTTGTTTAATGTTCTTTGTCCTGACAAGATATAAAACTATACTGAAAACCCTGCTTCTCCAAAGCAGTTTCTCAGTCATCTGGGATGTGGGCTTTGAGGCTTGTCCTCAGTCTGACTCAAATAAAACTCTTCTTAAAAAAAAAAATAATTGCTATAATTTATGTCAAAGAGTGTTCTGCCTTTGTTTTTTCTAGGAGTTTTATGGTTTCCAGTCTTACATGTAGGTCTTTAATCCATTTTGGGTTTATTTTTGTGTATGGTGTTAGAGAATGTTCTAATTTCATTCTTTTACATGTAACTGTCCTATTTTCCCAGCACCATTTAGTGAAGAGGCTGTCTTTTCTCCATTGTGTATTTTTGCCTCCTTTGATGTAGATTAGTTGACCATAACTATTTGGGTTTATTTCTCTGCTCTGTATTCTGTTTCATTGATCTATATGTCTGTTTTTGTGCCAGTACCATAATGTTTTGATTACTGTAGCTTTGTTCCTCCAGCTCTGTTCTTCTTTCTTCAGATTATTTTGGTTATTCAGGGTCTTTTGTACTTCCATACAAATTTTAAAATACTTGTTCTAGTTCTGTGAAAAATGCCATTGGTATTTTGATATGGATTGCATTGAATCTGTTGATTGCCTTGGGTAGTGTGATCATTTTAAAAATATTGATTCTTCTAATCCAAGAACATGGTATATATTTCCATCTGCTTGTATCTTCTTCAGTTTACTTCATCAGTATCTTGTAGTTTTCCGAGTACAGTTCTTTTACCTCTTTAGGTAGGTTTATTCCTAGGTATTTTATTCTTTGTGATGTGACGGTATATGGGATTGTTTCCTTAATTTCTCTTCCTGAATGTTCATTGTTAGTGTATAGAAACACAACAGATTTCTGTATATTAATTTTGTATCCTGCAACTTTACTGAATGTATTGATGAGCTCTAGTAATTTTCTGGTGGTGTTTTTAGAATTTTCTATATATAGTATGATGTCATCTGCAAACAGTGATGATTTTACTTCTTCCTTTCCAATTTGGATTCAATTTATTTCTTTTTCTTGTCTGATTGTTGTGGGTAGGAATTCCCATACTATGTTGAATAAAAGTGGTGAGAGGGGGCATCCTTTTCTTGTTCCTGATCTTAGAGGAAATGCTTTCAGGTTTTCATAGTTGAGTATGATGTTAGCTGTGGGTTTGTCATGTATGGGCTTGTTTTGTGGCCTAGCATGTGATCTATCCTGGAGAATGTTCCATGTGCAACTTGAAAAGAATTTGTATTCTGCTGATTTTCAATGGAATGTCCTATATATATCAATTAAATTTGACTGGTCTAATGTGTTATTTAAAGCTAGTGTTTCTTTATTGATTTTCCATTTGGATGATCTGTTCATTGATGTAAATGGGGTATTAAAGTCTCCTACTATTATTGTGTTATTGTCAATTTCTTCCTTTATGTCTGTTAATATTTGCTTTATATATTTAGGTGCTCCTATGTTGGGTGCATATGTATTTAAAATTGTTATACGTCCTTCTTGGGTTCATCCCTTGATCATTATACAGTGTCCTTCTTTGTTTCTTGTAACAGTCTTTATTTTAAAGTCTATTTTGTCTGATATAACTGTTGCCACCTTGGCTTTCTTTTGATTTTCATTTGCATGAATTACCTTTTTCCATCTCCTCACTTTCTGTCTGTGTGTGTCTCTAGATCTGAAGAGGGTCTCTTCTAGACAGTGTATATATGGGTCTTGTTTTTGTAACTATTCAGCCACTCTTTGACCTTTGGTTGGATCATTTAGTCCATTTACATTTAAGGTAGTTATTGATATGAATAGTCTTATTGCCATTTTGTTAATTGTTTGGGGGTTGTTTTTGTAGGTCTTTTTTTTTCTTCTTCTTTTGTTCTCTTATGATTTGATGACTATCTTCTGTGTTATGTTTGCATTCCTTTTTCTTTTTTTGTGTGTATCTACTATAGATTTTTGGTTTGTGGTTACCATGAGGTTTTTATATATTAGTAAATATATATGTATGTGTGTGATTGTTTTAGATGCCTTAGCATTTTAAAAACTTTTAATTTTGACTTCTTAGCATTTTAATCTTGAAAATGGAATGTGCATGTTTTCTTAGTCTTCTCTAGGCCTGTTCCTCACAGGTCTTGCGATTCAATCCTAAGGGTATTTCATCAGAGAGCAGGAAGGACAGGCTCAGTGTGTGGTGTGTACTGCCTTGCAACACACTGCTTCAGTGGATGAAGGGGGCCTGGGTCCACACTGGACCCCACAAAGCAAAACAAGGAAGGCTGAAACTATGTGACTAGGAGGTGATGGGAAGCCAGTGGTGATCAATCTAATTGGAAGCAATTAGGAGCCATGTTGAGTGATTTTCTCACATGATATTCCTTGTGCCATCTCATTGTGTACGTTAAATGCCCCATTTGGCCTTCTGGTTCACCTTTCATCTAAATATGCAAATAAATTAATTTGAGTCTCTACCTTGCATTGGACAGAGAAGTTCAGTCCTTTCTCCAATATATCTGAGGACTCTTGGGTGGGGGAAGATGCTTACAGAGGGAGTTGCTTTCTGCTCTCTTACTCCCAACTCTTAACCCAGATTCCCCTTTGGCTCCTCTGGCTTCCCAGCACCACTTCCCTAAGGAGTTCCAGCCTTCTTTGTTGTGCTCTACCCTCCAAACCAAGGCAGGCTGCTCCAAGGCTGGTACGTATCTCTGCCCTTCATGAAAGGACACTATCTTTGTCTCCATCTCCCTGTTCCAGAGCAGGGTTAGAAGTATCCGATGAATAAGAAAACCCTTATTTTCTATAAATAAGAAATCTTATAATAACCCTACAAATAAGAAAAAAAATGGAAAAATTTTCTATTTAAGTTGGATCCAACAGCCATCTCTTAGATCAACCCTCAATCAATAGACCATTTATTAAACAGCAAATTTGATTTTCTTCCATGAGTCAGTGGATTGGAAAGAGAACACTGGTTGCAAGTTTTTAGAGCTAGGGTTCTTGCCCTGTGTCTGCCTCTGATAAGTGCTGTGACCTTGTGAAAGCTCCCTTTCCTTTATGATTCTCAAGGTGCTTATCTGTAAGTAGAACAGTTAGGGTTAGGCCAACATTTTCCAAACCGTGCTTTTCATATACTAGTTTGGCAAGATATGAATGGGTGTTCCAGGAAACATGCGTTCTGGGGTTCATTCTTAAGGATTGCATACTTCAACAAGCTTGAGAAGGTTTCTTGGCTGCAGAACTTCTCAGATCTCTCAAAAGCAACTGCAACTATGAGGGAGAGAGATACAATATGCAGCGTTTCCCAAAAACATTTGAAAGAGCTCCCCAGCCCCCCTTTTAAGTGAGAAACCTATAAATATCTTGCAGAAATGCTGCTTATTGAACACTGTCATTTTCAAGAATAATTAAGATGAGTCATTTCATCTTCTTCATGTTCAGGTTCCACTGCAATTGTTTCTTCTTGCTCAGCCCAAGTGAAGCAATACCAAGTCAGAATAAAGGGAGGACTGGCTATTTCTTAATGGCTTTATCTTTCTTTTTGGTCATTAAAAAAAAATACTGAAAATCTTCTCACCTTCCGAAAAATTGCAAAGCAGAACTCTGGGAATTTTGGTAATTGCAGTGTTATTTGTTCAGATGACTCTGGGTTCCATTATGGCCACTGTAAGCCTGCTTCTACCTTATTGAGCTGCTCTTGCTGCCTATTACCTAAAGCTCAGGCATGGCCGAGCATGGCTCTAATTAAGAGATTAAGGAGCCAAAGTCCTAGAAAGGTCAAGTTACCCTCCCTGGCTCAGTGCCACTCTCCCACCTGGTAATACAAAGTATAAAATTCTATTCTTTGAAATGATTCAACGCTTTTGTTCACATTACAATGAAAATAGTTTCTTTGTAGATTTTCTGATTGCAAAATTCTGGATAAGTTTGCCAAAGTGAACTTTTTTTGGTGGGTAGGTGGATGGTTTCTCCTGTGGGGCTGGTTTTCTAAGAACACATTTTGGTTTGCTAGTTGGGTGATTCGGTCCTCATTAGAAGCAAGGATCAAGGTGGGTTCTGGAAAACATTTTGAAGCTATAGAGGAACTTGGTGCATTACATAATCCTAACTTAATACCCACGACTCGGTAAAGTTTCTCTTCCCAGCTCTCTCCATAACAAGCTACTTTCAGGGCTGATTTGCTTCTCATATTCCTTTATCAGCACACCCATAGCTAATGTTCTTTTGCCATTAGGTCTCCCCAGGCTCAAGAAGACATTAAATATTCTCAGTCAGTCTAAGGTGTGAGGGTCTTTGGTGCATATTGTAGTGTGCCACCCAGATTTCCATTCAGGAATGAGAATGTACACTGCAAGATGCTGGAAGGACTGCCAGCAGAGATCTCCCAAATGTCAACATTCTAAAGGAATTGCCTTGGCTGAAGAATTGTCTTGCCCAAAGTCAACTGCATTCAACACTGGTGGATGAGGGGATAAAAGCCTCTGTGTTGCAACTTAGAATAACTATGAAGGGCCATCCCAGCTTCAGAGCCCTGTGACCTTGGATGAGATCCCCCTTGAGACTGCATCACAGCTCAACTTCCCCGTCTCAATCCTGCTTCCTTCTCTTCCCCCACAGTTGTTGACATTAAGAACCCTCCTTAATATATTAATAATTTCTGCATGCTAACTTTTGTCTTAGAGTCTGAGTCCCAGGCTTATATATTACCAGTCCATGAAGGATACCTGTGTTTTAAGGGGATTCCATAGTGTTCGGGTATGTTTAACTCAAAAGGAAGAATCACTGATGCTTCAATTGCTTGGCAGTGTGACATCTGGAAGGGAGTGAAAGAAAGGTGGCTTTTGCATGTAGAGGGAAGGAGTCTTTTTCTCTTTTAAATATGAGTGCTTTTCAGGTCTTATGTAAAACATCTTTCTCTAACTGGAAATCATAAAGATATTGCTCAGTATTTTCTTCTAAAAGTTTGGATATTTTGCCACTGGCAATTCCATTTGGACTTGATTTTGCATGATTGATTTTCCATTTTTATAAAGGACAAAAAGTCAGGTAAAATTAAATATGTGCTGTTTAGGGATAAAAGCATTTGTGACAAAACCATGTACAAAAGAAAGGAAATGATTGATAAAATTTCAGGGTTATTATTGCCTGGGTTAGTGGAGGCGGTGGGTGGAATGAAAAACAATAACACAAATCATCACTTCAGTGGAATTGGTAAGGTTCTAGTAGTTCTAATAATATTTGAGTTGGGTGGAACACTCATGGGGTATCCATTTTTATCATTAAGCTTTATGATCTATGTATACATGACATATATTCTTTAGTGTATCAAGAGTATTTTTGATTTTTTTTTTAAATAGAGGAAAATGAGAACACAGGAAGTGGATATAACAAGAACTGACAACTCTGTTTTGCTGTAAAGGGTACTAGAGACGTAGGCAGTAACGACATGAGGTATTATAGCAAACTTGTATATAGATAAGAAAATTCAGCAGTTCAAGAAAAAATTTTAAATTCAGGAGAGAGAAGGGGCACTTGGAGGAGCGATACCCTGCATTCTTTCGCAAGGTTCTTTTCCTGGGCTGTAACTCTTACCTCTATTATATCATCAGTTCCCCTCCTTTGCATGTATCATCCATTTAGGCACTTGTGCTTATCACAAATATTATTGAGCTCCTCCTCGGTGCCTGGAGCTCATGCATGGATTGTTAGTAGCGAGACGTGTTGTAGCCACCTATGTCCATGAGCTTACTACAGTGGGGTCTTGCCTTGCCGTCCCTAAATTATAGAATAGCCAATTGCCTGGGAGCCCAGATCTGGCTCCACCCACCTCCACAGCCTCGGCAGGAACCAACCCCCTTATCGACTGGGCTCCGGTCACATCTACCTTCTCTTTGGTTCTTTGATTTCTCAAAGCCCTTTCTGCCTCAGGCCCATTGCATTTGTCGACGCTTGTGCCTGGGTTCTCTTTCCCTTGATCAACTCCTATTCTTCCTTTTCACGTCTCTGCTTGCATGTCGTTCTCTCCAAGAGGCCATTTCTGCAGCTTCACATCCCTAACTGCACTTTCATCATCCAAAGGATTTGATTATCCTTCTATTCTTGCTTATATGGCCCTATTCACAACACCTCACAATACTTTTACAGCTCCTATTGCAATGATATATCTATTTGTTGCTCTCCCTGGTTCAATAAGCAAACTATCTGAGGATAGGGGCCGTGATTGCTTTGTTTCCCTTCGTATTAGTATCTGAACTTTTCCCATGGAAATTACTTAGTGGACATGCTGTAGTCTCTGCCCTCCTGCTGCTTTCGTCCCACATTAGAGACAAAACCCAACTTGGCAAGAAAACATTGGACATAGATGAGGAACTAACCCTTAATCCGGTTTTGTTTCTATTACAGTTACAGGGTTTGGTTTAGTGGCTACTCAGCAGTTTTAAGAAAAATGAACTGATTGTCAAATCAGAGCATGTTAAAGCTGGAAGAGACCCAGAAAGTCCTCATGGAAATATCTTTAGGGTAGAGAATGAGACAAGAGGAAGAGGAACAAACAGTGAAAGCTAAAAACAACTATTTAGTAAGTGCTTAATATGCATTAGCCTTGTGAGAAGAGCTTTCCCTACAATGACCTCATTTAATCCCTGTGAATTTCCTGAGAGAAGGATCTATTAGCTTTATTCTACTGTTGAAGAAACTGAAACTCCAAGAGTTATGTAACTTTGTCTAAAATCAAACACCTTGTAACTGGTGATGCCGAGACTGAAACCCAGGTCTTCCTGACCATGAAACAGTACTTTCCCACTTTTTCTGTGGGTGCAGATCACCTGTGGTTTCACTAAGATGGAAATTCAGATTCAGCAGACCTGAGATTCTGCATTTATAAGTTGCCAGTGATGCTGATCTTGCTGGTCCTGGAGACACCCTTGGAGAACCACTGTTCTATTTTGGCACTTTCACACTTTAATGCATGTGCAAATCATCTCAGGATCTTGTAAAAATTGCAGAGTCTGATCCACTCAGTCTGGAACGGGACTGAGGATTCTGTAGTTTCTGTGAGCTCCCAGTTGAGGCCTGTTCTACTCATCCGTGGACCATACTTTGAGCAGCCAAGCTCGCATGGATCCCAAATTCAAAGGGGATATTGTAGGTGGAGGCTGAGACCAACCTCAGAGCTTTCTTCCGACTGCCAACAGCTTCCAGCTGACCTTCTCTGACAATGACTGCACTATCAGGTGGTATCTGAGGCTGCCTTTGAAGACAACAAAAATCCACCTTGGTAGCTAACCACCTCGGGAGAGGGAGAAAGATAGGGGTGGCCCATAGAGTGAATGGGGTCCAAGTGGGGCCAAGGTTCTGTGTGATGTCAACGGGGAGGCCTGCCAGTGCCCCAAATTCACGTTTGCATTAAGCTGAGATGCCAGCCCCTCCTCCCATCCCAACATTTCAAAGCAACATGATGTCACCAGCTCTAAAAAACCCGAGGTTCATAATGAAACTCGTAGTCAGGTGAGCCTTGTTTTGTTTTGAGTCCATTCACAGTGTTTCCCACAGTCCCTCTCTCTGTGAGTTGAGGGGCACAGGCTGGGGGTGAATTCTGGGAACTCTAACTGATCTTTCAGGTTTACATAAAATGGGTTTACTCCCCTCAGGGAACATCACTTGCTTTCTTGTAAATCTTCTCCCTTGCTCAGAGGGGGAGCCTGGCTTTCATCACTGATGAATACTTTTGGGGATGGCAGACGTTGTACGAGCTCCCATGTAATCTGGTCCCCCATTGAACGTGGATATGGAGAAGGTTCTACTCAGACCACTGCCAGGGCACCTACCTGGGAGGCTAGCAAGGCTCTTGAACTTCATAGCCCAGTATTCTGGCCCCACAGTCCACAAAACTTGATTAGCAAAATAAGCTTCTGGATCATCTGCCAAATGAACCCAGTCTAGCTTTTCACAGGAGTTTACTTTTTGAATAAGATGCATTCTTCTTCTTGAGAGATGGTGCAGACAGGTGAAGGGCACTTGCTTAGGGCAGCTCCTCTTGTGTACTCAGAAACAACCAGATGAGGAGAGCATCTGAGGCTGGGATGGAAGGAAGTGTTGGCCCCGGATTTCCACCACAGCTTGGAAATAAAGGACGTGGGGAGGCTATGGGCTTTAGAGACCTGGATTTCAGTTCTGGCTCTGTCACTTATAAGCTGTGTAGCCTTGAGCAGGTTATTGTACTTCTGAAGATGTGGTTTTTCCCATTGGCAATCAGGGTAATAATCCTATGTCGTACTGTGAGTATGACAGTCAGATCCCATGATGTATGTAAAGTCCTTTGTGCCTGGAGCGTAGGGTGCACCCCATACAAACTAACCTTCCTACTCTGCTCTTCCTTCCTCTTCTCTTTCCAGATTCCAAATGCAACAAACAAAAATGATCAGGCTCTGCAAAATGACAGTTTCAAAGTGTTTTGTGCCAAGGTCCATTTAGGTTCCAAAATATTCCCATTTCGCTGCTTATTTCTGTGTTCCTGCCGTCTGATGTGTATCTGTGCGTCTCTTTGATTACACACTGCTGTCACTCAGCGCGCCAGCAGACACCAACAGATTCTGTTACAACAGCTTGATGGTGCAGGACTGCCTCAGCGTTTGATCAGTGAAGATGCCTCTCAGACCATGGAGGAGCTGCCACTCCTGGCCAACGTTATTTTAAGAAAGTGGTTGTTTTATTTACAAAGAGACCCTTCCCAAGGGTTTCCCAGCAGAAGCTAAATTGGTGATATTGTGCAAAAGAATTAAAAACTAGGTTCCAACTCTGTCATTAATGGAGGTCTGTCACATGTGCAATACAGACGAGGCAAGGCCTTAATGTTTTATTAGATTGGAGTCGTTTCTGGCACTTAAACATTTTGATGAAATTTGTTGAATTTTCTGGGTGTGTTTTATATAAAAAAATTAAATGTTTTTTGGCAGTTCTATTAAATAGACACCGGCAACATCTCTGGATAGTTTAGTGCTCAGAAATCAATGACACAACATTTTATTTAATCCACCAATTAGATAAAGAGCTGTATTGAAATGATTCCCTTTTCTTCTGGGCCACACCTGATCATCATGACTGCATATGAACAGTGAATCTGAAGCAGGGACATTTTTTCTCAACTAGGAAAACAAGGCCACCTCAAAAGACCCTGTCTTTGTGTGAATTAGTAAAAGGCATCACACCTAGGCAGACGCGGCTCTCTGGCTCTCAGTTTGGCAAGCAGAGGGAGCTAAATTCTGGCCCCCACTCATGCTGGGCCAGTCCTTTTGTGCAGTGCATGGAATGAGCAACTGTACACACTGACCCTAAGGAAAGCCTGGGGTGTACTCTCCTCACCCAGATGAGAAAGTTACCTCTGCTTTGGGCTTCCTGTTCTTGCTGTCTTAAAGCCTTAGCCTCTGAATCAGTTGTGTTCCCTTTTCCCCATCCTTTGTACATTTCACCAGTGTCCGGGAGGGTAGATTATTTATTTCACCGTCTATGACTGCAGGGTACCAATTCTCTGTTGCAGATAGAGATGCAGTTGGTATACACACAGGAGGATGAATTCTGTGCAAAGTCAGCGAAGGGCTATTAATAGTTACACGGTGTGGATTTGAAAATCCCTCAAAGCCCTTTGTCCCTCAGGGTCTCTCATTTCCTTAAATTCCTTCATTAGAAGTGACTTCGGGCTTCTCTAATGCTGAGTTGACCCCGAAAAGGGTTTGCCCTTATGTTTCCACACTCATTCTTTTAAATTAGAAAAAGAGGAAAAGGGGAAATTAGACAACATGGTAGACAAAGAAAAGGAGGGAAAAAAGTGTAGGGAAACCTGCAACTTTCTGAAAGTTTTTGTAAAAAGTATTTCAGCTTTAGGGACTCATGTAAGCCCAAATGTCCAAATGTCCAGGGACTGAATGACTTTCCCTTCATCTTCCTGGAGGGAGATGGACCAAGGGGCAGAGGCTTAGACAAGTAGGAGGCAGGACTTCACCTAAACTTAACCTCTGGAGAGCACTTACCAAATGTTAACACTTGACTTTCCTCTTTGGGATGGGATCCTGTCAGGGTGAGAGAAAGCCCTGTTGCATTTTTGACTGTCCAGGGAAAGGGAGATTAGCCGACCATCTTCTTGCAGTGGTTTCTGGTCACAGTCTATGAATTCTAGAACCACTGATGCTGCCCTTCTCATCCTACTCTATTCTGCTTTCCACTTGCTCTCAGCTGCTGTCTCCACGTTCCACTACACCATCCTTCTTGCTCCATCTTCTTTTCATGAGTCATCTCTGTGGAAAGAGGAACCAGAGGGAACAAAAGAACACAAGAGAATGTTTCATCACCAGATCAGAAACTACTTTTAAACAAGAATTAATCCTCACAACTTTCCCACGAGGTGAGGAAGCTTATTACTACCTTTGACATCCTGAGAGATGTCTGCAGAGGGATGTCTTTTTCCAGGCATCCTGGCAAGGGCAAAGCATGGGCTTCCTGATTCTTTCATCATTGGGGGACCTCACTAATTTGCCCTTTCTTCATTTCTCCTCCAACGGAGCTCCTTTGAGGAAGGAAATTGGCCCCTTGTGTCCAGTGGTTGGAGCTAGACAGGATCACATGGTAGAGGAAACCTCAAACCTTCTCTCCTTTCCACTGGAAATAAGACCTAACTTGCAACAAGAGGTCCTGCCACTGTCACTTATTATGACCAAGTACTCATGCTCTCTGAGCCTCATGTTCCTCATCTGTAAAGTGGAAATCGTAGATGCTGCTGGGATACACACAAGAGGAAGAATTTTCAACAAATTTAGTGAAGGGCTAGCTAGAGATACAGTGTGTGGATCTGAAAAACTTTCAAAAGCCCACCCTTGTCCCCAAGAGTCTTCCCAAGGTTTACTTCTTGGGTTGTTCTGAGGATTAAAAGAAACAATATACATGTAAGGGTCAAGCAGAGGCTTAGGGCATGCTAAATGCCCAACTAAGAGTCATCGAAAAGAAAAAAGAAGTGTGAAAAAGATCTCAGAATTAAGACCAAGAAAGCCTTTTTCTAGACACGTAGAGAAAATTACTTACCAAAAATATTTTTATTGAAAGGGAACATCCTTATGTTCATATACCTTCTTCTCCTTTTCTTCCCTGTGATGAAAATCCTTTTATCCTATGGCCTCCTTCCACCCCCCAATTTTAAGGAGGTATCCCAGGAGTAATGAATGATAGCAGAAGCACTGCTGAGGGGAGAGAGGAAAGATACAAAGGATTAGATAAGGACAGGAACACAGAGAAACAGAACACAGAGAAGGGAAGTGGACGGACGGGGTGGGACATCTGATGAAATCTATCCACTTCTCACAGTACTGCCTTGGGCTGGCCCCACAGAGGAGAGAGGATGGACAGGGGCAGTGGATAAGCAGGGCTATCACAGTTGGACTTTACATCAGTTCCGTAGATATCAAGATATTCATTATGTGGCAAACCTCTTTAATGAGATCTAGTTAAATGTGTTAGCATTAATGAGTTTGGCTCCAAGCATAGAAAAACAAGGAAAGAGTAGTTTAAATGAGTAATGGCTTTATTTGTCCCATATCACAGAAATCCACAGGTTGGTGCTCCAGGACTAGTGTGATGGTTCCAGGAAGTTTTCAAGGTCCCACCCCCTTTCCAACTTTCTGCCATGCCAACCTTGAGGTTGGGCCATTTACACTTAAGATGGTTGTTACTATATCTGGACAAAACTATAATTTGAAAAGATGCATGCTCCCCTATGTTCACAGCAGCACTATTTACAATAGTCAAGACATGGAAACAACCTAAATGTTCATCAACAGATGAATGGATAAAGAAGACATGGTAAAACGACCCAGAAATCCCACTACTGGGCATATACCCAGAGAAAACCATAATTCAAAAAGACACATGCACCCCAATGTTCATTGCAGCACTATTAACAATAGCCAGGACATGGAAGCAACCTAAGTGTCCATCGACAGATGAATGGACGAAGAAGATGTGGCACATATATACAATGGAATATTAATTACTCAGCCATAAAAAGAAATGAAATTGAGTTATTTGTAGTGAGGTGGATGGACCTAGAGGCTGTCATAGAGAGTGAAATTAAGTCAGAAAGAGAAAAACAAATACCATATGCTAACACATATATATGGAATCTAAAAAAAAAAATGGTTCTGAAGAACCTAGGTGCAGGACAGGAACAAAGATGCAGATGTAGAGAATGGACTTCAGGACACGGAGAGGAGGAAGGGTAAGCTGTGACGAAGTGAGAGAGTGGCATGGAAATATATACACTACCAAATGTAAAATAGATAGTGGGAAGCAGCCACATAGCACAGGGAAATCAGCTCCGTGCTTTGTGACCTCCTAGAGGGGTGGGATAGAGAGGGTGGGAGGGAGAAGAAAGAGGGAGGGGATATGGGGATATATGTATATGCATCGCTGATTCACTTTGTTATAAAGCAGAAACTGACACACCATTGTAAAGCAATTACACTCCAATAAAGATGTTAAAATACAAAAAAGAAATAGAGGGATTGTGTTTCTCAGACAGAAGTGAATCATATTGCAAGTGATGGTGAAATTAAACGAGTGATTGAAAATGTAAGAAAGCTCAATAGAGGCAAAAGAAGTGATACTTAGTGGAGCATGGTTCCAGAGGAGACGAGAAAGTTTGGAATTAAAAGCACAAATGTTCGACATATACACACTACTATATATATAAAATAGATAACTAATAAGGACCTACTGTAGAGCACACAGAACTCTTCTCAATACTCTGTAATGACCTATATGGGAAAAGAATCTAAAGAAAAGTGGATATATGTATATGTATAACCGATTCACTTTGCTGTACAGGAGAAACTAACAAAACATTGAAAATCAACTATACTCCAATAAAAATTTTTTAAAAAGAATAATTAATAAACAAAAAAGAATATGTATATATAGTACTGGATAAAAAGTCAACATGATTTTTTATAATTAAACAGTATATTTAAAACTTAAATATTCCTGAAATAAAGATCTTGTTCTGAAGATTCAAAGATGTGGTACATATATACAATGGAATATTACTCAGCCATAAAAAAGAATGAAATAATGCCATTTGTAGCAATGTGGGTGGACCTAGAGATGATCATACTAAGTGAAGTAAGTCAGAAAGAGAAAGACAAATACCATATGATATCACTTATATGTGGAATCTAAAATATGACACAGATGAACTTATGTACAAAACAGAAACAGACTCACAGACATAGAGAACAGACTTGTGGTTTCCAAGGGGGGGGATGAGGGAAGGATGGATTGGAAGTTTGGGATTAGCAGATGCAAACTATTATTTATATGTAAAACTGAATCACTTTGCTGTACACCAGAAACTAACACACATTGTAAATTAACTATACTTCAATAAAAATAAACTTAAAAAAAAGATGGTTGCTACCCATGCAGGTATTATGTACATACCTCAGGCAGAAGAAAAGCAAAAGGGACAAATAGGAAATTGGATTCTATATCAAAAAGGAAAAGAATTGTCCCTCAGCTCTCCTCTTATTGGCTAGAATTGTGTCACATGGACACCCCTACCTGCAAGGGAGTCTGGGAAAGAGAGTTTTGTGGCAAGTGCAATGTAAACTCCATCTGTGTTAATGCATCTTCAGTAAAAGCCTCATTGCTCTCTTTAGAGCTGCACTGCCCAGTATGGCAGTCAATAGCCATATGTGGCTCTATAAATACAGATTGATTAAAATTAAATAGAATTACAAATCCATTTCCTCAGTAGCACTAGCCTCATGTGGCTTGTGGCTACCATATTGGACAGTACAGATATAGAGCATTTCTATTATCTCAGAAAGTTTTGCTGTGCAACTGTAGATAAACATGAACAGTTGCAGAATGTTGCAGAAGAGTTGCAGAAGCAGAAAACAGACTGCATAAAAAAACAGCTGATATTCTTTGAGATGACCAAAGCTCTAACATGGAAGGTGTTAGAAGAGGGAGCCTGTGGGAACTGGATAGGGACGGGATTCCAGGATATTTATCATCAGTTGGCAGTAGAAGCATCGCTTCTAAAATTTGTATGCAATAATGCTCTGGTTCTGGCCTTCCTCAAAAATATCTGAGGTTGCTTAGAGTCAAGTTTCATTCCTGTTCTCACATTATAGATGGATGGGGAGCATCTCCCTTCTCTAAAACAATCATGATGAATATATTTTGGATTTAATTTTCCCTACAACTTGCTCAGTCCAGTCTTTAGAAGCACCCGGAAGCTGAGGGGTGGAGACATGGTTTGATTCCCAAGAATTCAGCAGCATTATTTGTCTAAGCATTAAGGGAATTATTCAGCTAAGTCCTGATGACTTGAGAGCAAGTTTACCTCTGAGAGTGCATTTCCCTTTCCTTCAGCACTTCAGCCTCATTACTTGTACTGTATCTTGTGTTGAATCACACAAGATGCCCATCTGTCCAAGGGCTTATTCTGTTGGCTCGCTCTGAATGGCTTGAATTTTAACTTTACTTTGAACTTACTGGCTTATCTCCTCCTGCTTTTCCTGGACCACATGCACAATTAAATCGCAAGCCTATTTCTCTCATAGATACTCTGAACCAAAATAATGCTATGAAAGCCACATGACATTTATTTTCCTCTCCTGGTTCTTTTCATAATGGCAGCCTATTTCCCATCTGTGAATCAGTGGCTCTGGCTTTACTGGGAGGAAAGCTCTCCTGATGAATGCTGTGTATGGTACCACAGCTGAAAGTTTTCCTCTTCCAGCTCTCGTTGAAATTAATTACACTTATTGCCTCCCTTCTCATTTGTCTTCATGTCTAGAAAAGTGATCGAAAGTTCTAATCTTCCTTTTGTGGTTCCACGGCAGTTGCAGTTACCAGTAATGAAAGACTCAGTATCCGTTGTAGCCATGTGGTCAAAATTGGAGTGTGGACCCAGGGAACAGGGACCGTCTGCTTCTGCATGATGTTTCTGTAACTCCCTCTCTGCTTTGGGGGCCCAGTTGGCACCCAAAAAGTAATAAATAATAATGATATATAGTCTCGGCTTGTGCTTTACAGAATGGTGCCTTGCTTTTTTAAGTTTTGTACAATGGCTTCCTGATGAAGTGGAATGTCCATGTCACTATCACAGAAAATATGGATCGGTTTTCAATGAAATATTAATGGTTATCAACTCACTGGGCTTTTCCTTTATGAGGACCGAAATGAAGAAAGGAGCTGAATTTCTTGATAATGAGTTAAAATATGATTGCTTCAGTGTTAACTCGGGCTGATCCAAGCTTTTCTTTTCTTTCTTTTAACCTTCTTGCTCCACTTCATCCCATCTCTCTTCTGACTGCCCTGCCCCCATTTTTGGTATTTTCATTCTTCAGTAGAAAATAAGGGCATCATTTTGACAGCTGGGGTTTGTGGGGTTCTAGAATAAACCAGAAATAAGTCTTGCCTCCATCCCATGCCAGTTTTCTTTCATTAACTTTGGGAGCACTACTTATCTGTAAAATGTACTTATCTGTAAAATGGGACTAATAATACTAATAATGCCTACATCATAAGTCTGTGGTGAGGATTAATGAAAGAGTTTTCGGGAAAGAGTACAGACTGTGAGAAACATTAATTTTTATTATTTGGTTGGAGGGGAGCAGCCAGAACGGAGGTAAAATCCAAATTTGCTCAAATGAGCCTCTTGGGCAAGTGATGTGGTGGAGACACTTGTCACAAGGAGCAGCAGTAATGAGATTTGGGGATTATCTGTGGGTTTCTGCTTCCTGCCCTCTTCTGGTTTCCTGATACCTTTTGAGAGTTTGTTCTGCTGACTCTGGACATGCTCTGGAGCTTTCTGCTCCACCTTTGCTGACTCTGTCAGGATTAGCAAGACTGCAAGAGTCACTCAGGCCTGAATGGCTGGATCCAGGCAGGAAGGACCCACTAGAAGAGGACTTGCCTCTGAGTTTTAGAAGGAGTGGGTGTTGGCTCTGCCAGGGGTGTAGACTCTGGGGCTCCCGCGTGCTGTGCTTTCTTCCCTGGACAACTGCCACCTGCTGCCACCAGCACTGCTTCCCCTTCCTTAGGCATCTGTAGCCTTATCTGGAGATCCACAGAGGGCTGAGGTGAGATAGAGCGATAAGCAGGAAGTGCAGGGGAATTTTATTCCTGGAAAAAAAAAAAGGGACCTTGGCATGAGCAGAATAGAGGGTTCAGGATGTTAATCACTGTTCTTTTTATCAGACAGCTTTATTAAGATCAATGTTTTTTGTTGCCAAATTAGAGTGGACCTAGAGCGAACTTCCCAGCAGTTATTAACACAAGTTCACATTTGCTGGAAGGATTGGGTACCTCCACGTGCTCAGCCATAGCTGGAAGTTACACAATATCTGTATCATTTTTCACAGCTTTGTCATTAGCTGGTAATGATTTGATTATTTTGCAGATGAATCACGGTATAAATCTCTTTCACAAACACTACCTCCAAGTATTAATCAAAACCATTAAGGCAAAGCAGTCGGTGCAAATTAAAAAATTTGCATGTCTAAATTAAAAATTACAGTAATACATCATAAATAAATCTTTTAAATTCTCTATGGCCTCTGTGCACATCTTTTCTTTGGTGTGTGTATTCTGTAATGAGACCACAGATACCAAGATTTTCTCTCTGTCTCTCTCTGTCTCTGTCTCTGTCTCTGTCTCTCTCTCTCTCTATATATATATATACACACACACACACACACATATAAATATAATCTAATTTTAAAGGGAGAATTCAGGTCCTTAAATGGAACCTGGTATTAGAAACTGAAAGGGGGGAAAGGGGACAGGTTTTTTCTTTTTCCCATTTATTTTATTTTTTTCCCAACAGAATATTCAAAGATGGCACAAAAAAGAACGGAATGGAAGCTATTGCAGATCATTTGCAGCTTCTTCCATTGTTGCAAAGTAAATATTTACAAAAGGTGATGCTTCTTTTTCAAATAACTTTGAACTCTGAGGAAAATTACCAAGTTGTGTTTTAGGTAATATTTCATTTGGGGACTATTAACGCATTACTTGCAGTATGGGAGGAAATTAGAGGGCTTTGAATGATGAAAGCCACCTTTGGCATTAAAAAACTATTATTATTCCCTTGAAACGCTGAAACAAATTAAAACAGGAAAATGAAACTTTCAAGTGCCCTGGATTTGAAAAGGCGCTTTTCCCCCTATCATTTGTCAAAAAAAAATTTTTTTAAAATGACTTGTTTCACTGGAAACGTGGAAGAGATCATTTATAAGGCAGAAAGTATATTTTTTCAAAATGCCTTTGCTGAATAGTTTAGGGTCATGTGTGTGAGTTTCTACCCTGTTCCATGTGTAAGCAGATCTCTGGTGAGCGTGTTACAGACCGGTGTATATGAAAGATCCATCTCAGCTTCAGGTAACGCAATGGCAGCAGCAATTAGAAAGCACTTTCATTCTGCCCAGGATTTAACCCAATTAACCTATCTGTAACCTATTAACCTAATTAAATAGAAGAGCTTCTCTGTGAGGAAGGTATACATACAGGACTCTCCCCATTCGGGGGTACAGGTTGGGAAGGAAGGCATAGTTTAGGGAATAATTGTAATTTGAAGTCATATTTTTTTTTTTTTTATAACAGAATTGGAACATCAAAACACAGTTCCAAGGTGCTCAGTGTTTCCCTATCAGGAAGCCATGGATTTAACTTGCAGGTCACCTTTATACTTGCTTACGTCCCTGCCTTGTAGAAATTTTGCCTTAAATTATTTCTTACTGATATGGAGAGCTTTGGTAAGAGTGCAAAGAAAATCCTTTTATTGTATTCCTTCATTTAACTCAATTCTGTGCAATTGTTTTAACACCATTGGCTAAGCTTCACGTTCATTACAAGTTGGGATTTCTCTCTGGCCCCTTGCTAGCTCGTGCGACCTCAGTGAATTGCTTCATCTATCTGGGTCACAATTTACTCATCTGTGTAAAATGATTGGGTTGGATGAGATGGTCTCATAAAGGTTCTTCCCAGATCTAAATATTTTGTGATTTTATATCATTACTTGTCCTTCTGCCTCCTCTCTTTTTGATTCCATTTACCAATAAATATTTCTTGAATGACTTTGGCTAGAACTGTGCTGTCCAATATGGTTTGGCTAGAACTGTGCTGTCCGATATGGTAGCCATGTGTCTATTTAAATTTAAGTTAACTAAAATAGATAGAATGAAAAATGCAGTTCCTAGGGGGAGAGGGGAGGGGAGGAATGGAGTGTAGGATTAGCAGATTGAAACTATTATATATAGAATGGATAAACAACGAGGTCCTACTGTATAGCACAGAGAACTCTATTCAATATCCCGTGATAAACCATAATGGGAAAGAAAATAAAAAAGGATGTTTATATATGTATAACTGAATCAGTTTGCTGTGCAGCAGAAATTAACACATTGTAAATCAACTATACTTCAATAAAACAAATTTTAAAAAATTGCAGTTCCTCATTCATGCTAAGCCACGTAGAAGTGATCAGTAGCCAGAGGTGGCTGATGGCTACCCGATCAAACAGCACAGCATCAAACATTTCCATCATTGCAGAAAGTTCTATGTGCAAGGACCTGCAACCGAGTTCTTTTCTTTGACTCTTACATTCACTCGATTGTGTAGAATACAGTCGTTTACTTATGCATGATGGTAAGAGAAGTCAAACTCTTATGGAACATTCATCTTTATTCAGTTTAACTTTGCTGATATTTATAGCAACCATAACACATTCAGTTAGATTACTCAGCCACTTACCAGCTGGATGATCATGTGTAAATTGTTCAGCCCTTCTAAGCCCCAGTCTCCTCATCTGTAAAGTGGGTGTAATATTACCTATTCTGCATGATGGTTTATGTAAAGCATCTGGCATGCTGCTGGACAATAGTAGCTGCCTAATTCCTAATATTAGTGAACATTCTTTCTGTGAAATAACAAAGTCCATCATCGGACTGCTGAGGAATTTTTGTTTGTTAAAAAATATTGGGTGAGAATGAGACTTTGTAGAAGATACCGTAAATACAAGTAATTTGCTTCTGAAAAAAATGTTCAGTTGGAAAATTAAACAGAAGGATGACAAAAATTCTGTATATATAATACGTCATATATCTACTGGGCTAGAGGAAACTGGACTTATATGTAAAGAGGAGTGGTCCATTTAGTTTTACTCTCTAGTGTTTTGGATGTGTCCTTCCCTCCCTCCCACATTAAATACTTTGCCTGACTGGGAACAGAGTATATTGAGGGCTGCTGGTAGTCTACACTGGCTTCCGTGAGGGTAGCTTTCTAGAAGATCCTCACTGTGTAAGTGGAGAAAGTCTCTCCATGTACCTTCTCTGAAGGATGTGGCAGGTCAAAGCACTGATATTTTGGTCTCATGCAAAATTGTAGCTTTTCTGCTTTGAGAGAATGAGATCAGGAAAGGCTCCATAGAAGCAGTGGTCTCTCCCATTTACTGAGGACAAGGAATACAGATGGGTGTGGGATGGATATTCTAGGTTCTTTTTTGAATATGTTGACATCCATCATGGATGCCTTCCCTGCTCCTACAGCCCCTTATATGTATGTCTCTCATTCTCTTGCTAGAGGGTAAGGCATCACCTGCAATTTCAATATTGTAACAAACATTTAGGTGAATGGATGGCTCAAATGCTAAACATTTTGCAAAGGAAGGGATTTATGTTTCAAACTCTTTCATTGTTAATGGCGGTGGCATGATTTTGTAAGCTTGGAATACCTCTTGACTTGGGCTTCCCCTTTTGTTTTCTGCAAACATAGCTTTCTCCACCTTTTATAATATTTATCATGGTAATCCAACCACACAGATAACCTCTGTTGACACTTTAAACATTTATAATAGGAGCACATGAACATATTTAGAAAATTCAAACAAGGCAAAAAGGTACAAAACAGAGAGTAAATACACACACACACCCCGCCCCCACTCCTCCACCCAATCCCTGTAACAAAAACAAACACTGGTCATGGTTTCTGATGTGAGCTTAAAAACCCATACTTACATAGTATCTGTAAGTTGCCTCTTAACAATGTATAGAATAAAAACCATAATGTACACAGTGTTCTGACCCTGCTTTTATTTTTTGGCCTTAATGATATGTCTTTGAGGTTTTCCATATCAGAACATACAAAACTACCACAGTTTTTATTTTATAGGCTGCACAGAATTCCACCATATGGATATCCGATTCCATAAAATATTTAATCCTTCTGTAATTGATAGACAGTTAGGTTGTTTCCAGGTTACTTTTTTGCTATGACAGGCTGTGGTTCATGGTACTTGTATATAGGTTTGCTTTTGCAAAATCAAGCTGATTTCTAGCTCTGTAATTGTCAGGTCAAAAACAACACATAGTTTCATTTGAATAGCTGTTGCCTAATGGCCATCTAAAAAGTTTTAACCCGTTAATACATTTATGGTCAGTGTTAAGAATGACACTGCTTCCCTGTAGGTTAATTAATATCAGCCATTCTTACACTTTAACATTAGCTTATTGTTAGATTGAACTTTTTTGTTTTGATTAACATTTCTTTCATTATGAGCATGATAAGGATTTTTGGGATATTTTTATTGATTATTGCCATTTGCATATTTCCCCCTATAAACTGGCTATGTAGCTATCTTTTCACATTTTGGGAAGGTTCATCCTTTCATCATTGTTTGTTCAAGTACTTTCTAAATTGACCAAATTAGCCCATTGTCTGTGTTTTGCAAATATATTTTTTGTCCAATTTATGCTTTGGCTCTGGACTTCAGTTAGGTACTTGCACCCCGCCCCCACCCCGCTCATATTGGAGTTTCCACTTTATGTAGCCAATTTCCAATTATTTCCTTTACTGCTTCTGGGAAGTTTGAACTTATAATCTTCCTAAAGCAGAAAGGAATGATTTGTAAAATATTTTGCCTCAGTGCAATTATTAAGAGTGTCTCCTTTCACTCCCAAGAATGTCCTAGTTTGAGTGATAAATTATATGGTCATTGTCAGCCTGGTCCTTCCTCACCTCCACTTTAATCAGACAAGCTCCTCTTTGACTTATTTAAAATATTTGGGTGCAGCATAATATTTAATTTAAGCAATGCTTTTTGAGGCAAGAAAAGATGAAAACTCACTGATATAAGATCTTAATTTATATGTTCATCAGGCTTTATTGAAACATATCAACTCTAAAATATTGTTCTAGACAGTATGAGCTTATAATCTATTAGGAAAGGCATGACAACCACTACAGTAAAAAAAAAAAAACAACTGTTTAAATAATTTCTTGATTGTTCCTCCTTTGTTTCTGCATTCCCTTACTTACCTGATTAGCAACTATTTGAATCTGCTCTTTGGTATTCAGGAATATCTAGGAGGCTGAAGCCTTTTTCCTGCAAATAAGAAACAGGGGACACAGAAAGACTTTGTACCCAGGAGGGCCCCACAGACTCCTTCTCAGTTTCAATCCCCCTTTTTCTTTGATACTCCTCAATCTTGAGGAGAACAGATGTTGGACAAAAAAGGGAATAATATTTTGGATAGAGAAGTTAATCATACACTCAGCAGAGGAACTCAGTTTTAAGGGGACTTGGTTTCAACCTCCCCACTTTTCTTGCAATCTTTCCCAAATCTTTCAGGGAACGGGCAATGGCCACTCTGGCTATTTCCTGCTGAAACAAGGCATAGTCTTACCTCAATTTGGGGAATGGAAATGTTCCTAAGTTCCAAGTCTTGGATGTAAGTCTTATATGATTACAATCTCAATCCCTGAGGAATTTGGAACAAGCCTGAAACCCAGTCTGTACCTGGCGCTTTGGGGAGATTCTCAGCTTAAAGGCATTTTAGTGAATTTATAAATGCAACTTTTCCTTTTATATGAGCACCAACTCATGAGAGGGTCTCTTCCAGTGCAAAATCAAAGTAAGGAAGTAAAGGACTTGTTTAACAAAATAATTATAGAAGATCATTTTTTCCCCAAGAGGATAACACAAATTGGCAATCAGCTTTTTCCAACAGAGAACAAGTAAAAGAATGAGAGGCAATACTACTTGGTAGTTCTTAAATGTGACCAGATATAAAAGATTTGATTGAATGATGAAGAATTGGTTGGGTAATAAGAAATACTGAGTCTTGGGTGTAACTGTTTTTAAAGAATCCTGTTCAGTGCTGTCCATTGTGTTATGTATCAAAACTATCATGGTCAGCTTCAGATATTTTTCTGTCTCCTGATAACGAAGACAAATCATGATCATTGTGAAAAAATTAGAAAGAAGTACAGAAAAGTGGGAATGAGTAAAAACTAATTTGTTTTGTTCTTAAAAACTTCTTATAAACAATTTTTTCCACACCATTGCCAATATTTATTTATTTAGTAATAATCCTAACAGGTGTGAATTTCCTTGTGGGTTCTTTTAAAATTTTTATTTTATATTGGAGTATAGTTAATTAACAATGTTGTGTTAGTTTCAGGTGTACAGCAAAGTGATTCAGTTATACATGTACATGTATCTATTGTTTTTCAACTTATTTTCCCATTAAGGTTATTACAGAATATTGAGCAGTTTCCTTGCTATACAGTAGGTCTTTGTTGGTATCTGTTTTAAATATAGCAGTGTGGACATGTCAATCCCAAACTCCCAATTGATCCCTCCCCGCTTCCCCTCTGGTACCCATAAATTCACTCGCTAAATCTGTAAGTCTGTTTCTGTTTTGTAAGTAAGTTCATTTGTATCATTTTTTAAAGACTCTGCATATAAGCGAAATCATATGATATTTTTCTTGATCTGTCTGACTTACTTCAGTTAGTATGATCATCTCTAGGTCCATCCATGTTGCTGAAAATGGCATTATTTCATTCTTTTTAATGGCCGAGTAATATTGTATTGTATAAATATATCACATCTTCTTTATCTGGTCCTCTGTCGATGGACCTTTAAGTTGCTTCCATGTCTTGACTACTGTAGACAGCATTGCAATGAACATTGGGGTGCATGTATCCTTTCAAACCATGTTTTTCTCTAGATATAGTCCCAGGAATGGGATTGCTGGATCATATGTATTCTACTTTTAGCTTTTTGAGTAACCTCCATGCTGTTCTCCATAGTGGCTGTACCAACTTACATCCCCACCACAGTGTAGGAGGGTTCCCTTTTCTCCACACCCTCTCCAATATTTATTGCTTGTAGATTTTTTGATGATGGCCATTCTGACTGGTGTGAGGTGATATCTCATTGTAGTTTTGATTTGCATTTCTCTAAACAATTGTTGATGGCTACAGAATATTCTTTTTCTGTGGCTGCAGTGTATTTAATTTAACCAACCACTTTTTGTTGAATAGGTGGGCATGTTCTTTTATTTTATATTTCATTTTTTCTTTCAATTATAAACAAAACCAGGATGAACATCTTTGCACCTAAATCTTTCTTTGTATTGCCAGTCTATTAGGAGAGATTCCTACAAGAGAAATTGTGGATTAAAGAGTGAACTTTTCTAACACTTTTACATCTAGAAGGCAATTCTGGTAGAAAGTTGTTAATTCCTGCTGCTGGAACTGGGATGATGGCTCTCACTGCAGTCCCATTGTACAAAGATCCTGGCACCAAAGAGGAGGAAACATAGTCAAACCAATTTGGTGGTTTGAAAAAAAGCAAACAGTGCCCATGTGACAAGGAAGGGAACAGCACTTTGTTCCAATTTTAAAAATACTTGTCCCTGTGAAAAGGGATTTCTTTTTTTAAAATTTTTATTAGGGTATAATTGATTTACAATGTTGTGCCAGTTTCAGGTGTACAGCAAAGTGGCTCTGCCATACAAATATATATATCCATTCTTTTCCAGATTCCCTTCCCATATAGGCAATTACAGAGTATTGACGTCCATGTGCTATACGCTAGGTCCTTATTAGTTATCTATTTTATATATAGTAATGAGTATATGTCAATCTCAATCTTCCAATTTTGCCACAGCTCACCCAGGGGATTTCTTTTTTATCTTGTCTATTGTAAATCTTCATCATGGGGTACAAACCAGACATTTTAAAATTATGCCTTTTGACCTTTCGTTTGCACATTGGTGGATAATGTCTGCTTTCTTGGTGTTGGTTCTGGGTGAACAAGGGTAAAATGTCATTCAAGTTTATGCTTCCAAGTCAATCTTGAGAACCCCTCTCTGCTGTCTCTGTGGTTTGCCCTCAATTTACTTTCTACTTTCCCTAACTCTCTGGAGGAAAATTTGGCCACATTCTTTGTAGTCTTCAGAGAAATGAGAAGAATCCGTAACAGTTCTCACCACTTTATACAGTGTGGCATGTTAAACACGTGTGGAGTTTTAAGGATGAGCCAGGACTTACAGAGGTAAGTAAGCTTTGTATTTAAACACGAATAAATGACTGAGTCACTTGGGATGCAAACCTGTTTGGCAATTCTCAGGAAGGGGCAGATTACTTTTGACAGGTCTAAACAGCCCCGGTAGATAGGATCATTTAACTATATTTAACTAACACTGACAAAGGAAAGCTTGATTAATGTCTCCCACCCAAATATCCAGGGACTGGCATGTCACCTTTTCAAACCAAGAGGCAGTTGAAGCTACTTCAGAATTCTCCTTCTTATGCATGATTGTCATGTGCTTGGAAAGGTCTGATGAGGACATGCTTCACCAAGATCTCCGTTGTCCTCAGCTTTCTGGAGTGGGGTGGGATGCTTTCCTAAAATGTGGGTGGGCATTTGGAGGGTCCATTTAGTAGAACACATGCCTATGCTGGGCTGGGCTAGTATTATGTTCATGATTGATTTATTTATGATTTGAAAGTAAAATAAATAAATAAAAATCAAAACAACTCCTCCCTCCAAAAGCATGAGGTGTTGGAAATTAACACCTGTTAATTTGCAGTTTGTGCAGTACATGAACTGTGTTTATGTACAACTGTTTGGGGTGGTGCCACTTGTGCTTGTTATCTCTTCAACCATCTATGAGTTTCTCACTTTTGAGACTGAAAATAAAGTGTATTTTTACGCCTTACCACTAGGATTCGAGGAGGATCTCCTCCATCCTTAAATCCAGGGGCTCATTGTGTGTCTAGCATTGGCAATTTCTAGAGCCAGAGTTGTGACTCTCTCTCTTAACATCATGCAAACGTTGTGGCCAGGAGCAGGATACAGCCAGGTCAATTGACTCTTCTGGCCATCTAGACTAGAGCTTGAAAATTTCTCATGGGGCCCTCAGTTGGACCCAGCTACTTGTTTCTTGGAATTTTTCAAGACTAAAGTACTTTAAAAAATTTTTTTATGGAAATGTAGTTGATTTACAATGTGGTGTTAGTTTCAATTGTACAGTAAAGTGATTCAGTTATATATATATAAATATATATATTCTTTTTTTTTACATTCTCTTCCTTTATAGGTTACTACAAGTATTGAGTATAGTTCCCTGTGCTCTACGGTAGGTCCTTGTTGGTTAAAAGACTAAAGCACTTTTTAAGGTTACATCAACTTATTTCATGTGTGGATCTGCTTTTAAAAAATGATTATGGTCAAGTAGAGTTAATAGTTTGCAAAAAGATGAGCCCCAGTTATACTCCACCACTGAGAACCACGACTCTCTCTTTTTTATTTCTTAAGTTTTAAAAATTTTAAATTGAAGTATAGTTGAGTTACAATGTTTCAAGTATCCAGCAAAGTGATTCAGTCATATACATATATATATGTGTATATGTATAGGTGTGTGTGTATATACTTTTTCAGATTCCTTTCCATTATAGGTTATTACAAGATATTGAATACAGTTCCTTGTGCTATATAGTAGGTCTTTGTTGTTTATCTATTTTATATACAGTAGTCTGTATCTGTTAATCCCAAATTCTCAATTTATCTCTCCTCCGCTTTCCACTTTGGTAACCATAGGTTTGTTCTCTATGTCTGTGAGTCTATTTCTGTTTTGTAAATAAGTTCATCTGTATCATTATTTTGGATTCCATATATAAGTGATATCATATGATATTTGTCTTGATCTGTCTGACTTGATTCACTTAGTATGATAATCTCTAGGTCCATCCATGTTGCTGCAAATGGCATTATTTCATTTTTTTTTTATGGCTGAAGAGTATTCATTGTGTATATATACCACATCTTCTTTATCCATCCGTCTGTCGATGGACACTTAGATTGCTTCCATGTCTTGGCTATTGTGAATAGTGGTGCTGTGAACACTGGGGTATGACTGTGCCTTTTGTTTGCTACTGTACACCCAGCACCTAGAATGGGACCTGCCGTATCATCGGTGCTCAATAAATTCTTATTGAAAGAATGAAAGGATGAACTGGGGATGCAGGGTGGGAAGAGGTCCTAGTCAGAGCCCCCTGGCCTCATGGAGCCTGTCAGGGATATGACCTCCTAGACCAGCTGTCCCAGGAAAACACAACAGCCACCAGAGGAAACCCTAGGCATCAGTGCCAGGCTGAGGGATATGACATGAGGAGGGAGGGGCAGGAGGCAGTGGCCCAGGCACTCCAACTCACCTGTCAAGTCTCATTTAAATTCCTCAAAGAGGCTTTCTCTTTGCCATGAAGGGCAGGGACCCTTCTCCCTGACATGAAGTTTAGGACTTTATTAGTTCTCTATGGCTGCTGCAAAAAATTACCACAAATCTAGTGTCTAGAAATAATAGAAACTTATCGTCTTACTGCCCTGTAAGTCCAGAGTCTGACACAGACCTCACTGGGTTAAAGCCAAGATTTTAGCAATTTTTCATTTCTGCAGGTCCTAGGAGCACATTTACTTACCTCTTTCAGCTTCTAGAAGCCACCTGCATTTCTTAGCTTGTGGTCTTCTCCCCCATCCTCAGGGCCAGTGATGGCAGATGGAATCCTCCTCTCATCATATCACTCCAACCTCCTCTTCTATAGTCAAATATCCCTCTGCCTTCCTCTTACACTTTTAAAGACCTTTGTGATTACATTTGAGCCCACCTAAATAAGCCACAATAATTTCTTCATCTCTAGATCCTTAACTTAATCACATCTGCTAAGTCCCTTTGGCCATGAACATATTCACAGGTTCAGAGGATTAAGACATGGACACCTTTTTTATGGGGGGGCAGTATTATTCAACCTACCACAGGGAGCTTTTGTTATATATTTCCTATAAGCACTCTGCACTTTATAGCATCCTTTATGACATTTGACAAATGTCAATGGCTTAGCTCATTCTGTGACTATTCATTTAAGGTCTGTTTGCCCCACTACACAGAAAGACCTATTAGAGCATAGGCAGTGCCTGTTTTGCTTACTCTTGTATCTCCAGTGCCTGACACAGTACTTGGTTTATAGTGTCTGATCATTTTTTTATTAAGTGAATGAACATCATACCAAACTTATTTCATTTATGTTCTAATGCTCTTCTGAGACAGGGGTACCATTCTCATTTTTTAGAAGAAGATACTGAGGTTCAGAGATCAAGTAACTTCCCAATCCCTTCCTATTCAACACTGCCACTTGGTATCTGAATTGTTTTATATTCTGGTATGCTGTAGTTGGTAATAGCTTCCATACCCATGACACGTGTCAGTAGACAGAAAGAAAGCTTCCAAGAAGGGCAGCAGAGATGTCAACAAGTGCTGATGTCACTGCCAGAGTCTGATTGAATCTTTTGGCTGGAAATAGTTGAGTGTCTGTGATTTGGTAAGCGTGAGCATTCACTCCCAAACGGGATTTCTTGGTGGGACAGGTTTGTGTCAGCTGCAGCTGGTTAAAAGAGTTTTAATCACACTCTGGTGTCTTTCTGCTATTTCTACACATTAAAAAAACTCAGTGATTTAAAAAAATATTTTTTTTTCAAAATCTTCTAGACTCTTATTTTGTTCTTCCCTATATTGGGCTTCTTGGCCATTATGTAGTTAGAGTGTTTAGCCATTGGGTCAATCTATGGCAAGAATCTTTTCTGAAGCTCAGCACAAATGGTTGGCCCATAGTAGGTACTCAACAAATATTTGCTGTATTACTTGAATGAATATGGGCTGTAGTTGGTGGTCCTTGGTATGTATTAGAGAGTTAGGGTTGTGGGAAAATAATGGAAATGTCCATTTATTTATGTTGTTGATCTTTGCCTTATTCCGGTAAGTATTTGACACAGCTGTGCATGTGATGGTGAATTTATGAAATCTAAAACCGAAAACAGGGTCTAAACCAGATTCTTTTCATGATAATTCATCCATGGCTTCTAGAGCAGACAATTCTACTAGCTAACATGTTGAAAAAGGGTAACACAGTGTGATAGAATGAGATCAGACCTTGGAAGAAGGAGGATTTGAGTTTGTGTTCCTGGATTCAGCACTTACTGACTGTGAGAACTTGAACAAGTTACTTAACTTATCTGATCCTCAACTTTCATCTATGAAATAGGTATGTGCTTTGAGGTTTAAAATAAATATTTTATGTGGAAAGCATGTAACCCAATGATTCGATTTGAAAATGTTATTTCTCTTTCTCTTTCTTCCATCTTTCAAGGGGTTTAAAAGGACTAACCTTTTTGCCTTGCAAACATTTCTTCAAAAAGCAAGCATTAGCCTAAAATGCCTCATGCCAACATAATAAAAAGAAGTAGGCAATAGATAAATGTTAAAGTCTGTTACGCTAAGTTATTGACCACATAGACGAGGAAATGGCTGAAAACTCCCAATAATCCTGGTGTAATATGCCTTACAAACTGGAATAGATGTGGTCAGCAGGGCTGAGGGCTTTGCCACTGGTGCAGAAGTGCTATAATGTAAAAGGTATAAGAAAGAGGGTTGTATATTCCAAGTCAGAATCAGACAGGAAAGACACATTCAGTTTTATTTACCGACTGTCACTACCCAGCAGGATTTTGATGTGTTTATTGATGTGGTTACCTGTATAAATCAGGATTTGATAAGGTTTTAGGGCCTCTAAATGAGCTTTGTCTACATTCCTGAATAGGTGAGCACATGCTTGTGGCACCAAATGAGTTCCTGAGGAAGTAATTACTCACATGGTGAAGTGCATGACAATGAAGAAAGCTGAATCCACTATCAACTTGTGTGAATGAAAAGCCAAAAAATGCCATCAACTCCTCTGAGTTGAACTTGAAGACTACAGAGAGATGCCCTTGAACATTAAGAAAGAAAAGCAATTGATGAGAACAAATCTCGACCTAAAGAAATGGGATAGACCAGACACTGGGCTTCAAAACTTGACTGCAACCTCATTGAATAAGTTCAGATTTCCAAAGAAAGGATGTGTCATAAGGAGAGAAGCTGGCAACTCAGTAAAAGGACAATTACAGAGGTAAACGCTAGCAGTGCCCATTTGTGCATGCACCGTGGAGGAGCCCAGGAGCTCTGGAATTCTGGCTCCATCAACAGGGCTATCCCTGTATTAGGCTCTCTCCACCTGCTGCCATTACAGCTCACTTCAGCCCTTCCTCTGATTCTGCGGTCATCAAGCAACCTTCCGACTGTTAGTTTGACCATGATTGCCTCTATAGGGTGGAAGTGGGGAAGGATAATCATGTGATCAGTGGTCTGGTAAATGGGACATACTTTGCATACACATCAATTTCATCACCTTTAGTCCAGCCTTGAGTGATCTGCTCCCAGGAGGTGGACTGAATTTGAAGTTGTGTCCATAAAGGTAAACTAACTAACTTAACTAACTACCCAACTAACGGCCATTCTGCGAGGCTTCCTAGGACATTGTCAGCCTATTTCGCTGGTAAGCACTCACCACTTGCACACCCTTTTTTGCATTTCTACCTGTGCTGAATTATTCTATTGAGAAAGAGTTGGCAAACTTTTTCTATAAATGATCAGATGGTGAATATTTTAGGGTTTGTGGGCCATCGGTCTCTGGGGCAACTCCTCAACTCTGCCATTGGGGTGAGAAAGCAGCCATAGAGGATGTAAAAGTGGCTGTGTGCCAATCAAACTTTATGCATCCTGGTGCGTGTAAACTAAGAGTGCATTTAAAGAACCAGTAAAGCAGAAGCACAACCCCAAAATTGTTTTTGAAAGGAAGGATGTGTTAATTTAAGAAAAGCAATAAAATGATTTTTTTGGAGGAAACAATCAGAACTTAGCTGGATTTCTTTAATTAAAAAAAATTAAGTACGATTTTGTTTTGATTATATGTGGTACTGATGGAGGGAGTTGGGTGTCACTGCCGTGACCTCCTTGGGCCTGAGGGTCTCTAAAGATCTTCACGTAGCTCTGGTGTGGGGATGCCCATCTTCTGTTTGCAGGCCTCACTGCATCTTGGGATTCCGGAGCACTTGATTGCTGCTGCTCTGTGGGCTCTTTCACCATTGCCCCCTATCACAGGGGTGAAGGAGACCTCATAGCTTCTATCTTGTGTACAGTTATTTTTATACTTGTCTTACTTTACAGGTACATTCTAGAAGTGTTGAATTCCTTGTCTTCCTCATATTCAGTTTTCTTATGTATAAAGTGAGATCAGAATACATACTTTATAATTTGCTTTACAGTTTTTCTTTACTTCATGCCCTTGAGGGCATAGGCTTTGTGCCATCTCTCCTCCTCCCCCTAGTGACACCAAGTAGAGGCTCTTGTGTGTAGTAAGTGCTTCGTAAGTTTTGAATGAATGCGTGAATTTGATTTAAGGTCTCTGGTCACCTTGTTTTGAGCTTCTGCTCTTCCCTCTCTTCGGGTGAAGAGCCCTCTTTCTTTTCTCTTTGGGCCTTGGAGTTCTCAGTTGTGCACTAAACTCACTCAACGCCAGACTTTGTTGGTTACCTGTCTACCTGTCTATGAAATGTGAAGGGAATTTAGGAATTCTGCCAAAACCCTGGGGCTACTTGAATATATGGTACAAGAAGAGCCTGATTGGGATTCCCCATTCTCGTAGTTTCATTTCGAGTGGAAAATAGTGCTACAAAGATAATTTACAGAAAACGTACTTAAAAAGAGAGAGATGAGGCATGTTATGAAAGAGGAGTGATGCTTATAGCAAAAAAATATACTACTCTTTGTAAATTATTTTAACTCCTTTTGAGTTCTTAAAGTTTAAGCGATCTAGGGGTAGAACAATATAAGTCTATACTCTCTGCTATGTATATCTGTAATCAAAATGGACTGTCTCAGCAGCTGTGGGTACACACATAGTCATATATTTTGGATTTTTCCAAAAAATCATTCAAGAGCTCACCTGCCCAGGTATATCAGGATTCGCCAAAGAAACAGAACTAATTACATACTATATATATATATATGTGTGTGTGTGTGTGTGCGTGTGTGTGTGTGTGTGTGTGTATAGTACAGAAACTGAGACCTCTAGAATGCAAAAAGAGAAGACAGAGGGCTAGTCATTTGAAAAAAAAAACATGTAATAGAAAGACAGAGAGAAACAGAGAGAGATTGATTTTAAGGAAATGGCTCCCATGATTGTGGGTTGGCAGGTCAGAAATCCATATGTAGGGCAGGCTAGCATGCTGGAAACTCAGGCAGGATTTCTATATTAGAGTTTTGCACCAGAATTCTTTATTCTCCAAGAAACGTCAGTTTTTGCTCTTAAGCCCTTCAACTAATTAGACGGGATATGGGCCCACCCAGATTCTCGAGAGTAATCTCGTTTACTTAAAGTCAACTGATTGTAAATGTTAATTGCATGTACAAAATACCTTCCTAGCAACATCTTAGACTGGTGTTTGACCAAACAGCTGGGCACTATAGCCTAAAGCAGTCGATACATAACATTCACTATCACACCAGGTTAGGAGAAAATCCAGCAATTGCTCTTCAGGCCAACTACTCCCCCAAATTGTCAGAGCTTCCTGCGACTTAACACTCTCAAAAAAGTTCATCTTGCTTCCAAACCACACCTTGAAGAGCACTGGGAAGGACTTCTGGACCTCTACCTGGTCTCTCTTTCAACAGATATGTTTCTTCTGTTGCAGCCACACAGTATGCTAGTTGAAAACTCCTTCACTTGCTTCCCACTTCAGTGCAGTGCTATCCCATGCTTGCATATTGGGGTTACAGCTCTTTTAGTTTACACTCACCTGCTGGATCATTGCCCCAAAGCATCACTTTTATGCCTAAGGATTCTCCAGCTGCAGAAAGATGCTGCATTTTCACATAAGACACATAATTCCAGACATTATTTCAGCACTTAGTCTAACATCTCATTTTTATCACCTTCATTTTCACAGACCTCAGTTGCTAAGCTAATCATTTGCAGAGGTTCTTACAATACCCAATTTCCAGAGAGAAGGGACTATTTTCTTCCAGAAAGCTTCTTGCCCTTTAAGCCACTATACCAACCTCCTTCCCAATTCTGAGCTCAGTATCCTATGTACGTTGGGAAGGCAGCTGTAAAAGTATCTGCTGCACCAGGACAAGGGGGGACTCCCAGCCTTATGTTTGAATATGGTTGAACAAAGACCACTTTTGTATTTAGAGAAGAGTCAAAGATCTTCTTCCAGCTAATTTATGGGTATAAGGCTTGGCTGGTGGCTTCTTCTGCAAAGGCTTAAATTACATCTCAATAGGAATGTGCAGAAATATAATTAGTGTGTGCATATAATAAGTATTGTTAATCTATTTTTGTATTATATACTTTCTAACATCATGAATCCTCTTCTATAGTCTCAGAATATAGTAAGCCTCATAGGAAGAGTTGGTGTCTTGATGCTATCTCATTATGGGACATTTTACTGCTCCAAGCTTCAATGTGGAACTCTGTTTATAAATAATAGACACAAGGATTTCCTACTTCTAAATTGCCCCAACATAATCTATAAATTTGATTCACCTCAGTTAATGGAGTCTCTTTCCTAGCCAGATCGTTCTTTGTGTGTCATTATTTTGAAGTTTGTTGAAATCCTTGTGCCTCATGAAAAGAGCCATGAGATTTCTAGCTTATGTGTTTCATTCTGTTGTCCTTGGCTAAATTTTCTTTGTAGCCTAGTTAAAACCTGGACACCTGGGAGCTTAAATTACCCCTGTAGGATATTAGTATATTAGCTACCTATAAAAATGAAATTTATATGAGGCATCTGTTTACAATGAGCATCCCATAAAACTGTGGCAGAGAATTCAAAGGAAAGGGTTTTCAAATGAAGGTTTCATAGCCAAGAGCAAAAGGCTCTTAAGAGTGGCATGTAGGTAACTAATTTCTATTTTATATATTCAAAAGAATTTTTAATAGACAAAGGACCTCTCCCCACCCCAAAAGGGCAGTCTAGAATATATAATAGATTTCAAGAATCCTTCTATGCTTATATTAGGTGTTTCAGTGCTGTTTATTCTATAACTATTACTGGTTCCAAGAGCAAATAAGGGAACAGAGTATAAAACATTAATCTGCTGACATGTCATTGAGGGCTTGGCAAGCAGTCCCTGATTCACAGGTGATTCCAATTGTTATCCAAGAGTGAGAGATTATATCAAGTCAGTGAGTACAAGTAATGGAGAGACCTAGAGTTGTATACAAGAGCAGATCCCACACTACTAAGAGGTATGTTCAAAGAAATTGTTTTGAAAGTCAACAGTAGTAATCAGGTATCCAGTCTAATCCACCCTCTCTAGCATTCTTTGGCTGCAATTTTATATATATATATATATATATATATATATATATATATATATATATATGTATATATAGCCAGTAGCTGTGCTTAATTTAATCCAAAGGAATAAAAGGAGGGAAAAGGAATCAATTTTCAAGCCATGTTATAACTCATAGATATAAAGAAAGAGCTGAAAAATCCGAGTCTTGGAATGGACAGGGACCAGGGCAACCTGGAAGTTGTACTCAAAGTACTTAGCAACAGGTACAACGTGGATACAGATGAAATGGAATGGCTGAATGTGTGAAGCACAGGTACAGTCATAGTAGAGCATACTGAGAAGATGGGTCTGAAATCTGGGAGGCAGGATCCATTAGATGGTCTCTTAAGGGAATTCCCATGGCAAACAGCCCTTTCCCCTCCTAGTGTTGCTTCCTTCAAGAGGAAGAGTTGATTAGTCGTCCTTGGATTTTTGCTTACAGCATACCAAGAGCAGGACAAAACAACTAGATCTATATTCCACCAAGTCTGTAGGTGACAATGGAGTGACAGTTTCCAGGTAAAAACCAAGGGGCTACTATGAGAAAATGGAGATTGGGCACTGGGTAGACAAAACCAACAGGTGTTTTTTATATCACTGAATCCTATGTAAGCTTCAGTAGTTGCAATGGAGTTAACGGATTCCTTCCCACTCAGGTAAATCACCTACTGTCACACATTTAGGACTCTTCTTCTCACTTACTTAGTCACATTCCTATTCCTCTAGTCACAGCATTTCTTCCAGTCTTTCTCTTCTCCTTTCCATTGTATTTCAACTGTAATGAGAATTTAATAGATTTGAGGTGTGTGGGAAGTCTTAAGCTAAGCATATAAGCATCACCACGACTGTTTCTCTGGGAGGAAGGTGTTGGCATTGTATCGAGAAGGGAATGTGGCATTTCTGGGAGAGTATGTGTCTCTTGGTGCAGGTGCAATGTACCCAAAGTGGTTAGAGGCAAACATGGTAACTCTCCTTGGTGTTTTTCCTTGAAATAGTTTGGCTGCCTGGAATGTAGTAAAAAGGAGATCCCCCAAACGGAGAAAGAGTCTTCTTTGTAGTCTTTTGGGCAGAGGCTAAACTTGTCACGTATATTCACAGGTACTTAGAAGTTGGGAAGTATCAATAGATAAATATTGACAGCCAAGATTACCTACTGTAAGAAAGGGCTCATAGGAAATACAGATAATACCAGCTACCAAGCGACAGCCTGGTTCCAGGAGCTTGCCACACATAACATCAATATTCAATCATGCTACAATTTTTTCCATAACAAAAAGCCTTCAATTAATCCCACTTCTCGCAGCAGCTACCACTTTATTTCTTTTCTCCTCTTTACCACAAAACTCCTTGAACAGAAGCATCTATTCTCTATCAGAAATTTCTCCTCTTATCTCTTGAACTCGGCATAGTTAGGCTTCCTCCATCACTGTCACCACTCCACCAAAACTGCTCTTGTCAAATTAGCCATGATCTTTATGTTGTCAAATCAGTTCTCAGTCTTCTGCTTACATGACATATTGGCAACATTTGTAACCATTAATCACTCCTTTCTTTTAGATACTCTTTCTTGACTTGGCTTCCAGGTGTGCTCCCTGGGCTTTCCCTCATCTCACTGGTAACTGGTCTGTTTTCCTAGTCTTTAGTTTTCTGACCCTTTTTAGTTTCATTCACTTGCCTGTTGATCTCATCCAGTCTCACAGCTTTAGATATCTCTAAGTGCTGATGACTCCTGAGTTGAAACACCCAACCCAGACCCCCTTTTTGAGCTTTAGATTCATAGATCCAACCACCCACTGGACATCTTTCCTTTACGTAAAATAGACATCTGAGGATTGTCATGCCTAAATTGAATTCCTGATCTCTCTGCCCCGAAACTTGCTCAACTCATAGCCTTCCCCATCTCAGCCAATGGCAATTCTAATTTCTCAGTTACCCAGCCCAGAATCTGGAGATCTCCCTCTACGCCTATGTTTCACACTTAATATTCAATTCATCAGGAAATCTTATAGGTTTTCATTCAACTTAGATCCACACTTTCACAACTAATTTTCTTTAAAACTATACTGCAACAAAGTTTTCTGCAGGAAGGAAGGAAGGAACTACGAATTTTGAAGATTTTATCTTTTTCTACTATTTCTGATGAAGGCATTAAAGGAGGTGGGAGAGAGAAAAGATCAGATCTCATTCAGAACTCAAGTAGTAAGGTGGATGGATGGCCATGAATTTGTTTCACATTTGCTTTATGGCTTTCCCTCTCTCTCTCTCTCTCTCTCTGATTCTCAGCTCTAGGTGACATTGTGGTAGCCACACTGCACATCTTCACCTGCTCTGTCATCTCTGAATTTAGGTTGTACTTTTTGGTATCAGCCCCAGTGATCTTCTTTCTTTCTCTTTCTTGCCTTTGCACCTCTTTGCTCACTCACTTCCTGACAAAATAAAACTGATTTTCATTCTGAAACTGTATTTAACCCTCTTCAGTGCTGCCAGTAATTCAAAACCAATAATTCCCCAGGCTGTTTATATTCAAGGAACTTTATTAAATTTCCAAATTACTATAATGATTTTCTTTGAGAAAGCTAAAAGAAACTTTCTCACCGTGTTTCTGCATATGGAACCGGCACTTTAATAGCATCTTCCACCATCTTTGCAAACTCTTAATCTCTCCATAGATCTATGGCAATCACTATTCTCAGTTTATTTCCTGGCAGTGAACCTGATAACCAAAAACTCCCTTCATTGTGGAGGCCCAGGGAAACTTAAAAAATAGTCACTTTGCTGAATGGAAAATATTGATGTTTTGGACAGAATTGGGTTAAGGGTTAGATTTGAAAATTTACTCTCTTTTTAAATTACTGCCATAACAGTTATAGTAGTTCTGACTGAAATTTCAGTTCTGTGAGAACATTTCTATATTGTACACTTAAACAAACCATAAGTCATGGACATTAAGGTGTGTTGTAGCTATCACCATGTTACCTGAGCCAGTGTGACTATTTCTTCACATTTTATATTAATACTGGTTCTCGTTTAGCTAGACATGTTTTGAGTCTTTAAAATTTGACTGTGTATGCAGAACTGAACAACCAAAAATACACAAAATTTCTAAAATTAATAGTTAATCTCACCTTGAAATATGTATAGAATTTCAGTGCTCCTTGGAGTACAGAATCATTTAGAACAAAACAATTAGGAAAATAATAATTATTATAAATATTAGTTACACCATGCTCAGCAATTTTTAAATGGTTTTACATAATTATTTACTTAATTTTTACAATAACCTTGGGAAGTATATTTGACAGATTTTATTAGTTTCCTCATTTTACCAGTGATAAAATTAAGGATAAATGATGTAAATGGCAAGCCTAAGGTCACACAGCTGTAAGTAGCAAAGATGGACACAAATATATCTGTTCTTAACTTAAAATTCGATCATCTTACTGCTACATAAAATTGACGTTTTTATGAACCAAAATAAAACTGGGCGTTAAATAAATAATAGTAATAACAAATTAGAATAAATAATAATTTTTATAATAAATATTACTTCTCCAAGGCTAGAAAATCCAGACATGAACATTAATCTTTTGGAAAGACTGACTTCAAATGGACATGAAGTTTTATTCCTATAGACTAAGCATGAAAGTATACAAACCAATAAAGAATGGTCATAGCAACCAAGGGGGGAGAGTGGGGGTGGGGGTGGTGGTGGAATGAATTGGGAGATTGGGATTGACATACATACACTAATATGTATAAAATAGATAACTAATAAGAACCTGCTATATAAAAAATAAATAAATAAAATAAAACTCAAAAAGATAATTTTTTGGAAAAATAACAAGGACTATCAAGAATATCAACTGTGCTTTATGACATTCTTGTGAGGGATTCTGACTCTTTCTTTAAGTAATACACTAGTAATGTCAGCAGATGACAAGGCGTTTGCATTTTCTGAGTTTTGTGAGTTAAAATTACATTTAAGATTCTGAAAATTTAAAGATACATTTAAAATTTTTAAAATAATTATCAGCTCAACACATAAACTCTTGTTGAAAAAAAAAAGAATGGTCATAACTTTTTTTTTTTTTAATAGATTGAGAAAAGATGAGATCATGCTTCTTTGGCCTTTGGAAGAAGAAGAGAAATTACATTTTCCCCATGGCTAGCAAAACTGCTGAAAATGAATGAGTCGCCGATTTTGATAAGATCCATGAACGATATCATAATTTGCAGTGATTCATCTGTGATTTTATTTTTCCCTTTCCAAAATAAGGTCTGAAACAAAACCAAAGCCGTAGGAAGAAGGTAACAACTGACATTTTTATCTCTTTTGTGTGTGTGTATGTGTGAAATGGAACTTACGATAGATTTAGAATACATTTGATTCTAGTACAGTAAGCAGTCTTAAAGATCATCTGGTCTACCCCCTCACGGCTCTTCCTCCGGATTCTAAGGTTGACAAAAATGAGGGCTCAGGGAGGGTCCTTCAACTAGTTCATGGTAAATATAGGACGAAAATCCATTTCTTATGCTGTTACATTAATAATCCTTGTGACACAATATTCCTTCTCTGTGGCTTATTTTAAAAAATAAGAAAAAGTAGGAGCTGTTTCCCTTCACCATATGATGGGTCTTTCTTATTGTTTACTAAACATTATTAGTCATTCTTCTTTAACTGGTAAATAATTTGGCATTATAGTTTATAGATAAATGTATCATTCCCAACACTATAAATTGTTTCATACCATGATGCTTTATTCTTTTTCTTGTACCTGCATTTCTTAGTAAAACTAAAATACCATCCTCACATGAACATAGAATCCTCAGGTATTTAACCCTATAGCACATATATTTGTAGGCTGTATTTTAAAGAGTTCCCTCTTTATTAAATTTACAGCTAAAATAAGTTCTGAATCCTTGAGAATTTTAAAAAAGAAAATTTGAAGATTGAAATGAGAAAAACAATAGTACTGTGTTGTTTTTCTTGCTACCTTTTGGGCACCATTTAGTCAAAGATCTGGAGGAATCTTTCTGACCTCTGGAGATTTTTGCTGTAGCAAAATTTCTCAAATGAACTCCTCTGTTGGGATTTCCAGTTACCTGTTTAATTGCATTTTTGAGCAGGTTAGTATCTGTTTTCATCATGTTTGGGAATATTGTTTTAGAGAGAGGCACGTCTTAGTTAATGCTTAGGAACTGCAGACACTCTGGATTTGTGCACACATGCCAGTTATTTGCTCTCTGCCTACCGCCTCTGTTCTCTGTAATAAGAAGGGATAAGAGGAAATGAGAAAATAACAGTGAAGGTGAATTTTTTCTTCTTTTCCCCTTCTTATTTGGTTTGTGACGTTTTAGAATGAAAGCTCTTTGTAATCATCTATCTTGCCTTTCTGGACAGTTCATTCAGCACTAAGAATCCTTTGGATGTCCAAAGGCTGACAATGACAGTAATATAATAATACCAATAATTACTTCTCTATAACTTTGCAGCAAAGCAAATCCTCAACTCCAAATTTCTATTGGTTAGAGTTTTGGACCCAGGTTTGGAACTGTTAATATTTATTGACTCATTCAACTTAATTGACTCCCTCAAGTTTTAAATATCTTTCTTTTCTGGCTCATGTGGAAAAGATTAGGAAACCTCTTATCGATGCTTATTCATAACTACCATATGTGGTGCTAAATTATTATGAGAAATCGAGCAGAGCATGGGCAGTGAATATTAATTAGCTGCTTAAAATCTCTTCATTTTTGGATGCCAGTGTTACTTTGACAAGCATGTCTTTCCTTTTAGTGAGGGGCTGACAAGGTGGTGAAATACAAGAGCAGAGAAAATGCGGATTGGTGAGAAAGATGTTTCTTTGGGCCAAAAAACATAAGAGAAAGTTGCAAGCATGAAATAGAGGTTCATAAAGGAAACTCAGGATGCTGTCATGATATGTTCACATCATGGTCCCTAGCTAGCCATGGTTTCAGCACTTCTAGAAATATACATTTTAAAAATGCTAACATGAAAAGTCAATAATTTGTACTATGAAACCCAAGATGCTGGTAGCAGGAAGACACTGTGTAATGTATTGTGATAGTGAACACCTACATTGGACCTCCTGGCTTCCCAGGATTGGACCCAAGCCTAAGTCCTCAATCTCTGAGGGACAGGAACAGTGCTGTTTCAGTCAGGATCTGGGCAAGATAGAGATAGTACACTCAAGTAAGGTAACTGAGAAGCATTTAGTAAAGGGACTCTTTATGGCAGTATGGGCAGGTTTAAAGAAAACCAGTGAGGGGTTGACTACCCAAGAACTAGCAATGCTGGCAAGCCATGGCTACCCTTAGATCTTAAGGGACAAATAGAGGAAATGGTTAGGGGAACCCAGAGACAGCTTGTGTGGTGGTAGAAAATGTCTACATGAGAAGAACTGTTAAAGAGGATGAAACAAAATTGTGGTGACCCAACAAGGATGGAGCCAAGGGACTCCAATCTCCCTGTGGTATGCCTATTGGTCAAACTCAACTGAAAGTCAGAGGACAAGGGAATCAGTTGATATAGCCTGTACAGTTCAGCCTCCTGGGACACAGACCAGGATCTATGGACCTGAGGGGCAAAGATGGTATGTCCAGAGCAGCTCAAGAATGCTCTGAAGGAGGTGGTGAGTTCCAATGCAGGCAGAGTGCTTGGACAACTCAGATCCTTCAAAGTTTTAAGCTATGGCAAGGCAGTGGACTTTAGTAATTGAGAGGACAGGATCATTTAACTTCTAAAGCCTTCAGTGACTCATTTTCAGGTAAGATTTACCCAGGCTAAGGATAGTGCCAGGTAGGCAGGCATGCTATGTAGGACAGGGGTCCACAAACTTTAGAATTACCTATTCCATATATTTCCCTGCTATAGGTGCTGGATTGTATAATGACAAAGACCCTCCCCCCCCAATGGCTGCTGTTTATGCCCAGAACATTTCCATATTCACCAGTATTCTGTATTCTGCTTTATATTGATTATTTATTATATCAAATTTTAAATAAAACAGTGTACAGCACTGTTGAGTCAGTTTTACTTGTGTGCCTTAAAAACACAAACAAAACTAACAAGTTAATAGTTAAAAAGTGCTATAATGTTATTGAACAGTTTTTACAGCTCTGATAGTAAAACTCAAAGATGAAATATAAAACGTAAAAGCTATATTATTGGTAATGGATTTTTTATGCTAGACTAAAATCTAATGAACAAATATAATAACTATATGATACATGGAATACAATCATTAAAGTGGGAAATGAAAATACTAAGAATACTCTCCTCCAAATAATAGAGTACTCCTGATAGTTTCACCACATGTTTATAGTAAATAACAGTTACTTTTCATTCGTGACAATTAAATAAAATGTAAATTATTGGCTTTCTTGGTTCACATTAATATTTATTCCTAGATGCCCAGGTGAGTTTCCCGCTGAAGATAGAAGTCACATATCCCTAAATCAATGAGAAATTTATGTCTTTTATCAAGTAAAACCTGTACTAGAGGACCCAGTTCAGAACAGTCACTAATACAGAGATGATTAGGGCAATGCTGTGGTAATGCCTCAAATGATCTTATAATTAGTAAGAACTAAAATGTTACACCTCTTATCTTTCAGGTTATACTGAAGAGTTTTCTGAAGAGTCATTTGAGTTTCTGTAAGATGTTAAAGTTTGTCATTTGCAAAGAGTACACGCTTGTCTCCATTTCTAGAAACATCCAGCCCTGTTTAAAGGAAAAGCAGGGTAAGCGTGAGTTTGGGATACTACCGAGAGTCTCAAGTTCAACATGGAGATCTCATATGTCAAGTCATTGAGCCTGATGAAAAGTGAACCTTGAAATAATGATGAAGGTGGTGCTCATGGGAAGTAGATGTCAGTGACACTCGTAGGTGGGAAGAATGATAGAGGAGCAGAAACTCAAAGGAGTGTCTCAAGTGTGTAGAGGTGGGGGGACACACCAAGGATACACATGGGCTGGCAAAAAAGCAGCCATTGGGAAAGACACTTAGTGTCTATGTTTGTTTTCTCCTGGTCTCCTTGAAGACCAGAGGACTAATTCTTGCACGTAGACTCAGCAGAGGCTTTTAGGTTATCGTGGGAACTGAGTAAGAGAAATTCTTCATCATTGTTCTTAAAAAAAAAAAAAAAAAGAAAACTGTGTTATATCGTTGCCATTTCCCTAGAGTAATGCCCTGTCCTGGTCTCATATGCTGAGGAGAAAGCAGAAGTTGCCCTTTGGCTCATTCTCTCTTTCTCTTTCCGTTTGCTAATGAAGTCCTGCTCATCCTTATCTCTCTCTACAAACTCTTCATTTTTGGCTCTTTTCCTTGATTCCCAAAGAAGTCACTACCTTGTAACACATACTCTTAGCATCACCCACTCCTGAGCACATGTAATCATTATTTCCTCCTTTACTATTATTTTGTCTGGTGTCTGGAAGGAGCAGAGACAGACACTGAGCTGGTTTGATGTGTTAACTTGGCTAGGCCATAGTACAAGATATTTTGTCCAACGTGTCTGGATGTTTCTGTGAAGGTATTTTTAGGTGGGATTAATATTTAAATCAGCAGAAGTTGCGTAAAGAAGATTACCTTCCATAATGTGTATAGGCCTCATCCAGTCAGCTGAAGGTCTTAAGAAAACAGACCAGGAACTCAGCCAACAAACTGCGTTTGGACTCGCATTGCAACATCAACGTTTCTCTGGGTCTCTTGTCTGCCAGCCTACCCTGCAGATTTTAGACTTGACAACCTCCACAATTACATGAGTCAATTCCTTAAAAATAAATCTCTCTCTTGATAGATCTATATCTATAGGCTTTTGGTTCTGTTTCTCTAGAGAACCCTAATACAATCACATATGTTCCCATGCCTCCAGGTTTAACTGGAAGTCACAGTTTACCTTCCTTTAGCATGATAAAAATGTCAATTCTCCTTCAATTTTTCACATTTGCATGTATTCACAGATCACTTTTTCTTACATAAAAGGTGGCATATTTAATGGTTCTTACCTTCTTTAACCTAAAAATATGTCCTGAAGATCACTCCATCTCAGCATATAGTGATTTTTCTTTCTTTTTATGACTACCTAGTATAGTATTCCATTGTGTGGATGTCTCCCAAAAATGGACATTTGGGTTGCTTATAACCTTTCAATATTTTAAAAATTTCTGCAAGGAATGACTTTTGTACATAAATAGGGTTTTTTGGTTTTTGTGATATATATATATATATTTACCAGCTTAACTTAGGAATAGATTTTTAGAAGTGGAGTACATGGTTGGAAAGATAATGCATATGTAAGTTTTCTAGTTATTAATAAAATTTTCTCCATTGGTCTTTTACATTTCCATCAATAAGGTGAGAAACTGCCTATATCCACACAGTTTTGTCAGCAGAGTATTTGTTGAACTGTGACTTTTGCCAATCTGGTAGGTAAGAAAAACCTCAAGTAGCATTATTTTTATTTCTCTGATTTGGTGTAATGTTGAGTATCGTTTCATATGTTAAAGGGAGTACTTTATGTTTTATTCTGTGAGCTGCCTGTTCATGTTTTTTCCTCGTTTATCTACTAGGTTATTCCTTCTGCCCCTCAGATTTTAGGAGTTCTTTGTATAGTAGAGAATCACAATGTCTGGGATTGCTTAAAATACTTCATAAATTTTCTAGTGGATTTTTTTTTTATATTTGCTGGTTTTGCCTCTAGTTTTTTTGTATATAATAACATTTATCTATCTTTAGATGCTTTTAGATTTTAAGTCATAGTTAGGAAGAATTTCCCTATGCCCAAATTATAAAATTCTCTTTCAGTATCAATATAGTTTCAGTGTGCATATTTCTCAAGAACAAAAACATTCTCTTACGTCATATTACTGCTGTTATTAAATTCAGGAAAAATAACATTTATAGTGTTCATAGCTATTGTAACATTTTTCTTCAAATATTTGGTACAATTCACCAGTGAAGGAATCTGGGTCTGTGCTTTCCTTTGTGGGAAAGTTTTAGACTACTAATAACATCTCCTCACTTGTTATTGTTCTGTTCAGGTTATCTGTTTCTTCTTGAATCAATTTCAGTAGTTTCTATGGTCAGTAGTTATGCCCCTCTTCCACTCCTGTTTTTAGCGATTTTAACCATTGTTCTTTTTTCTCTTGGAAAGTTTAGCTAAAGATTTGTTAATTATGTTGATCTTTGCTTTTTCTTTTTCCTTTTTTTTTTTTTTTTTTTTTTTGCGGTACGCGGGCCTCTCACTGATGTGGCCTTTCCTGTTGCAGAGCACAGGCTCCAGATGCGCAGGCTCAGCGGCCATGGCTCACTGGCCCAGCCGCTCTGCAGCATGTGGGATCTTCCTGGACTGGGGCATAAACCCGTGTCCCATGCATCGGCAGGCAGACTCTCAACCACTGTGCCACCAGGGAAACCCTGTGTTGATTTTTTCAAAAAACAAATTTTTGGTTTCATTGATTTTTCTCAATAGTTTTTCTGTTCTTTATTTCATTAATTTCCACTCTAATCTTTATTTCCTTTCTTCTGCTTGCTTTAGGTTTAGCTTTCTTTTCTTCTTTCTAATGTTTTAAAGTAGAAGATTATCTTATTTATTTAAATCTCTCTTCTTTTTTAATATGGTATTTTCAGCTATCAATTGCCTCAAGGTGCTGCATTCCATAAGTTTTCTTATGTTTTATCTTAATTTTCTTCATTCAAAATATTTTTAAAATTTTCTTTGTGATTTCTTTCCTGACCCATTTTTTTAGGAGTTTGTGTTTCCATTTCCACATATTTGTGAATTTCCCAAATTTTCTGTTATTGATTTATCTCTGTTATTTATTTCATTGTGCTTGGGGAACACACTTATATGATTTACACCATTTTAAATTTATTGAAATTTGCTTTATGGCCTAGAATATGCTCTATCTTGGACAATGTTCCATGTGTGAGAAGAATGTAATTTTTGCTGTTATTGGGTGAAGCGATCTATAGATGTTTGTTAGATATTTGATTTATAGTAGTTCAAGTCTTCTGCTTTCTTGTTGATTTATTAACTAGTTGATCTATCTATTATTGAAAGTGGGTATTAAAGTCTCCAGCTATTATTGTTAAATTGTCTATTTCTCCTTTCAATTCTGTCAGTTTTTGCTTAATGCATTCTCGGGGCTCTATTTTTAAGTGCCTATATGTTTAAAATTGTTATATATTCCTAATGATTGACTCTTTTATTATTATAAAATGTCCTTCTTTATAATAACATTTGTATTAAAGTCTGTTTCATCTGATTATTAGTATAACCACTTCAGTTTTCTTATGGCTCCTGTTTGCATGACATTCTTTGTCAGTTGATATTCATAAGCGAGATTGATCTATGAATTTTCTTTTATTGGGCAACCCTCATCATCTTTGGTATCAATGTTATACTTGCTCTGTAAAAAAAATAGAAAATTTTCTTTCCTTTTTCATGTTTTGAAAAGTTATGAATACATTTTGAAATAATCATGAAAATTAGATTATGGACTTGAACATTAGATGACTCCAGAGAACTATGGTTAATTTCATGAGATTATGGCTACATAAGAAAATATTTTAATTGTAAGTGATACCTATTGCACTATTAGAGACAAAGTGACACAATGTCTGGGATTGCCTTAAAAATACTTCAGCAAGGGGAAAAATATCTGAAATCTTGATCATTATTAAATCTGGGTGATGGCTACATGCAGTTTGTTGCATTCTTTCTATTTTCTGTGTATTTAAATGTTTTTAATAATATAAGATAGACATAAGTTCTAACTCAGATTTATTTGAATTTTCAAGTATTAAGTCAAGGAATCTATATATTTTTAAAAACCTTTCAAGAATATTGTTTAAACCCACAAGAAGAGAGGAGCTTCAAGATGGCAGAAGAGTAAGACGTGGAGATCACCTTCCTCCCCACAAATACATCAGAAATACATCTACATGTGGATCAACTCCTACAGAACACCTACTGAATGCTGGCAGAAGACCTCAGACATCCCAAAAGGCCAGAAACTCCCCACATACCTGGTTAGGGCAAAAGAAAAAAGAAAAAACAGAGACAAAAAATAGGGATGGGACCTGCACCAGTGGGAGGGAGCTATGAAGGAGGAAATGTTTCCACACACTAGGAAGCCCCTTCACGGACGGAGACTGCGGGTGGCGGAGGGGGAAGCTTTGGAGATGTGGAGGAGAGTGCATCAACAGGAGTGAAGAGGACAAAGTGGAGCGATTCCACACAGAGGATCGGTGCCGACCAGCACTCACCAGCCAGAGAGGCATGTCTGCTCACCCGTCAGGACGGGGGTGGGGGTGGCGCTGAGGCTCCGACTTCGGTCGGATCCCAGGGAGAGGACTGGGGTTGGCTGCATGAACACAGCCTGAAAGGGGCTAGTGTGCCAGAGCTAGCTGGGAGGGAGTCCAGGAAAAGGTCTGGAGCTGCTGAAGAGGCAAGAGACTTTTTCTTGCCTCTCTGTTTCCTGGTGCATGAGGAGAGGGGATTAAGAGCGCCACTTAAAGGAGCTCCAGAGATGGGCGTGAGCCGTGGCTAACAGGGTGGACCCCAGAGATGGGCGTGAGATACTAAGGCTGCTATTTCAGCCACCAAGAAGCCTGTGTGCAAGCACACATCACTATCCACACCTCCCCTCCCGGGAGCCTGAGCAACCCGCCACTGCCAGGGTCCCGTGATCCAGGGACAACTTCCCCAGGAGAACACACGATGTGCCTCAGGCTGGTGCAACGTCACACTGACCTCTGCCACCGCAGGTTCACCCCACACTCCGTACCCCTCCCTCCCCCGGCCTGAGTGAGCCAGAGCCTCTTAAGCAGCTGCTCCTTTAACCCCATCCTGTCTGAGCAAAGAACAGATGCCCTCAGGTGACCTACACACAGAGGCGGGGTCAAATCCAAAGCTGAATCCCAGGAGCTCTGCAAACAAAGAAGAGAAAGGGAAATCTCTCCCAGCAGCCACAGAAGCAGTGGATTAAATCACCACAGTCAACTTGATGTACCCTGCATCTGTGGAATACCTGAATAGACAACGAATCATCCCAAATTGAGGAGGTGGGCATTGGGAGCAGTGATATTTATATATATTTTTTCCTTTTTCTCTTTTCATGAGTGTGTATGTGTATGTTTCAGTGTATGATTTTGTCTGTATAGCTTTGTATTTACCATTTGTCCTAGGGTTCTCTCTGTCCACTTTTTCGGTTTTCTTTATTTCAGTATAGTTTTCAGCAATTGTTATCATTGGTGGATTTGTATTTTGGTTTTGGCGTTCTATTCTTTCTTTCTTTCTTTTTTTAAAATTACTTAATTTTTTTAAAAAAATTTTTTATTTTAATAACTTTTTATTAATTTTATTTTATCTTCTTCTTTCTTTCTTTCTTTTTTCCTTACTTTTATTCTGAGCCATCTTGATGACAGGCTTTTTGGTGCTCCAGCCAGACAACAGGGCTGTGCCTCTGAGACAACTTCAGGACACTGGTCCACCAGAGACCTCCCAGTTCCACGTAACATCAAATGGGGAGAATCTCCCAGAGATCTCCATCTCAACGCCAAGACCCAGCTCTACTCAATGAACAGCAAGCTACAGTGCTGGTCACTATGCCAAACAACTAGCAAGACAGGAACACAACCCCACCCATTAGCAGAGAGGCTGCCTAAAATCATAATAAGGTCACAGACACCCCAAAACACACCACCAGACGTGGACCTGCCCACCAGAAAGACAACATCCAGCCTCATCCACCAGAACACAGGCACTAGTCCCCTCCACCAGGAAGCCTACACAACCCACTGAACCAACCTTAGCCAATGGGGGCAGAAACCAAAAACAATGGGAACTATGAACCTGCAGCCTGCGAAAAGGAGACCCCAAACACAGTAAGTTAAGCAAAATGAGAAGACAAAGAAGCACACAGCAGATGAAGGAGCAAGGTAAACACCCACCAGACTTAACAAAGGAAGAGGAAATAGGCAGTCTACCTGAAAGAGACTTCAGAGTAATGATAGCTAAGATGATCCCAAATCTTGGAAATAGAATGGAAAATATACAGGAAACGTTTAACATGGACCTACAAGAACTAAAGAGCAAACAAACAACAATGGAAACCACAAAAAATGAAATTAAAAATTCTCTAGAAGGGATCTATAGCAGAATAACTGAGGCAGAAGAACAGATAAGTGACATGGAAGATAAAATAGTGGAAATAACTACTTCAGAGAAGAATAAAGAAAAAAGAATGAAAAGAATTGAGGACAGTCTCAGAGACTTCTGGGACAACATTAAATGCACCAACATTCAAATTATAGGGGTCCCAGAAGAAGAAGAGAAAAAGAAAGGGACTGGGAAAATATTTGAAGAGGTTATACTTGAAAACTTCCCTATTATGGAAAAGGAAAGAGTCAATCAAGTCCAGGAGGCACAGAGAGTCCCATACAGGAAAAATCTAAGGAAAAACATGCCAAGACACATATTAATGAAACTATCAAAATTAAATACAAAGAAAAAATATTAAAAGCAGCAAGGGAAAAACAACAAATAACATACAAGGGAATCCCCATAAGGTTAATAGCTGATCTTTCAGCAGAAACTCTGCAAGCTAGAAGGGAGTGGCAGGACGTATTCAAAGTGATGAAAGGGAAAAAGCTACAACCAAGATTCCTCTATCCAGCAAGGATCTCATTCATATTTGATGGGGAAATTAAAACCTTTACAGACAAGCCAAAGCTAAGAGAATTCAGCAACATCAAACCAGCTTTACAACAAAAGGTAAAGGAAATTCTCTAGGCAGGAAACACAAGAGGAGAAAAAGACTTACAATAATAAACCAAAAACAATTCAGAAAATGGTAAGAGGTACATACATATTGATAATTACCTTAAAAGTAAATGGATTAAAGGCTCCAACCAAAAGACATAGACCGGCTGAATGGATACAAAAACAAGATCCTTATACATGCTGTCTACAAGAGACCCACTTCAGACCTAGGGACACATACAGACAGAATATGAGGGGATAGAAAAAGATAGTCCATGCAAGTGGAAATCAAAAGAAACCTGGAGTAGCAATTCTCATACGAGACAAAATAGACTTTAAAATAAAGACTGTTAGAAGAGACAAAGAAGGACACTACATAATGATCAAGGGATCAATCCAAAAAGAAGATATAACAATTGTAAATATTTATGCACCCAACATAGGAGCACCTCAATACATAAGGCAAATACTAACAGCCATAAAAGGGGAAATTGACAGTAACAGAATCATAGTATGGGATGTTAACACCCCACTATCACCAATGGACAGATCATCCAAAATAAAAATAAATAAGGGAACACAGGCTTTAAATGATACATTAAACAAAATGGACTTAATTGCTATTTATAGGACATTCCATCCAAAAACAACAGAATACACATTCTCCACAAGAGCTCATGGAACATTCTCCAGGATAGATCATATCTTGGGTCACAAATCAAGCCTTGGTAAATTTAAGAAAATTGAAATTGTGTCAAGCATCTTTTCCTACCACAACGCTATAAGACTAGATATCAATTAAAGGAAAAATCTGTAAAAAATGCAAACACATGGAGGCTAAACAACACACTGCTTAATAACCAAGAGATCACTGAAGAAATCCAAGAGTAAATCAAAAAATACCTAGAAACAAATGACAATGAAATCATGACGACCCAAAGCCTATGGGATGCAGCAAAAGCAGTTCTAAGAGGGAAGTTTATAGCAACAAAATCTACCTTAAGAAACAAGAAACATCTCAAATAATCAACCTAACCTTACACCTAAAGCAATTAGAGAAAGAAGAACAAAAATACCCCAAAGTTAGCAGAAGGAAAGAAATCATAAAGATCAGATCAGAAATAAATGAAAAAGAAATGAAGGAAACAAGAGCAAAGATCAATAAAACTGACACCTTTTTCTTTGAGCAGATAAACAAAATTGAAAAAACATTAGCCAGACTCATCAAGAAAAAAAGGGAGAAGACTCAAATCAATAGAGTTAGAAATGAAAAATAGGAAGTAACAACTGACACTGCAGAAATACAAAGGATCATGAGAGATTACTACAAGCAACCATATGCCAATAAAATGGACAACCTGAAAGAAATGGACAAATTCTTAGAAATGCACAACCTTTTGAGACTGAACCAGGAAGAAATAGAAAATATGAACAGACCAATCACAAGCACTGATATTGAAACTGTGATTTAAAATCTTCCAACAAACAAAACCCAGGACCAGATGGCTTCACAGGTGAATTCTATCAAACATTTAGAGAATAGCTAACACCTATCCTTCTCAAACTATTCCAAAATATAGCAAGGGAAAGAACATTCCCAAACTCATTCTATGAGGCCATCATCACCCTGATCCCAAAAACAGACAAAGATGTCACAAAAAAAGAAGACTACAGACCATATCACTGATGAACATAGATGCAAAAATCCTCAACAAAACACTAGCAAACAGAATCCAACAGCACATGAAAAGGATCATACACCATGATCAAGTTGGGTTTATCCCAGGAATGCAAGGATTCTTCAATATATGCAAATCAATCAATGTGATACACAAAATTAACAAATTGAAGGAGAAAAACCATATGATCATCTCAATAGATGTAGAGAAAGCTTTCAACAAAATTCAACACCCATTTCTGATAAAAACCCTGCAGAAAGTAGGCATAGAGGGAACTTTCCTCAACATAATAAAGGCCATATATGACAAACCCACAGCCAACATCATCCTCAAAGGTGAAAAACTGAAACCATTTCCACTAAGATCAGGAACAAAACAAAGTTGCCCACTCTCACCACTATTATTCAACATAGTTTTGGAACTTTTAGCCACAGCAATCAGAGAAGAAAAAGAAATAAAAGGAATCCAAATCAGAAGAGAAGAAGTAAAGCTGTCACTGTTTGCAGATGACCTGATACTATACACAGAGAATCCTAAAGATGCTAACAGAAAACTACTAGAGCTAATCAATTAATTTGGTGAACTAGCAGGATACAAAATAAGCGCACAGAAATCTCTCTTGCCTTCCTATACACTAATGACAAAAAATCTGAACGTGAAATTAAGAAAACACTCTCATTTACCACTGTAACAAAAAGATTAAAATACCTAGGAATAAACCTACATAAGGAGAGAAAAGACTTGTATGCATAAAACTATGAGACACGGATGAAAGCAATTAAAGATGATACAAATAGATGGAGAGATATACTATGTTCTTGGATTGGAAGCATCAACATTGTGAAAATGACTATACTACCCGAAGCAATCTACAGATTCAATGCAATCGCTATGAAACTACCAATGGCATTTTTCACAGAACTAGAACAAAAAATTTCACAATTTGTATGGAAACACAAAAAACCCCGAATAGCCAAAGCAATCTTGAGAACGAAAAACGGAGCTGGAGGAATCAGGCCCCCAGACGTCAGACTATACTACAAAGCCACAGTAATCAAGACAGTATGGTACTGGCACCAAAACAGAAGTATAGATCAATGGAACAGGATAGAAAGCCCAGAGATATGGGCTTTCTATCTATGACACACATATGGTCACCTTATGTTTGATAAAGGAGGAAAGAATATACAATGGAGAAAAGACAGCCTCTTCAATAAGTGGTGCTGGGAAAACTGGACAGCTACATGTAAAAGAATGAAATTAGAACACTCCCTAACACCATACACAAAAGTAAACTCAAAATGGATTATAGACCTGAATGTAAGGCCAGACACTATCAAACTCTTAGAGGAAAACATAGGCAGAACACTCTATGACATAAATCACAGCAAGATCCTTTTTGACCTACCTCCTAGAGAAATGGAAATAAAAACAAAAATAAACAAATGGGACCTAATGAAACTTCAAAGCTTTTGTACAGCAAAGGAATCCATAAGCAAGATGAAAAGTCAGCCCTCAGAATGGGAGAAAATATTTGCAAATGAAGCAACTGACAAAGGATTAATCTCCAGAATTTACAAGCAGCTCATGCAGCTCAATATTAAAAAAAAAAACAACCCAATCCAAAAATGGGCAGAAGACCTAAATAGACATTTCTCCAAAGAAGATATATAGATTGGCAACAAACACATGAAAGAATGCTCAACATCATTAATCATTGAGAAATGCAAATCAAAGCTACAATGCGATATCATCTCACACTGGTCAGAATGGCAATCCTCAAAAAATCTACAAAAAAGAAATGCTGGAGTGGGTGTGGAGAAAAGGGAACCCTTATACACTGTTGGTGGAAATGTAAATTGATACAGCCACTATGGAGAAAAGTATGGAGGTTCCCTAGAAAACTAAAAATAGAACTGCCATACGACCCAGCACTCCCACTACTGGGCATATACCCTGAGAAAACCATAATTCAAAAAGAGTCATGTACCACAATGTTCATTGCAGCTTTATTTACAATAGCCAGGACATGGAAGCAACCTAAGTGTCCATCAACAGATGAATGGATAAAGAAGATGTGGCACATATATACAATGGAATATTACTCAGCCATTAAAAGAAACAAAACTGAGTTATTTGTAGTGAGGTGCATGGACCTAGAGTCTGTCATACAGAGTGAAGTAAGTCAGAAAGAGAAAAACAAATACCGTATGCTAACACATATATACGGAATCTAAAAAAAAAAAAAAGAAAAAAATGTCATGAAGAACCTAGGGGCGAGACAGGAATAAAGATGCAGACCTACTAGAGAATGGACTTGAGGACACAGGTAGGGGGAAGGGTAAGCTGGGACGAAGTGAGAGAGTGGTAGTGTATATATGGACATATATATACTACCAAATGTAAAATAGATAGCTAGTCATAAGCAGTCACATAGCACAGGGAGATCAGCTCAGTGCTTTGTGACCACTTAGAAGGGTGGGATAGGGAGCGTGGGAAGCAGGGAGACGCAAGAGGGAAGAGATATGCAGATATATGTATATATATAACTGATTCACTTTGTTATAAAGCAGAAACTAACACACCATTGTAAAGCAATTATACTCCAATAAAAATGTTAAAAAAAAAACCCACAAGAACAAAGAGGGAGAGAGAGACATTTTCAGGTAAGAGGTTTTAATAAAAACTCTGAAGATGGAAAGTATATGGAGGTGTGGGAATTGATAAAGTAGAGTGGAGGAAGGCAAGGTTAGAGTTTTTGCAAAGAGAAATACAGAAAATGGGAAGGATGATGTGCACTACAAGCTCAGATGCATCAATTAAGCGACACACAGGTGTGCGTTGTGGTGATAAAAACAGAAGGAAATTGGATGAAAGTGTGTATTTGGAGAGCTGACCTCCTTACCTCCCACTACAGCAGAGCCCAAGCAGCCAGATGTTTACCTCAGATAAGATATCAGAAATTTCTCTCTTTAGAAATTGAATACCCCAGATAAAAGACATGGCATTTGAATGACTTATCTGGGTCTAGCACTGTACCATTCACTTCTAGAAATGTAAAAGTTGCTTCAAGAGGAACTTACCTTTAGTAGAACTCATATGGACCTTCCAGAAACAATAACAAACTAAAAAACTATAGGTATGTCCAACTTGTAAAGAGCTCTTAGATTTGCTTCCATTGTGGTATCTATCCACACAAATGTCACGTTCTCAGAGAAGGTTACCTAGAACTTTCCATGTGCTTTCCCCCTCAACTTTATTGAGATATTATTGACATATAACACTGTGTAAACTTAAGACGTACAATGTGATGATTTGATGCATGAATATATCATAAAATGTTTACCACATTAAGTTTAGTGAACACATCCTTTCCCTTACATAATTACATTTTTTTTTCTTTTTGTTGGTATTATGGTGAGAACATTAAAGCTCTACTGTCATAGCAACTTTCACATATGCAATACAGTGTTGTTAACTATAGTCCCCATGCTGTACCTTAAGATCCCAGAACTTTTTCATCTTATAACTGAGAGTTTGTTCCCTTTGACAATATCTCCCCATTTCCCCCACCCCCAGCTTCTGACAACCACTTGTCTACTCTCTATGAGTAGAATTTTCTACTGAAGTTTCTATGAGTTGTTTTTAGATTCCATATGTAAGTGAGCCTTGCTACACTTTGACACAGCATCTCAATGTTTGATGAACAAATTTCTGAAGTAAGTTTGCTCTGGTTCCAATCCTGTCTTCACTACTCACTAGATTGCATTTCCTAGACTCCCTTGCTGTTAAGGACCACCAATGGAATGTGAGCACAAGTTGTGTGTGCTGCTTTGAGACCTCCCATGTGTGGTCTTTCCCCCATTCACCTGCTTGGAACCTCCACTGTGAACTTGGTGGCCTCAGAATGAAAGACACCTGTGTCCCTCTCTTAGCGCTTAGAAGGTTGTTCTCTGCGCATGGGTAACACCTAGCTTAGGCTATATATGAGTGAGAAACAAACTTGCATTGCATTGAGCCACTGAGATTTGGCAGTTTACTCTTTCAGAGAAGCCAGGTTCACTCTAGCTAATACACCATTCTTTCCTGCTTTCATATCCATCTTAGCAAATAAAAACACAAGCCCAGTTGTACCAAAAGAAGTCAAGGAAAAGCGATGGCTTCACTTTTACTCTTTGTTCCCTTGTAGATAAGCCATTAGCTATTCTACACACTGCAGGGAAAGCAGTGGAATGTTTCAAAAGACCACAGAATGCTCATTTCCAATAAGCAATGGATAATAACAACAATAACAGTAATACCATTAATGGCAATAATAATAAACATTAATCTCTCTTCAGCAAACCCTGAATGGTGTTCAGTGGCCCAAGGGCCATTATGACTCAGGTGTGACTAGGACCCACTGTGGGCCTTTTCTAAAGGAAAGAGGGGGACACAAACCTCTGGGCCTGGTGCACAATAAAACATAACCTCCTTCCCTCTGCTGCTTTTCACAAGAAGCCAAAGGAGATCTGCCAGGGCAAAAGCTTTCCACAGAGCCTCCTAGTATGAGAATGCCTGGTGCAGAACGCTTTTACTGGAGAGCACCAGGCAGGCATAATGAAGTTAGTAATTTCTCCTGCCTGCAGCCTTGAATTAGGCCACATGGTAGAGCCTTTTAGGCTGATGAAAAAAATACCAAAGAACTTTAGAAAAATGGTTACACCTTATTAAATTATTTGAAATCTCTGGAGTTGCATCTCTTTTATGGCTCCAAATTGGCATACATGTTAAAGTGTTCAGATTTCTCTAAAATATTATTGTATTTAAGACAGAGTGCCATCCCCAAACTGCACATGAATTACAGAGCATCAGGGGAAGAGAGAGCGACTCACCGGTTCCCGGCTTAAAAACCTTTACCACAATTAGTAGTTAGTAGCTTTCAGAAACATTTGCTGGATAAGTAACTATGGTCAAATCGCATAATTTGGCCCTCGCTCCCTCCTTCTCTCTTTTCTTTTATTCCGGGGTTTTGAATGCTGGTCTAAGAGCTATAATTTCATCTTTAGGCATATTTCTTCAGGCATTCTTAATGAGGAATTTGATTTGTCCAGTCCTGCCTTCCTGAATTCAGCCTTTTAGGGATTTGGGGTTGAGAGAGTGTGGGAAAAAGGGAACGTGGAATACCACCACGCTGCTGAGAAAATACAATCTAAGGATTGGAAGAGATTGTGAATTATCTTTTTTCTCCCTTAGGTAGGGCTATATCTAAAAGGATTCTAGACAGATGATTTTCCATTCTCAAATATTTATTGCATGCCTATTGTGTGTTGTGCATATTCTAGGCATGAGAGATATGAAAATGAATTTATATTATTTTCAAAAGCTTTAAAAAGTGGTAATATTAGTAGTTATGAACTTTTTATGAACTCAGTCTAAGAGGAACTAAATATTCTACTTTTATTATTTAGCAACTTTGGAAATAAAAACAAGAAAGAAAGGGGGGAAAAGTAGTCTCTAAAACACTGGAGTTTTGCCTATCTTGTTTATTTAGTTCTGGGAGCCTTAAATATGTACTCAATAAATGTTTGCCCAGTAAGTAAAAGAGTTATGGGGAAGAAAGCCACTTACATAATTCTCTAATAATGGAAATAAAACAGTTATGCTGAAATAAATAAAATATTTTCAGAAACCTTAAATATTTCTGAATTGTATGAATTTTTGTTTTATCACCTGACTTTGTGTGTAGGGAGTCACCAATGGGTTACATTGTTAAAGTTTCTTTCTAAGTGGAAACTGGAAACTCATTGTGTCAGAGAAATAATGCTGTAAGTGGTGGCTAGGTCCCCTATTTATTCCATAAAGTCCTGCAACACAGATTTTCAATGAATTAAGAGGACACTTTTTTTTTTTTGTAAAATGGAAATATTTTCATAGTGAAATTAAATAAGAAGCCATGTTCTTTTGCTTGGCTTTTATTGAATAAAGCAGGTTTAATTAAGAAGGGCATGAGGATATAGGTGTAGATAGCTTTGGCAGACATTTGGAGATGGATTTTTCGATTCTGTCACTGGCATGAATAAATTAGAGCATTTGTTTGTTTCCTGTTTCTTTTGGGGAGGAATGAGTGGGTAAGAGGTATAGTACTTCCAAAAGTATTTTATTTTCCTTTTCCTAATCCTGGTATACTGGAAGAACTCCCCTTTTATTAATCAGCTAATTTGTGGGGTTCATCAATGAAATGAATGGCAGGAGAATGAAGAACAGAAGGGAGATCTTGATTGGAGTTTTAAGAGATCAGACATTCAAGGGAGACTGTGGTGGGAGTCAAAGGAGTGAGTGGTGAAAAGTGAGCCATGAGACGTCAGCGGCTCAGCATTTGGACACCATGCCTTCAGAGGGCAAAAACATGGCGGCACAGAAGAAAACCCACCGGAAGTGGTCGCCAGGCACAGCCCAGGCCAGAGCCTTAGGAGGGGATGGTCGGCAAGCGCAAGGGGGAGCAAGATAACCTGTCTGAGAAATGAACCGTGTCTTACTAACATGGCTATAAACTCACTGGGGAAGAAGGACAGATATTTTTGTTTTCTTTGAAGGGTCATAGTGCTTATTGTCCTGAATGCCAGCTTCCTTTAACATGGGGGAACGTTACAAGGCCTTTCCTATGTTAAGCGAGAGGCTGAGAATTCTGTTGCTCCAAAGCTGGAGGTTTAGAACGCTGAAGGAGCCGAGGTGAGGTCTAACTATGGGAAGAATTAAATCTCCTGAAACTGGGAGGTTGAGGGGTAGGGAAGGCCTTTTGCTTTGAGCCCATGCAATTGTGCCAAGGTTCTGGGACCTCGGATGAGGGGGCCTGAACACGAAGTGTTGGTGCTGGGAGCTGGGATACAGATTCTAGAGGCACATTTGGCTTAAGGGAGTGGGTGCTGCAAAGATTCAGCCTTTCTGCTTTCAAGATGTCTAGGTAGATTCAGACAATGAGCATCTTACATGTGACCCTTATAACCTGAAAGCTAGAGGTTCCCGCCAATGTCCCTAAGTTGCCATAGCAAGTTTCTTGTAAGATTTCAACTGAGGGGGAAAACCACTCTCCAAAATAACAGAGATGTGATTTCTTGGAACCCCTAATGTGTGGGGATTGAGCTACTTTTAATGTAAATTAGAAAAACAAAAAATATATTCTTCTTTTGGCGTGTCCTCACATGCTCGTTTTTATAGTTTTACTGCATATGCAGCCATCCATAAAAATACATAGAATTGTTCTGAATGTTTTAGAATTTTATATAAATGGTATCATATGTTAAGAGGAATGGGATGAGGGAGTCAAGCTGTGTGTACTGTGTTGTTTATTTAAAAAAAAAGATCTGAAGCAAATATAGTAAAACGTTAACATTTGTTAGATCTGGATGGCAGATACACAGGTGTCTCCTAAATTTTTATTCCTGTACTTTTCTTTATGTTTGAAACACTTGATTATTTTTAAGAAATAAAGGGGAAAAAACAAAGATAAAAGCCAGCGTGATAGTTCTGGACTCCAAGTGTCCTGGAATGTTTAATACCAGTTTTACTTGAAATGTTTGAAAATTAGTTTGTTGCAATTCTTGAGGTATTTTAACAGCTTGAGCCGAAGTCCTGCCTCTTTGATGACATACTGACGTTGCAAACAATGTGTCCCCATAGAACTCTTGAACTTTTACCACCATATCTGGTTTCCACTTCTCCATTTTAGCAAAAGCTACCATAAATTCTATTAGTCCACCCAGGAACCTAGCAGTTATCCAGATTTCCTCTTTCTTCCTAACTTCTCATATTCAAGTCATTGATTTTGTCTCCAAATACACACATGAGATCCAAAATTTTATCTCCAGCTCTGCTGTCACTACCTTATTTGGAGTCATTTTCTCTCCCCTAGTATATCTCCACAGACTCCCATTTTGTTTCTCTGATCTGACTCACCCCATACCAACTCCTTCAGATAGCAGCAAAAGTGATTTTCTTAAATAATGGAAATTATATAATTTTATTCCCCTGCCTACAAGCTTACAATGACTTTCCAAATACAAACCTCTAACCCCAGCATACAAGGCCCTTTGTGATCTGACTCTTATCCTCATCTCCAACTCCCTCCCCACCCCTCATTTATGCTCTGGCTATAACTAGCTCCAGGATCACACCAAGCTCCTTCCCTCGCTAGGCATCTTTGCATCTGTTCTCTCCCCTGCTGTAACCAGTCTTTTCATAGCCAGATCCTTTTTTTCTTTAAGTCTCAGCTTAAGTCCCTCACTGTATGTCAAGTAGATCCCTCCTCTTGCATTCTTTATTAACCCTCATTTTTGTTTCTTTCATAGAACTTTGTGCAACTTCCAATTATTTTACTGGATTGATTAACTTATGGATGGCCACTTGGCATTAGTTTTGGGTGCATAGGATCTAAATTCCCTTCATGTATTTGGAGACACACACTCCCACCTATGAATCTAAGCCTACCTCCAGTATAGAAGTTGAAAATGGCAGATATTCACTTTTTCAGAGTTCTTTGCACCTTGGACACATGACCTAGACTGTGCCATTCAGATCACTTGCCCCAGACTCTGACTTAGAAGGTAGTGAAGTGATGAAGGAGGGACTTCTTAGAATAGTTATTGGTGAGAGTGATGGTAGCATCAGTGGTTAAATTCATTTCCAGAAATGGCAAGACCATCGTTATAATGGAACTGGCCTGCTCTCCGGTTCCAGACAGAGTGGTAGACAGTCCAAGCCTGGGTGTGTCTGTCCAACAGTACAGTCTGGGATGTTGTTGCTGAAACCTTGGCATGATTTATTTATTTCATGGTATAGCCTCCAAGCCCATGTCCCCAACACTCTTTGATTCTGTGAGTTGCCAAAACGAAAGCCTTTTTAGCAAATACCTTTTCTGCTTCAGCTAACTCTAGTAGGTCTCTGTTTGCTTGTCAAGATTGGAACAAGGTTGAGGCAAATGAGGCACATGGGGCACAACATTTTAGAAGGGTCATGCAAAGGTCATGAGGTGCCAACACTGTACTTGCATGTACCCAAGGGGGAAACCTCTTTAACTTGTGTGCCCTAGGTGCCTGCATGCTTCACTCTGTCCCAGCCCTGTGCTTGCAATGGTAAGAAGATATTAAATTCAACTTTTCTTGAGGCCTGGAGTTTCTGAAAATAAGTGATGGATGGCCCATCTCAAGAAGCTAGGGGGGTGGAATATTTCTACAGAACTAGAGGGAGAAGCTTGTTCTTCCAGAATTAACCCATCACTCTCTTTCAGTCTGTCAAAGAATAGTCAAAGAATAAACTGGGAATTGGAAAGGCTGGGAGAGAGAAGCTCTTTTCATGAAGTTATCAGTGAGCTGTTTCTCCTTCTCCCCAACTAGAGGGGGAGGGGAGGGAAAAGCTTCCCCCTCATCTCAAAGTGAGTGGAGGTTTGAGAGAATGTCATGCAACTCAGTATGTCTCCTGTCACTACTGAAGGATACAGGGACTGGCATTTTGAATCCTGTCTAAAGGTGACAGGCTATGGTTGGCTTGTTGCCCCTGGATGGCAGAGTAGACCAAGAAGTACTGGGAGTGGCCAGAACGTCCTGAATTTGGCAGGACAATTGATAAGTGAGTCTCCTGTTGGGAGAGTTAGGCCTTATAAATGGGAACTGGCCTGAATACTCTGTCCAAAAGAGCAGTGTAGAGGAGTTAAGTGGTCCAAACTGAGATATGAACTGCCAGCATCCAGAGGCTAGTGGAGAGGGTCATGCATGACCAGCTAATGGGGCCTTGATGCTATCAAGGGAAATGCAGATCACCAGCAATGGGAGTCTCTAAAACCCCACAAAAGTACCATCCACAGGGTATTTCTATGCAATTCCATCTATTGCAGTTCGGTAAAATTTTTCTGTCTTCAACCCCTTTAAAATATCTCCTCCCTCACCACTGGGCCTGGCCATGAGAGGCCTGAAATATGAGGATTCATAACTTCCATGCTACCGCAATGGTGCAACAAACCATCACCTCTCCTCTGGATTCTGCCCTAGCCCCCTGATGGCTCTGCTTTCTCTTGGCTTTGCCCTTTTCCTATCCAGTCTCACAGAAGCTAAATGACCTTGATGAAGCCCATTCCACATCACGTCATTTCTCTGCTCAAAACCTTCCAGTGGCCCACAATGACCACAAGACCCTAAGTGGTCTTGGCCCCTCTTCGTGCTCTGGTCTCATGTCTTTCTGCTCTCCCCTGTTCCTCATTCTACTCTAACCAAACTCTCCTGGCTATCTTTCAAATAAGCCAGGTCATGTCATGCTCCAGCGATTTTGCATTTTTTCATCTTTGGCCTAGAAATTCTTCTTCCATTTCTCGATTCCTTTACCTTTATTTCTCTTTAAATGGCACTCTCTCTAGACCCTCCTGCCTAAATAGCACTTCCTTGATATTTCCTATGCCCTTTTCTACTATACTCTTTACTCTAGAACTTATTACTATTGTATTATACATTTAATTTATTTGTCTACTTGAATGTAAGCTCCATGAAGATAGGAAATGTCTATTTTGTTCACTTTCATAACTCCACCATCTAGAACAGTGTCTGATAGAATATGTGCTCAATAATGATGTGTTCAAAGAATGAGTCAGTAATGGGTGGGAGTGGAAGTATGTCCAGAAAGAGAAAAAGCTGATCATGCCCCCCTCTCTCACACACAAATACTCCTTGAAGTCTTCCAAACCCAGGGAAGAAATCAACTGAATATGTAGTAATGGAGTTTGGAGTTCTGGTGTTAGACCAGACTGAACTATTTGCTACCACAAGACAGAGACTATTACCTTATGGTGACAAGAGAATTTATGGAAAAACCCAAGATGACATGTTGGGGAAATAGAAGTAGAGTAGATAGGAAATTATTTGTAAGTGCAGTGTACCAGATAGTTCAGTTTTCCACTTCTCTCTCCTTCTTTTGGCATTAGCATGGCCATTTAACTTTCTTTGCAAATAAAATGTGGGTATAAAAGTGTCATTTCCAGACACAAGCTTTAAAACTTAGTGCATAGTTCATCACATTCTCTTTCTATTATGATGATGGTCATGGAAACACATTGAGATAATGCCTCAATTAACCTGGGTCACTTAGAGACTCCAAGGAGGAAAACCCTACTGCCAACCCATGATGAAAATGCAGTAGGAGTGAGAAATAAACCTTTGCTGTGATAAGACTCTAAGATTTGGGGGTTGTTTGGATGGGCTGAATATTTGGTGGACTATGATGGTCATTCAATATTTCTAGCCTCCTGCCTTCCAGGCATGTGGTAGGTTGGAATTCCTGTGACCTACTTGCCATAGGTAAGTTGAGCCATATGACTACTTCTGTTCAATGACTTGTGAGCTGAGGTGGCATAGATGCCTTATAGACAGGAGTCTTCAAGTGCAGGATGACCCTCCAGAGATCTCATTCCCTCTGCTAAACATCCTGGAAGTTCATTTTCCCAACTGAGGTTTTCTGGAATCTAGAGACCCAATGGAGATCTTTGAAATATAGTAATTATTTGTAAAGAGTGAGCTTGCAAAATAAGAAGGCTAATTCTAGTTTGTTTTCCTTTCTTTCTTCCTCCCTCCCTGCCTTCTCCTTTGTAGTAATTATTATGGCTGACCCATGAAAAGCCATTCCATACTACAGTACAGTAAGTCCCCTACCCATGAATGAGTTCTGTTCTGAGAATGTGTTCGTAAGTCCAATTTGTTTGTAAGTCCAACAAAGTTAGTCTAGGTACCCAACCAACACAATCGGCTATATAGTACTGTACTGTAATAGGTTTATAATACTTTTCACACAAATAATACATAAAAAACAAACACAAAAAGCAAAGAAAACATTTTTAATCTTACAGTACAGTACCTTGAAAAGTACAGTAGTAAGTACAACAGCTGGCATACAGGGGCTGGCTTTGAGTGAACAGACAAGAAGAGTTACTGACTGGAGGAGGGAGAGGAGGTGGGAGATGGTAGAGCTGAAAGATCGTCAGCAATAGGAGACAGAGGGTAAGCTACGATTTCACTCACGCCTGATGTTGGTGGAACACATGTTCACATCTTTGAAAGTCTGCAACTTGAAGGTCCATATGTAGGGGACTTACTGTATTAATCTCAGCCAGTTGAGTAATTTGATTCCCCTTGCCACTGATTGGCTTGTAAATACCATGTGACCCTATTTTTCCAATGAAACATGTCTGAAGTCTTATGGGAAACTTCTATGAAAGGTTTTCTTTCTTTCTTTTTTAAATTGAAGCATAGTTGACTCTTAATATTATGTTAGTTGCAGGTGTAAAACATAGTGCTTTGATCACATATTACAAATGACCACCACGATAAGTCTAGGATAAAATTATTACAATATTATTGATAATATTCTTTATGTTGTATATTACATTATTGTGACTTATTTGTTTTATAATTAGAAGTTTGTACCTCTTAGTCCCCTTCATCTATTTTGCCCAACTCCCCAACCCCTCTTCTCTGGCAACCACCAGTTTGTTCTCTGTATCTATGAGTGTGTTTCTGTTTTGTTTTGTTTGTTTGTTTTGATTTTTAGATTCCATGTATAACTGAAATCATGTATCTTTCTCTGGGAGGCTTATTTCACTTAGCATAACACCCTTTAAAGCCATTTATGCTATTGCAAATAGCAAGATTTCATTCTGTTTTATGGCTGAATAATATTCTATTGCATATATATACCAAATCTTCTTTATCCACTCATCCATTGATGAACATTTAAGTTGCTTCCATATCTTGGCTATTGTAAATGATGCTGCAATGAACATAGGAGTGCATATAAATTTTCAAATTTGTGTTTTTGTTTTCTTTGGGTAAATACCCAGAAGTAGCAATGTTGGATCATATAGTAGTTCTATTTTTAATTTTTTTGAGAAAACTCCATACTGTTTCCCATAGTGGCTGCACCAGTTTGTATTCCCACCAACAGAGCACATGGGTTCCCTTTTCTCCACATCTTTGCTAGCACTTGTTATTTGTTGTCTTTTTGTTGATAGCCATTCTGACAGGTGTGAAGTGATATCTTATAGTTTTGATTTGCATTTCCTTGATGATTAGTGATATTGAGCATCTTTTCATGTGTCTGTTGGCCATTTGTACATCTTCTTTGAAAAATGTCTATTCACAACCTCTGGCCATTTTTAAATCAGGTTGTTTTTTGATATTGAGTTATATGAGTTCTTTATATATTTTGGATAGTAACTCCTTGTGAGATATATCATTTGCAAGTATTTTCTCCCATTCAGTAGGTTACCTTTCTGTTTTATTGATGGCTTCCTTTGCTGTGCAAAATCACTGTAGTTTGATGTAGTCTCATTTGTTCATTTTTGCACTCTATTCTGTTCTGCATCTATTTTTGTGCCAGTACAATACTGTTTTGATTACTATAGATTTGCAGTATAGTTTGAAATCAAGGAACATGATACTTTCATCTTTGTTCTTTCTTTATTTATTTTTTTTTCAAAATTGCTTTGACTTTCTGAGGTCTTTTTTGGTTCCAAAAAATTTTTAGGATTATTTGTTCTAGTTCTATGAAAAATGTCATTGTAATTTGATAGGGATTGCATTAAATCTGTAGACTGCTTTGGGTTGTTATGGACATTTTAACAATATTAACTCTTCCAATCTATGAGCACAGTGTATCTTTCCATTTGTTTTTGTCATCTTCAATTTTTTTCATCAATGTTTTATAGTTTTCAGAATATGGGTCTTTTATCTCCTTGGTTAAATTTATTTCTAGTTATTTTATTCTTTTTGATGCAGTTGTAAATGGGATTGTTTTCTTAATTTCTGTTTCTGTGTATAGAAATGAAACAAATTTCTACATTTTAAATTTGTATCCTGGAACTTTACTGAATTCACTTAGTTCAGTTAGTTCTAATAGTTTTTCATGGTGTCTTTAAGGTTTTCTATGTATAATATCATGTCATCTGCAAACAGTGATGGTTTTAATTCTTCCTTTCCAATCTGGATGCCTTTTATTTATTTTCCTTGCATTTTTGCTGTGGCTATGACTTTCAATACTATGTTGAAAAGAAGTGGTGAGAATGGACATCTTTGTCTTGTTCCTGATCTTAGAGGAAATGCTTTTAGCTTTTCACCATTGAATATGATGCTGGCTGTGGGTTTGTCATACATGACCTTTATAATGTTGAATATGAGGGTGTGTTTCCTTTATGCCCATTTTGTTGAGAGTTTTTAACAGAAATGAATGTTAAATTTTGTCAAAAGCATTTTCTGCATCTATTGAGATGATCATATGATTTTTATCCTTCATTTTGCTAAAGTGGTATGTTACATTTATGGATTTGTGGATATTTGCATCTTTGCCTCCTTGGAATAAATCCTACTTGATCATGGTGTATAATTCTTTTAATGTATTGTTGAATTTTTTTTTGCTAATATTTTATTGAGGATTTTCCATCTGTGTTCATCAGGTATATTGGCCTGTAATTTCCTCCCTTTCTTTCTTTCTTTCTTTCTTTCTTCCTTTCTTTTTTATTTGGAGTTGCTTTGGCTAGTTTTCATATCAGGGTAATGCTGGCATTGCAGAAGAGTTTGGAAGTATTCTTTTCTCTTCAGTTTTTTTTAAATAGTTTGAGAAGGTTAGTTAATGTACCTTTCTTTAACTATTTAGGATAATTCACCTGTGAACCAATCTGGTATTGGACTTTAGTTTTTGGGGAGTTTTTTGATTACTTATTCAATTTCATTACTAGTGATAGGTCTGTTCAGATTTTCTATTTCTTCCTGATTCAGTCTTTGGAGATTGTATGTTTCTAAGAATTTTTCTATTTTTCCAGTTTGTTAGCATATAATCTGTTGTTCATAGTAATCTCATGATCCTTCCTATTTCTGTGGTGTAGATTATAACAACTTTTCTTTCATTTCTGATTTCATTTATTTATAACTTCTCTCTTTTTGTCTTGATGTGTCTGACTAACGTTTTAGCAATTTTATTTATCCTTTAAAAGAAACATCTCTTGGTTTCATTGATCGTTTCTAGTACTTTTTTAATCTCTATTTCATTTATTTTCACTCTGATCTTTATTATTTACTTCCTACTTCTCACTTCATGTTTTGCTTGATTTTCTTTTTCTAGTTCCTTTAGGTGTAAGTTTTAATTGTTTATTTGAGATTTTTCTTCTTTCCTGAAGTAGGCCTGCATTGCTACAAACCTCCCTTTTAGAACTGCCTTTGCTGATATCTGTAAATTTTGGAATGTTGTCTTTCCATTTTCATTTTGTCTCAAATCTGGTATTTTTTTAATTCTCTCTTTGACCCATTGGCTGCTTAGTAGAATGTTGTTTAGACTCCATGTGTTTGTGTTTTCCCAATTTTTTTCTTATAGTTGATTTCTAGTCTTATACTGTTGTGGTTGGAAAAGATGCTTCATATGAGTTCAGTCTTCTTAAATGTATTGACACTTGTTTTTTGGCCTAACATGTAATCTATTCTGGAGAATGTTCCATGTGCACTTGAAAATAATCTGTATTCTGTTGTTGTGGGGTGAAATGTTCTATATATTTCTATTAAGTTCATCTGATATAATGTGTCATTTAAAGCTAGTATTTCCTTATTGATTTTCTGTCTGGATGATCTATCTACTGATGTATGTGGGATGTTAAAATCCCCTATTATTGTATTACTGTCAGTTTTTCCCTTTATGTCTGTTAGTATTTGCTTTATGTATTTAGGTTGTCTTATGATGGGTGCAAATATGTTTACAAGTATTATATATTCTTGTTGGATTTATCCCTTTATCATTATGTAATGTTCTTCTTTGTCTCTTGTTACAGTCTTTTTTAAAGTATATTTTGTCTAGTGTAAGTGTTTCTCCCCCAGCTTTCTTTTGTTTCCATTTGCATGGAATATCTTTTTTCATCCCTTCACTTTCAGTTTGTGTGTGTCTTTACATCTGGAGTGACTCTCTTATGGGCAGTATGTATATAGGTCTTTTTCTTTATGTAATCCCTTCAGCCACCCTATGTCTTTTGATTGGAACATTTAGTCCATTTACATTTAAAGTAATTATTGATAGGTATGTGCTTAGTGCCATTTAGTTCGTTATTTTCTGGTTATTTTTGTTGTTCTTCTCTGTTCATTTTTTCTTCTCTTGCTTTTGTCCCTTGTGATTTGATGACTTTCTTTAGTGTTATGTTTGTATTCCTTTCTCTTTATTTTTTGTGTATCTGTTATCAGTTTTTAGTTTGTGGTTACCATGAGGTTCTTATGTGACAACATATGTATACAGCAGTCTTTTTTTTTTTTTTTTTTTTTTTTTTTTTTGTTTGGGGGGGTTTTTCTTTTTTTGCCTTTTTCCTCACGGAGCACAGGCTCTGGACGCACAGGTTCAGCGGCCATGGCTCACAGGCCCAGCCTCTCCATGGCATGTGGGATCTTCCTGGAATGGGGTATGAACCTGTGTCCCCTGCATCGGAGGTGGACTCTCAACCACTGTGCCACCAGGGAAGCCCTACAGCAGTCTACTTTAAGTTGATGGCTGCTTGAGTCTGAGACTGTTCTAAAAGCACTACATTTTTACTTTCCTACCCATGTTTAATGTTTTGGATTTAATTTTACATCTTTTTATTTTGTTTATCCCTTAGCTAATTATTGTAGATATAGATAATTTTACTATTTTTGTCTTTTAACCTTCATACTAGCTATATAGGTGGTTGATCCACTATCTTTCCTACATATTTGCCTTTATTGGTGAAATATTTTGTTTCATAATTTTTGTATTTCTAGTTATGACCTTTTTTGTTTGTTTGTTTAAAGAAGTCCCTTTAACATTTCTTGTAAAATCTGTTTAGTGGTGATAAACTGGGACATTCTTTATCTCTCTTTCAATTCTGAGTGATAAACTTGCTGGATAGAGTATACTAGGTTGTAAATCTTTTCCTTTCAGTTTTTTGAATATGTTGTGCTATTTCCTCCCTTTAGGCTATACTTTTTTTTTCTGAACTGTCAGTTGATAATCTTATGGGGACTCCCTCATATGTAACTAGTTGTTTTTCTCTTGCTGCTTTTAAGATTCTCTCTTTATTTTTAACTTTTGACATTTTAACTTTATTGTGTCTTGTGACATTGTGTGGATGTCTGTTTCCTTCAACAGGCTAGGAAAGTTTCCAGTCATTATTTCTTCAAAGAGGTTTTCCATCCTTTTCTGTCTTCACCATATTTTTTAAAAAAAAATTTTAATAATTGCATTTATTTCTACTTTTGGTAAAGCTATTGTTCTTCATTCCTCAAACACACATTTATAAGTAATATATAAATAATTTTCTTCCTCTAAAATGCAAATGTTACTCTGCTTGATATTGCCCCAGAGATTCTTTAAACTAGCCTCATTTTCTTATTTCTATTTTCTTTTTACTGTTCTGACAGGGTGATTTCCACTAGCCTGTCTTCCAGATTGTTGATCTGTTGTTCAGCATCATCAAATCTGCTGTTTATTTCCTCTAGTGTATTTTTTACATATGTTATAGTATTCTTCAGCTGTGATTGATTCTTCTTTATATTTTCTGTCTTTTTGTTGAAGTTCTCACTGTGTTCCCCCATTCTTCTCCTGAGTTTGGTGACCCTCGTTATGACCATTACTTTGAGTTCTTTTCTGGATGATTGCTTATCTCTTTTTCACTTAGTTCTTTTTAAGAGGTTTTGTCTTGTTCTTTCATTTGGAACATGTTCCTTTTTCTCATAATTTTGCCTAATTCTCTGTGTTTGTTTCTATGTATTATGTAGGTTAGCTATATCTCCTGGTCTTAAAGGAGTGGCTTTATGTAGAAGGTATCTTGTGGGGCCAGTAGCTCAGTCCTCCTTGTTCACCAGAGCCAGGTGCTCTAGGAGTGTTCTCTATGTGGGCTATGTGTTCTCTTCTGCTGAGTCTGGACTGTGATTGCTGCAGGTGTGCTAGTGTGTGGGACTGACCTGCAGTGTGGCTGATTGTAAGTCCCAGCCACAATTGTTGCAGGGGCTATGGTTTGTGAGGCTGTTTCTCCACGTGGGAGCTACTTTGAGGGGATGCCACTCTTGGCCAAGGGCACTTGCCAGGTTTGGTAGGGTGGGAGGTGCTTTGAAGGGGCTCTGGTGCTGGCTCTGGGCACCTGCCAATTCTGGCAGGATGGGGGGCCTCTTTAGAGGAGCACTGTCTGGGACAGGCCTGCAGGTGAATGGGATCTGGGGTGAGCATTGTTACTAATGTAGATAGGGAGAGTCAAAAATGGCTCCCAGCAGAGCCAGGGCAGCTAAGCAGAAGGTGAGCAAAAAACAAAAACAAATAACAAACAACAAAACCTGGCACCTACCAGAATCTCTGTATCTGAAGAAAGTTCCAGTAGATCCCTGCCCTTCGGATACATTCTCTAAAATTCATGAATAAATCACCTTCATGTATGATCCGGGCACTTTTCAAACTGCTGCCTCTGTGCTGGGACTCATAGCAAGTGAGATTTTGTGCATGTTCTTTAAGAGTAGAGTCTAGGTTTCTTATAACTTTCCAGCTCTCCTGGACATAAGCTGTACTGGTTTTCAAAGCCAGGTGTTAGAGGGACTTGTATTTCCAGTGCAGGTCCCCTGGCTGTACTCCCCAAAGTGAAGCTCAGACCCCTTTCTCCTGAGGGAGGACCTCCATAGCTGTGATATCACTCCCAACTGTGGGTTGCTGCACCAAGGGTGTGAATCCCAGCCAGACTGCATCTTCACTCCTCCTACCCATCTCATTATGCCTTTTTCTTTTTATCCTTAGTTGTGGAAAATCTTTTCTGCTAGTGTTCAGGTCGTTCTCAGAGGTAATTGCTCTATATGTAGTTGCAATTTTGGTGTATCTGTGGGAGGTGAGTCCAGGATCTCTCACTCCACCATCCTGTCCCATGGTTCGGTAAAAGGTTTTTTTCCTGCAAAAAGAAAACACATAAAAAACACTTCTTTATTTTACACATAAAAAAAACATAAAAACACATTAAAAACACTTCTTTATTTTAATGTTGTTGTGTCTGGTGTTATGCCTGGAATTACTGAATCAATTTTCTTTGGGGCCAAAGATGAAGCAAATACGTAGAAGGACTGAGCCAAGAGAACTGCTAAAAAGCATTTATGGAGTTTATTTTGGACTTTCATTATGAGAGTTAATAAATCCCCATATTGTTTATATCAGTTTGAATTAGACCTTGTTGTTGGTTGCAGTGCAAAGAATCCTATCTGATACACCTTTATTCCTTTATTTCTTCTTCACTTTCTTCCAAAAAAGGGATTTTCATCCAAATAAAAATTAAGTTAGTGAGGATATAAGCCATAGAGTGAGTAGACTCATCCAAGAAAGTATCTTGCTAAGGACCAAAAAAAGAAGGTCACATGTTTGAGAGAATGGAGTAAGAAAAATGGAGCCAGAAGTAACAAATAAGTCTGAAAACTGAAGGTATTTGGTAAGAAATAGAATAGAGAAAATGTATTAAGCAGAGCAGAAGTAGATGAAGAGGGTAGTTCCAGATTAAATCTGTGAGTGCTAGTTGCCTATTGGGGTGTTTCTTTACCTAAAGCCCCAGGTATCCTCAGCCAGTGGAGCTTTCAGACTTTAATGAACCAAACTGGATTATATGGAAATGACAAGGCCCTTCCTCATTTTCAATCCTGAGCCTACTCTTATAAGTTATCTGATATAAAGATCATTTCACCCTTAACACAATAAATCTGCTTTCAAGGCTTTTGTGTTATGTTATAAGAACAAATATATTAAACACTCTTATATTTGGAATTTTGTGATATCTTTTAGTTCTAGCAGGTACTATGAGTTTAGCTAACATATTAACAAGTGTTGAGTATCTACTATATTCAATACATTGAGGTTAGTGTTGTGAATATATGAAGATTAGTGCATACTGTGGGTCTTGAAGGAGCAAGCAGTCAAATCAGGGAGACAAATTCATACCTCATTAACTTTAAACACCCAGGCGAATGGAGTAGATGTAAAATAAGAGTTCTTAAAATGTGTGTTAGGAGCCCTTTGATCATTTCATTTCAACACAATGAATCAAGAAAGGCTTGACAGAGGGAGGGACACAGTTAAGTTGGATCTTGAGTGATAAGTAGGTCTTCAGAGGAGAAAAATATTGACTAGTGTGAGACCATGTATAGAATGAGGAAATTTCCAGAAAAACAAGGAATCTGGTTAGGCTGGATAGAGTTATCCGTGAGCAGGTCTACTGGGGGGCAAACCTGGACAGATACACTGGCAACTAACAGTACTTGGTCATCACGCAAGGAACATAGCCCTTATTCTCCAGGCTATCCATAGAAATGGTTTTCAATAAGGGGAATGTGATCAAACCTGTGAAAGTGAATCCAGGTAGCAGCATGGGGACATATGTTTAGGAATGGGAGGAAAGAGAGATAGGAGGTGGAAAGACCACTTAAGGAGCTACACTGGTGATAGAGATGAAAGATGAAGAGAAGGACAGTGTCAATGGGGATGGAAAAAAGGAAAAGATATAGATGTTATTGCAGTAGGATCAACAGGTTTGGGAATGCAGCTTGTGACTGAGTTCTAGCCAATGAAATTTGGGTGGAAGTGAGATAAACTACTAAAAGGCCAGGTATTTAAGCTATTACAAGTGACCTCCAAGTTTTCTCTTCCCTTCTGAACCAACCTTGGAAAATGTACCTGATGGTGTAGCCACCAATGGAAAGAGCCCAGATACTTTTGTCACAAGATGCTGAGGAGAGCCACCTGTCCATCTCTGGACTGTGACATTGGGTTTTTGTCCTATTTGTTACAGTAGCTTAGCCTAACCAACACTAAGTTACACACTTGTTTTTGGAGAAGTGCATGAATTTGTTTTGAGATGTGAGGAATTGGTGGTAACTACTAGGCATTTGGAGAGGCATGTTTGAGGTCAGGAGTATGTTAAGAATAGACTTGCCTCTTTCCTACTTATCCACATAAAAATTTCATATGAAATGATTTGTATACACAATTAAAAGAGACCAAGAGACTTTATTTTTTCCACACTGAACAAAATATCTGCAGCTAAAGTTAGATCCCAAATTTGAATTCTTTCATCATTTATCTAAATAAACTTTCCCACCACTGCACTCAAGACCAAAACTTTAGAAAGAAAACCTACTCCATCCTTCTAAAGTACTTTGGGGCTGTAGGACACAAGAGCAGAAGAAATCTATTTGTGTGATGTGGAGGTCACCAAGGAGGACTAAAAGCTTCTAAAACCTCTCCATCAGAAGAGATTAAATTGGCATCTGAACAGAGCTTTATATCATCGGGCAAACCTCCTCCTTTAGGGATAAAAGTCCATTCAATCAGATATGTGTTGACTCTTCTGACTAGGAGTAAAGAGCTTCTGAAAAGGAGATTAAAAAGGGAAGCATTTATTTGGGTATCACACAAGGCTGACCCCTCTGCCCCCACCCCTAATAGGAGCAACCTTCTACAATCAGGTCATAGGATCAAGGGCTTTTCCAGGGGTCATAGTAATGACAATAAAGAACATTTAGCAAGAACTTACTAGACCCCAAGCCTCTGGACTTACAATTATTCTCTTATCTCTCACAATCGCTCTCTGAGTTAGACTGTAATAATAGTTCCATTTTGCGGATGAAGCTAGAAGCTAAGTGATTTGCTGGAGGTCACAGTATGTAGGATGCCCATAAACTCAAACCCAGGTAATTTGATTTCAGATTCCAAGTTCTTAATTACTATATTCTCTTGATTTAAGAACTTACTTTAAAAAAAAATTTTAAGGTCTCTGAATTTACTGCATGGTATGTTTTCCATTGGAAGTATTTTTCTTTCTTTGCGAAATGTAAAATAATAATAGTACATCTTAGTAAGATTGCATCTTAGATTCCATAAATATAATACAATGCTAATCAGCCTCTATTGACTGTTCAGGCATGTGTAATTAGGCGGGAAAGCAAGGACTGACTGAGTAAGAGCTATGTATTAGGGAAGACGCTTTCCAACTTTCTTACAGAGCAGAATACATTATGCAAACAAAATCTGACATAGAACTCTAATATGTAAAGCAGAGAAAAGTGACATTAGTATAAATGCACTTTATGTTCAAATATATAATGTGTATTTGTTATATGGTTAATCAGTGAGCCTACTAGTTAGCACGAGGGAGGTCTCCAGTAGGTTGAATTTCCATTTGAATGTTCAGGGTTATTTTTTCCCCTTAATTAGTGTTTTAAAAATATTTGAAGAAATAATTTAAGTTGTCATGGTCAAATCAAACATGAAGGAAATCAGGACACACCTTTGTGAATCCATAGCTTGGAAACCATTCTTTAACCGTGGTTTAAATCACTACATGACAATTAGTGATTTAAAGACTAAAAGATCACTCCAGTTTCTCTTTTGTACTGGACATTATTACATTGATAGTTATTTGGAATGACTTAACTATCCAAGAATAGCCTTGTAGAATCACAGGGCTTGAGGGAGGCAGAAGAAATAATTTTTCCAAGTTCTCCGACTTGGTCAACATCACTCTTCCCATCACCAGGCATTTTTAGCAGTTTAACAGTATTTCTGGGGCCAGCTTTCCAGGTTTGAGTGCCAACTCCATACCTTATTAACTACATGAACCAGGACAAGTTGCTTAACTTTTCCTGGCTTGGGATTTCACCTCTAAGTAGGAATCAAAATATCAGTAGTTATGTTTCAATATCATTTTAAGAAGTAAATGAGATAATGTGAATAAATTATTATCCATAATGTCTGTAGTAAGCAATTAATAAATTTTAATTTTTATAGTTTTTATGGTGCCTCTACAAGGGGGAGATGACCATGCTAGGGGTTGGGGACAGAAAGATGCTTAAATGATGGTCCCTGCTATCCGGGAGGTCTCATCTATTTGAGGAAATAAACATGAAAGATAAACAGCAGTAAAAGTCAACACAAAGTAAGAACCAAATAAATGACAAAGACTAGGGCTCTAAAAATCACAGGAGTAAGAGCACCCTGTTTTCAAATTATATTAAGCAAGCTTCTAGACCTCAGGCCAATATAAATATGTATGACAGAAGCTGTAATCTGGGGATCTGTGGGATGTATCTGGGCCACTGATTGTTGATACTGGCCTGCAATGTTGGGGAAGGCTTGAGGCAACTTTTGAATATCAGGGTATTTCATATACAAATCTGGATTTCTATAGACCTATGGCTTCCTCCAGGTCTAGAAACCTCACCTCTTTCTGACAGAAATGTGGGTAGAGGAGATACAGCCTGAGCACGGGAATCAAAGGAGAAACACATTCAAACAACTGCCCCCAGGGCTTCCCTGGTGGCGCGGTGGTTGAGAGTCCGCCTGCCAATGCAGTTGACACGGGTTCGTGCCCCGGTCCGGGAGGATCCCACATGCCACAGAGCGGCTGGGCCCGCGAGCCATGGCTGCTGAGCCTGCGCGTCTGGAGCCTGTGCTCCGCAATGGGAGAGGCCACAGCAGTGAGAGGCCCGCGTATCGCAAAAACAAACAAACAAACAAACAAAAAAACAACTGCCCCCAAATCTACCAGCCATCAGCAGGGGTCAGCGGCATGGCCCCAGCCTTCCTCTGAGCTGTGCCACTTATGCAGGGTGCCTCCAAAGGGAAGAGGAGACTTGGCTGTCCTTCAACGGGTTATGCTGAGACCCTTCAGATGCTAGAGAGGAAACTCACAGAGGACCCCCTTCCCTTTGCTCACAGCCATTTTGTGGGGAGGTGGGAACCTCAGCCTTTGTGCGGAGGCCCAGAGCTACTCAACACACCCAAGCATCAGGTCAGATCATTGTAATTAAAAAAAATTTTGAATTAAGTACAGATTTAACTTTGGGGGATAAACTACCACCCTGCCATATGTGTGTGACTTCTCCACTTCTTGCTGCAATTTGCATTTTTTAAATAGAAATTTGCAACCCTCTGTGCTTATCTAATGTCTGTTCAGAACAGTTTGAGGCCCTGTTACTGTTTCAAAATGTATGCATGGTAAGATGAATCTTCAACCCAAGGAAGAAAATAAAACTCAAAAAGTTTTGTTTAAAAATAAAATCTGAATTTCCAGAGGTTATTTTTTTCCCTTTTCACCAAGAGCTCTTACATACTGGACCCCCATGTCTGCATGTTAACTATCGCTTGGGAGAAGTGGTGGCTGCCACTCTTAGGAAAGTGAGCAGCTCTCTGATTGGAGAGCTCCCTACTCCCTATTGTCCCCTATACTGTGGTTAATTACACATCTCTATCAGCACCAGCCTTGTGCCTTGGTGTCTTTCTACCTCTTCTTTGTGGAAGTCAAGAGTATTACTACATGTTTACCATGAAAACAAAAGTCTCTTACACCTGGTTTGCTTTACTCACTTACCATATCTGTCTGTTTCTTGTAGTCATGTGACCCTCTATCCTAAATAATTTATAAAGACTTGGATACAGAATGACACTTGAAGAATGCTTACATTGGAAGAAAATGTGTAAGGACATAAGAGACACAGGAGAAAAAAATCAAATGTTACAGGGATGAAAAGAGGGGATTGGTATTTTCAGCTAAGATTTCATAAGGGGAGGTGGGTTTTGAAGAAAACATGAGTTCTTCATGAACTCGTGAAGGTTGATATTTGGACAAGTAAATATCTAAATTGTGCAAAATAAATAGTTGTCTAGAGACCCTTGACATATTTCATTCTGTCTCTCCCCTGCTTAATAGCTTTCAATGGCTTCCCAATTGTCTTCAGCATAAAATCCAAACTCTTTAGACTGATTGACATGGTAGACCCTTTATGATGTGGCCCTTGGGTACCTTCCTAACTTGTTTAGTGCAGCACAAATCTCCCACTTTGGCCCCAGTGAGCTAGCCCTGCTCAGTAGTTTGCTGTTCCCCCAAAATACCAGTCTTGTATTTTGAACTTACTGTTTGTTCAGACTTACCCCTTGCTTCACCCCATTGTCACTTCTTCTGCGAAACCTTCTCTGATATGGTCTTCCTCCAAGGCTGAGTTTGGGGTTCCTTCTCTGGGCTCACTCAGCACAGAAAGCAGGACAGCATCTTCACATTCATGCCCCTGGACTTCTCATGGTCTCATCTTTCATTTGTCTCCCTCAGTGGAATCTCAACTCCTTGACCAAGAGGACCAGAGCAGCCCTGTGAGGAAAACAGAGTAGGGCTTGTTAACCTTGAGAGAGTCACTCTGTGAGCTAGCAGAGTACGTAGAGTATTCTTTTTTATGCAACTCAGCTGACAGCCAGGGCTTCCCCAGCCCTCGGAAATTTAAGTCAACTTATCATGAACTTTTCTGAGATTCCAGAGCCTTCTCCATGATTTTTGCAAATTCTTGACAACTTACTTCCCCATGCATTCTGTTCACGGAAATCCCAGCCCTCGCATGTGTGTCTTGTCTTCCATCCTACACTGTCCTGGAGGCAACAGTCAGCCCCCTGCACCAGTTTCCATGAAAGATCCTCTAGAAATTAGCTTTGTGCTGGTTTAATTATTTTATTGAAAAATTGAGGCGACAAAGGAGAGTTTACCACACATACACAAATATTCTGCCCACACCTAATTTTCTGTAATGCTTATTTCTTCCTCAAGCACCTGTCAGGGTATATGCCTAAGCGAATATTGTTCTCTTTCTAAGAGTAGGGTGCCAGCAGTTTATGCAGTGATATTTTACATCATAAATTCAGGTTGACCCTAAGTCTTTCTGTTTATGTATTTCTATCCAGTTTTCCTTAATTCTACTTTATGGAGTGATCCAAAATGAGTTTATCTTCTACAATAAAGATTTTCAAATCTTTCACACAGTCCTGAACTTTTATAGGTCAAACATCTACATTGTCCTTCTACAGGATTGGGGACTCTGAGAAGTAATTCTTTATTTCAATGAGAAAAAGTTCACAAATTTTCATAGTAATACTACTGAGAATTTTTAATGTGCAAACCTTTCTTCAAGGTCATCCTAAATTAATCCTGTGAAATCTAAGCTTTCTCTTGCCTTCAGGTGGATGAACACTTTGGGGACAAGTAAAATGGATTATTTCACCTGACTTATTTACACAAAGTAAAAAACGGGTCACAGCCTTTTTATTTAAGCTGATCAACTTAATTATAACTCTTTGGATGCAAACATTTGCAATGTTTTCTGTGGTTTGGGTGTAATTTCCTGCCAGAGGGGGTGTGTGGAGGTGGAGGGGAGAGGAGGGGCTGCTGCCTTTTGGCACCAAATTTTCCAGTCCAGCTGCTGTCTGTTAAGTGTCAGTGACCTTACTCAACAGCACCCAGACAGTCAAGGTCCCCGTAATGAGAAAACCAAATTAACACGTACGTAATTTTCACAATTTTCTGCCAGGATCTCCAAGCTGGTGACAAATTGATATAGTACTCTCTGTATGGAAAGCTGGCTTTCAGAAAACAGGCTACTCTCAGTTGAAACACTATACCTGAAGGACTGTGCAATTTCAAACCTCTGAGATATAAAAAAAAAATCCTTCACCCCAGTCTCTTGTAGAATGTTGAACTGTTGAGCATACTTGTTTACAGGCAGAAAGCCCTGCCAGGACAACAAAATGGGAGAAAAATCTTTAGGCATCAGGAACAAGAAGATCATGGGAGAGCAACTAACAATGGGAAGAGAATGTAGGTCTTGGTATTAAAGTCTTATACTGTGAATTTTGTTATTCATTCCCCTGCCTAACTTTTAAATGTTGACAGTTAGGTAATAATTCCTTTATAATACATGTTTCTCAAAGGTAGTTTCCTAAAACCATAATAAAGTAATGGTAATAGTAATAGAAATAACTGACATTAAGATTTTCCTACAGGTCGAGTTTAATTATAAACATTCCTCACTTATTCACTCATTTGATCCCTACAGTGACTTCATGAGGTAAAGATTATTGTTGTCCCTATTTTGCAGGTGAGGACACTGAGGTACAGAGAGGGTGTAATTCGCCTGAGGTTGTACAGCCAGAGAATGGCAAGAACAGTAGTCAACCCAGGTAACATGTACCTGGGACTCTTGTGCTCAGTCACCAAATTGGATCTTTGTAAAGCACAGTATGTTTTTCCCATAGGAGCAAAGACATCATTGGTTTGTGTATACCTGACCAAGAGCTTAGCCTTGAATAAAACTAGATGATAAAACTCGTGTTAGGAAAGTGAAGATATAACTAAACAAATCTCTTTTCAGTAGAAATATTCAGTGGTCAAGGTGAGATCCCAGTCAGCAGCTCCCAAATGCTGCACTGCAGAAATGGGTCCTAACCCCAGAGCTATTCATTAGGTTCAAGGTCAAGCATGAGAGTCTATTTCTAACATTTCTCCAGGTGATTCTAAAGTAGATACTTGTTAGGAGATCACTGCTCTAAGTTTTATTTTTAAGTACTTATTGAGCATTTCCTATTTGATGGTTAAACAGAGGTTAAAAAAATACAGTCATCTCTTCAAGGTGTTCAAAAACCTAGGTTTGCGTGAGGTTGGGGGAGATAGGCAAGTATATCACTATAATCCAGTACAACAAAAATCTCTGATAGAGTAAAGGGAGTGGTAACAATTCCAAGGGAGGGAAAGGGGCAAGGAGAATCAAAATGCTTTGCACAGGAGATGACCTTTAGGCTGAGTTATCTGAAAAGATGAGGAGTTACTGAGGAAAGGAAGGTTGGAAGAAGAAGGGTAGGGAGGCATTTTGTGGACACGTATTCATTCGAGAACCATGACAACTTACTGCATATTTGCCATGTGCTAGGAATTGATTCATGTGATGTACAAAGAATGTTCACAGAAGAACACAGAGGTGAGAGTATGTGGCCTGTTCAGGGAATTTAGAGAAGCCAACTTTGTTGAGAGGGACCACAGTAGCATGGTGGCATGGTGAGCAAGGTCCCAGATTGCTCCAAGATGGAAATTAGCAAATGGTTGCTTATTAGGGTTGCCCCCCGAGTGGAACACAAGGGAGGAAAGTAAGACTGTGCAGAGACAGAAGCTGAGCATGAGCCCCAGCCAAACCCACAGGGAGCTCTGGATCATTAAGTTTAGAACAAAAAAGGAATCTTTCTGAAAAAATGGTAACTGGTTTATCTGTAAGTGGACAAACTGATGGCTGGGGTTCCTCTCTGTTGCCATCATGAGAAGAATGGAATAAGAACAAAAATTCTGTTTCAGATGCTTGCTAATCTCTGAATATTTGACCACAACCCTAGAGAAGATTCTGCTCTCCTAACCCTTCACCCCTTCTAACTAATAACCCAGGATCATGCACTGAAACAGTGCAACCCTCCCATGTCGCTTATCAGCTGAAAACAGAGCCACAGGTAGTCCTCTCACCCCCATGCCAAGAACAGAGCATTTGCTGTATATGGAAGGTACTGTCCTATTTTATTATATTTATCTCACTTACTGTACATCTGGCACATATATGTATGTGTATACTAAAAAAACTCATTTATTATAATTTTTCCTTTGCTTCTTATGTATTATTAAATGAGGCTTTATACACACACACAGTCATATGAGTCAAGTTCTACCATTGTTTCCATGTCACAAGTGAGGGATGAGGACACCAGTGTCCCAGATCCTATGGCTGGAATGTGGAGAGCCCTGGACTCACACCCATGCAGCCTGGGTCCTGAGTCCCTGCTCTTAATCACCAGCTGAAACAGATTTAGAATGACCTTGGTCTATATGTGCATTTTTTTTTCTCTGTTCCTGACATCTATAATGGTGAAAAAGCTTTGGTAAGATAGTCCTCATACACAGAAGGAGGGGAGGGGAGGACAAGTTGGGAGAGGCAGTGGGTTCTCTCTGCCTGAATTCTGGCACCAGGTCTTTGATTCAATCTGGACCTTGGTGTCCATCCTCTGGCACCAACCTGCCACAATTTGAGCAACATCTTATTTTCCTTAGATTCCTCTTATTAGCTTAACAATTCCATTTGGTCATCTTGTGTGTCTCCCTCCCCCTGGACCTCTCATACTTATATATCTATGTAAAACCAATAAAAACTTGAACAGGAGCTATAACATCACCGTGAAACCAAACCAAACCTGCAGCAAGACCTCAGAGGGTCCCCTGCAATCAGAGCTGTGTGAAGCTATTTTCTGGGAGCTGTAAACCTAATATCTCGCTCTGTATGAGGCACAGCTGCAAGGCTCCGGGGACAGATATGCCCCTTGTTGGAAAACAGAAGGGCTTGTAGGAATTATTTCCACAAAAATTTTTTCCTTAATATTTTCCCAGCTACCTCAGGCATTCTTTCCCCTCTGCCCTATTTAGCTGAATAACTGGAGTCTGGGAGGAGCAGAGATGAAGGAATAGTGATTTTTTCCCCATTTATTATTATTGATAAATAGCAAATTTTTCTAACAATTTTTCTATTCAATTTTTGAATAAATCCCATAAAATATTTTTAATATAGGCTTTCTTTTACATTTTGTGACGTGTGTGTGTGAGTGTGTGTGAACGTGAGTGTGTGTGAGTGTGGGGGTGTGAGTGTGGGTGAGTGTGTGTGTGTGTGTGTGTGTGTGGTGTTGGGAGGGAGTCATCCTAAGTGTGTGGCCTGAGTTCTGCCACAGGAATAATCTCTTATATCCAAGGACACAGCTTATATCCAAGGCAGTCATGCTACCGCTGCGCTCTGCTCTTACCCTCTCCTCACCTCATACAGACGTGGCTTTACCCCAGCTCTTCTCTCTTGCCCACACTCACAAAAGCACTTTCTTCTGTGAGTCTGCATTCCTGTACAATTCTCTGTGCTTCTGGATATCGGGATTATCTGTTGGTGTGTGTCCCTAAGCCTGTTGTCCTGTTCAAAGGGATTGGATGCTCCTTTCTTTTGGCTTGTGTCTCTACTCCCTTAGGCACTAAGACTTTGGAATCAGCCATGGCCAGGTTCAAATCTTGCTTCGATGATTCTTACATCTAGAAAATAGCTTTGAATGAATTGCTTCCTCTTTCTCACACTCGGTCTCCTCAATTGTAAAATGTATTTAGTAATAGGCACTATTTTAATAAGTATCTACCAGGTGGCCAGTCTCTATCCACGTATTAACTCACTGAGTCCTCACATAACTCTTTAAGGAGGTGCGATCAATATCCTGTTCTATGGATGAAGAGAGGAGAAGGCAAAATCATGCCCAAGGTCATAGATGTAGTAAGTAACGACCTGAAATTCATTCATGGGTGTTATGACTCAGGAATCCTTGCTTTTAACTACCCTGCGATGTACCCTTCCAAACTATAGGGTTATTGTGAAGAGTAAAGAAATGACGAATACTGATTCCCCAGCAGGCCAGTAACGGGCTCTGAGAGAGTGTGTAGTAAATGTTATTTTTCCTCGGTGTATACACTCAGGTTTGTAATCACTGTCTCCTGTCTTTTGGTTCATGCCAACACTGAGACTTATTGTATTTGGTTGTCTCTGTAGAAAGCTAAGTTGGCTCTGGAAGGTTATGTTAATCTAAGTCTATAAACTTCAAAGTTCACATTCAATATCATACACAAATAGGTGCTTAGGTGTACATATGTGTGGGTCTTGTCTAAGACAAGATGAAAACTTGTCACAAGTGTTTTATCTTCAGAAGATGGAGAAGGGACAGGCATAAAGGGATGGTGTGGGCAGTGGAGACTGTGTCCATCTGTGTCCAACGTTCACCATAGCTCTCCTGATCTCTTCCCCTCCAGTTCTTGATCTGTGCAACTTCCTCATGGACCCAGAGTAAAACAAAGAGGAGGAGGAAATAAAGACAAGAATTCAATTAAAATTACCATCCCGGGATGCTTGAGTTCACTAAAAATGGAGCAAGCTAGATTGAGGTCTTCAGAATGGTGATCTAACGCACAGTCAGCACCTGGAGTCCTGTGCTCAGAGCAGTGGTTCTCAATGTGTGTGCCCTTGTTCCCACAGCATCAGTATCACCTGGGAAGTTGTCAGAAGTGTGAATCCTTGGGTTCACCCTAGATCTATCCAACCCCAAAATGCAAGACAGTCCCAACCGTCTGTTTTAACAAGCCATCCAGGTTCTGATTTGAGCTCAAGTTTGATCATCATTTCAGGGGGGAAAAAGGGTGCAGTTGTCAAACCATAGCTGCAAGCTAAATGCAGCCCACTACCTGTTTTTATAAACAAAATCTCATTGGAACACACCCCATTCATTTACTCATTGCCTTTGACTATTTTCAGCCTTGAGTGGTTGCCACAGAGACTGTAAGGCCTGCAAAGCTAAAAATATTTACTAATCTCTAGCCCTTTACAGAAAAAGCTTTCTGGCCCCTGGCTTAAGGAATTATAGGAACAGAGGCTTCAAAGTCAACCACCTGGAAGTGGCTCTGCCACATGTACACTTTATGACTTTGGAAAATTTGCTTCTGATCTTTAGTTTTCGCCTCAAAACAGAGAGAGAATATTCTAGCCACCTTGTAAATTGTGATGATCAGGTAATCTATGGAAAGATGTGAGCAGAATACCTTACACTTAACAATCACTGAATAAGCTGTAATTATATCTGAAGCAATACTAGATAAAATTTACCAGTTGGTTAGTTTATACTAGAGTCTGAACAAAAGTAGAAGAAAACACCAAACTAAACTCATGTTTTGGTGGAGAACAAAGAAAAAGTTTAGGCTTACAATCTTTCAACTGGAAATACAAGTTTTCAAAGTAATAAAATATGCTTAAGTTTACACTTCAGTTTTAAGATGAATTCGTATCCTTAATGCCTTTAGGCTTGAGCAGAACCCATTAATAAACATTCATCTCTTAATACTTTAGAATTTTACAAGTCTTAGTCAAAGCTCTTATTTATTTCAAGCACAAATTACTCTTGACAATTTTTCTTCCTTACTATGGATATTAAAGTTTGAACTTTATGTTAATAAATCACAGAAGCTACCATTCATTTTACAATGTTTACATACCTATATGTTGCTATATATATATATATATATATATATACACATATACATATATATGCATGAGGTACTTGTATTTTGTATTAACTAAAATGGGGAGGGTTAAAAGTATATAACTAATGTTTCAGTTCTTTATATCTTTACCTTAAGGTTGGAAACAACAATGATTTATTATTATTCATGATTCTGTGTGTTGGCTGGGCTCAACTGAGCGGTTTTCTATTCCATGTGACATAGCTGAGGTCAATTATTAGGCTGCATTCAGCTGGGAGATTTGCTGGGGGATGGAACTTGCAAGACAGGCTCTCTTCTTCCAGGGCATCTCTCTACATGGCCTCTCATCAATCAGTAGTGAGACTGAGCTGCTTCCAAGGCCATGGGCTTCCAAGATGGGATATTCCAAGAAGACAAGACTTAACATTTAAGCCCTTATCAAACCTCTGCTTACGTCAAACTTGCTAAGGAGCCATTGGTCAAGGCAACTCACATGACAAACCGTAGGGTCATTGTGTAAGGAGCATGAACATACCAGGCCATGAAGACTAGGAGGCTTGCCCACTGGGGACACCAATGCACTAGTCAACCACTACCAATAACTTCTGAATAATGAGAATTTAGTGGATCTGGAAGACACATTGACTAGACTGCTTCCAGTTGTATGGGCACTGGAGAAGGGCTATGACACTTATTTACTTCAACGTATGTTTGGAATCAATTAGAGAAGACAAATTTGTTTCTGAATGTTTGTTTAAGGACCTAGGTTTGAATAACTAAAGCACAAAAGGAAGAACCTCTATTTTCCATTATCTTATAACCTATTTTAGGGATTTTGAACACAAAGTGCAGGGCAGATATTTTGGATTAGCTTACCACGCCACACCAGGCAGCCAGAGTTTGGAGGACAGTTGTATAATACACAAATTATACCAGATTTTTCTGAGATGAGTCAAAAGCCAGGCTCTGGTAATAAGATATTCAATGTGGCATTTGGCTGGTATTGCTGACACATCTAAAAAAATTGAAATACCTCCCACCCAAACTACCTGGTAATAAACAGGATCATAACTACAATTTAATGCTACAGTGACAGCTGATTTTTGATCCGTGAGCAAAATCCCTGATTCCTATCACATGTGCTGAATACTTTAGGAGAGTTACACTTTTTTTCTTCAAATGATACTGGAATCAATTTAGATTATATGCTGTTCAAGGTCATAAAAATAATAAGAAAATAGGAAAATAAATAAGAAGATAGCATTGCCTGCTGGAAAGGACTAATTTATTTGAATGAGTTAAATATCATTAGAGTCTTCTGGAAATATCAAACTTGAGTAGAGATTTCCTTTGGTGTTCTAGAGGGGATCTGCTTAGATATCCTTGAGTAAGACATGCCCTCCTCTCTCTGAGACACCATCCTCTCTGAATAAATACAGAACTTCAGGAATGAATGCATGTCAACCCCAGCCACTGAAGAAAACCTGGTTATCAGTGGAGTGATTAATAGGTTTCTGGATCATTCTCACTTCTGTACAATCTTGACCTAGCTTCTATGGTATGAAACAGTCCTTTGAATTTATAATACCATTCAGTTTGAAGATAACTAACAATAAATGCAAGTGGATTTTTGATAAAGGATTTATTTTGAGGGAAGGTGATGGTGACATAAGACTGCATTGGTGAAGACAGAGAAGAAATTGTGAAGACCATGTGATAGACTTCATTCATTCACTCACTCAAGGAGCATTTTTGAGTACCTACTGTATGCCTATCCCAGGCATGTTGAAGAACTGTCCCTTCTTACAGAGCTACAGGGAAGGGGTTTCTGGAGTAGGGAGAAGGATTGGAGTGAGAGGAGCAGAAAATTTCTGTGACTCCCCTGAATTGTTTCCAAAATTTCTGACGCATTATGACTTTTCCCACAGTTTTTTTTAGATTCTCAAAGAAACCTAATGACCCCCAAGTGTTAAAGCCAGTAGAGGATTATGGATGGCTGAAATCATGACTCTTTATTCTAAAGCTCATTTTCTAGACTAACCCCTTCATTTCTCAAGTGATAAAAGCCAGATCCAGAAGGCTGACATGAGTGCTTTGTTCAAAAATCACTCATCTGGAGGCTGACAGAGCTTTAATATCTAATGCAGTTTAAATATCAATAGGTTTCAGTACCTCTTGGGTGGTGTCACTAGAAATGATAACTGTAGTTTATCCAAATGTCCTATTGATATAAACATCCCAAAACACAGAATGGAATTGCATTTCCAGCCATGAAGAGGTGAAATCCTAGCAGGAAATAAAACTTTTTACCTGTTTTCCCAGAAAAAGAACAGGGATGGGTGGGAAAGATGATTTTCTTGGCTAAGGGCCCTGACAAATGTGGGGAGAATGACGTCATTGAACTGATGGCCCAGGTAGAACAAGAAATTCTACCCACTGACCTCTATGAAATGACCGCTGGGAGGAGGTTGTGCCTTGTCCTTTCTAAATTTCTCTTTCCTGGTGTGGTGCATTGGGGTTTGTGGATTAGAATATATTAGTATATTTAGTAGACACTGAGTGTGTGTAGTCGGAGAATTCAGGAGAATTTTGGAGGACCTCAGGAGGAAGAGACAAGGTGCAGATGTGGGAAGGAAGCTGCATATCACTTACATTCCTTGGACCCCAAGAGTAAGACAAGGAAGAGGCAAGTTAGGGTCCAATCAAATGGAGTAGAGCATCCAGGAACCACTGAACTGCCACGATCCGCTTCCAGCTACATAATTACAGGGCTCCTCTTTCTATGAATGATGTTATACAGAAAAAAATGCCTCATATAAATGAAGTAATCCATAGTTAAGGGTGGAGCAGCATACTAGCTCTACCATGAATTACTGTTTGGGGAAGAATTTGAGAGAGTTCTTGCAGCTGACAGTGAACAGATCTGCTTGAGTTATAATGAAAGAGGTTGTATTAAGTCTGCATACACTGGAAATTCTTGGGTACCGTATAACTTTTCATTGACTGCTCACACAATCGTGGTTAGTGTAAAAACTAAAGGTGCATCCCTGTGACCTCTCCTTCTTGCCTGGTCGTCATTGCAAGGTGGGGAGGTAACCCAGATGAAGAATTTGTGGTGTTACTTCCCCTGTGATGGCTTTTCATTTGTAGAGACGTGGATGGATCTAGAGACTGTCATACAAAGTGAAGTAAGTCAGAAAGAGAAAAACAAATATCGTATATTAACGCATATATGTGGAGTCTAGAAAAATGGTACAGATGAAACGGTTTGCAGGGCAGAAATAGAGACACAGATGTAGAGAACAAACATATGGACACCAATGGGGGAAAGCGGGGGGTGGGGTGGTGGTGGGATGAATTGGGAGATTGGGATTGACATATATACGGTAATATGTATAAAATAGATAACTGATGAGAACCTGCTGTATAAAAAATAGATAAAATAAAATTCAAAAAACAACATAAAAAGACTGGCTTCATTTATTTGTGTGGATCATCTGGATTTTTCCTTTCATCTCTTGTAGCCATCTAAGTAGGAAAACTGTTCCAGCACAGCTATGTAACTAATTATGGTTCCATAAAGCCTTAAGCACGTTCTAGTAGAGGTCCACCTCCACCTCCGCCCAGGACAGATTATTTATTCTCTGTTCCAGTGGGCAGCACAAGAGGAAAAGAGGAGTTCAAGCCCAGGTTCTGTGCATGACCGTGATTCCACAGCAAGTTCAATCATCACCTCTATTTCTTTGTGCTTTTACCACATAGAAAGAAATATTTTTAAAAATGTGTGTTTGTTAATGTTTTGAGAAGCTGGCTACAAACCTACCTTGTAGGCATGAATTATGAATGCTGTTGGCACTGCCTGCTTTTACTTTCACCAACACCAGGACCCTTTTTAAACCAGTTAAACTCAGAAGACCACTTTTATTGGGAAAATAAGGTGAAGCTGTGACTGCATTCCCTAGACCCTATTGCTCAAGGAAATTTATCCCAGGAGACTCCTGGAGGGCAGCTTAGTTAGCCCCAAGGTAGAGCAGTGGCAGAAAAATTTGGGCCAAATTAGTGCTTCACTCTGTATCAGGTCATCACGTTTGTCTGACAAACTATACACTCCAGGAGAACACCCTGGCTGCCGAATGGCAGGGTGAGGCTTGGATATATGTCAACTCCATTCATCTGTTACACAGATGAAGAGCAGTCTTTCTAAAGCGCAAGTCTGATTCTGACGCTCCTTTGCTAAAAACCCTTTCGTGAATCCATGTTACCTATAAAAAAGCCCAGACATCTTAGAATGATTTAATTCCAAGGGTCTCCGTTACTGTAATCTATTTTTTCTATCCCTCTCTCATCATTTGCAGTCCCCTGTCTCCAGCCATAATTGATCATGTCTCTTTCTCCGAAACTGCTACCTCTTTGCACACCTCATGCTTGTCTCTCCAACTGGGATGTCTGATGATTCTCTACAATCACTCGAGTGTTGTTCTTTTAGAAACTTGTCCTGGCTAGGCTTTTCCCAAGTTAGAAAAATGTGCCCTTTCCTCTGTGATTCCTCTATCCCTCTATACATATCCTATTATGGTAGACTTCGCTTTCTACTAGTGTCTGAGCTTTGCAGGAATCATACCTTATTGAATGAGAGGGAGAAATGCAGGTCAACCCTCTCTTTCTGTGCAGAGATGCATAGAGAATCTCTTTTATTACAACAATGATAATTTCAGTGTTATTCTTATTCCACAACAACAGCTCCTTTACAGAAAGAAGACTAATGACATCTCTCATCATTTAAAAAGTCTCACCAAATACTAAACAGTGCCCAAAGAATACTCAATTGCATGGACTCATGAGGTCCCAAGGTCTGGTACTGCAGGTTTTATGTTGAAAGGCAGAAGAGAGTAGGGGCTGAGACCACGGAGTGAATGGAAATCTTAGCTTTGCCACCTACTAATAGTGTGACCTCGGACGAGTTACATAAACTCTTTCTGCTCTAATTTCCCTACATATAAAAAAAATGAGGATAATAATTGTACCTACTTCATAGATATCCTGAGGCAAGGAAGAATTCTGTTAATATCAAAAGCATAAATAGGGACTTCCCTGGCAGTCCAGTGCTTAAGACTTTGCCTTCCAATGCAGGGGGTGTGGGTTCGATCCCTGGTCCGGGAGCTGAGATCCCGCATGCCTCGGCCAAAAAACCAAAACAGAACAGAAGCAATATTGTAACGAAATTCAATAAAGACTTAAAAAAAAAAAAGAGTCCAAGTTTCAAAGATGTGTTTGGGTGTGTAGACTCTGATTTAAAAAAAAAAAGCATAAACAATGCCTGGCATACTGTCCCAAGAAGCAATACAAAGTAATGGCCAAAAGCAAAGATCTTAGGGCAGATAGATCTGGCTTTGAGTTTTTGTTCCCCCATTGACTAGCAGTGAGATCTTGAGCAAGCTGTTCACTATCCTTAAACCTTAGTTTCTCTTCTCTGGAAGTTGGAACTAATTATTATGCTTTTTTCAACCTTCACCTGTTAAGTGTGATATCTTACTGAAAACATTTAGCATAGTAAGTATTCAACAAATGCTGCCTCCTACTTCTATTCCATAAGACAGGCTCTCAACAGATATTTGGGGCTAAATTTTAATTAGGTTAATACTATAAACCTCTTTCACCATTAACTCTTTAATTCATTCCATCTTTTCTCCCTATCCTTACTGGTATAAATTAAGAGTCAAAAAGGGGGGTCTTTTATATCAACACATTAGCTATGGATCTAGAATCATGAAATGTTATACTTGCAGAACCTTAGAACAAAAAGCTATCATAAATTGTAACCGCTTTACTTTAAACCAGTGGTTCTCAATTGAGGGTGATTTTGCCTTATTGCCCTTCCCTAGGGGACATATGGCAATGTCTGGAGACCGTCACCCCTGGTGGGGAGTGCTACTAGCATCTAGTGCCCAGAGGCCAGGGATGCTGCTAAACATCCTCAGAGTACAGGGCAGTCCCTTATGACAAGGGATTATCTGTCACCAAAAGTCAATAGGGATAAGGTTGAGAAACTCTGTTTTAGGTTTAAGGAAATTGAAGCTAAGAGAGGCTAAATGACTTGCCTATGGTTAGAGGATTTGATGACATTATTTCTGGCTCCATTTGATCTACCACAGGATACGTAAACAAACCCAGAAAGCAGAAGACAGACAGCACTGAGATTCCTTTCTCAGCATTCCAAACCCCTCTACTGTAATATGAGAGTACAGAACCCTTATTTCTCTGACACATCAGTTTTCACCCCACTGTCCCCCATCCACCAAAATACACATGTGCACACAGTTTCATCACTCGAAAAGTAAAGCAGAGCTTGCCTTGTTCAAACAAAAATGCATTTCCCTCATGATCACATCTGTTTCAAACCAACGAATTCTACTACCACCGTGAGACCAAATAGAAGTGGGGTGAAAGGTGATCCAGGACATAGGTCTTCATTGCTCTAGGACGAGAACTGGGCCAAGAGTATCACATCTAATAATCATGGTTTTGTGGCCAGCAGGGTCCACAAGCATTTGCAGAAATACTGTGACTACGAGAATAAAGAATGAGAATAGCAAAAGGGGTAGGACTTGATGAAAAAGCCTCACAAATTCACAGGAAGTAGGCTTTATCAGTTCTAGTATCTGTGGTTTTCTTGAGTTCTCTACAGATCTTATTCTGGGAAAAGAAAGTTATCAGGTCAGTAGTGGTAACGTACTCTGTTTTGTTTTGTTTCTGCTCTGCTCTCCACAGGCAAAATGAGATGTTCACACTCATAACAGCCAGGGGCCAGAGAAGAAAAGAGATCCTGAGAAGGAATCCATGATGCCATTCAGGGAGGGGTGGGAGATGGGGAAAGAAGGGGAAAAGAAGCATCATTTTGGGACATGAAAAGAATGACTGAAAGTAGTCTGTTCTCTAATATCATTAATGAAACCACACGGTGATGTCACTTCTGATCACGCTGTCATTTGAGTTGCTGATCTTGTGATAGGAAGCTTCCCTTTGCGCATTCACATCAGACTGACAGTGGAAAAGACCTTCAGGTTAACAATGAGTAGGTGGAACTCATCAAGAAAAATAACTTCACCACAACAACAACAAATGACTGGAGGGACAGCAACTTCTTTGGGAGGGCAGAGGGAAAAAAAGCAAAGTCTAAGTATTCTGACACATGTAAAAGAAGAGTCATTTATTTACTAGGAAGTAACCCATTCACACAAATGTAAGTTTGTGGCCCCTCAGAAGTACGTAAATACTACCAGTCCATCCACCACAGATTAGCATCAAAATTTCTCGGGAAATGCCTCATTAGCGTGCATCAGTCAATTTCAGAAAGAGAGTCAACGCTATCTACTGTAATATTAATTTCCTTCCCTTCCACAGGGACCACATTTTGCCAAATTTAATATGAGTTTTGAATTAAGGCCAAACATGAACCCTTTGAACCACACTCATCTTTGCAAGAGAAAGCTGTTTCCTGTTTCTAAGAGGAAGGCCTTAAATGGTCTGATGAAAACTGTTCCTTGGCATTAAGTAGTTCTTCCCAGGTATCTTTCTTGGCTACTTGATGAAATGATTCTATCTCATAAAACTTGACGGAAAATCATTGCTGAAAATCAGTTGAGGATTTTTCAGTCACAGACTTTGAAAGATAATTTTTTAAAAATGGATACTCTTAAACCCACCCACCCTATTTGCATGTTCATTTCTCTCTAATGCTCTAGCCCTGGTGCTATAGCCTCTGTACGCCTTCTATTAAGAGAATGTCGGTGGTTACATCACAGTTTTAATTAAACGTTTCATCAGAAAGATCCACATGTGACATATTTTGAGTTGTTAGCTAGTTCACTCTCTACTGTCCACTGACGTTGATCTCCATCAATCGTTGGCCTGCTGAAGACTCTGAGTGGCTTTGTTTTGGTTTTATATCAGGATGTTTCTCCCAGTTGGAGTTCCTGGTCCACCCACCTCATAGGCCCCCAGATGTGCTTTAAAAAAATGTGTCTGTGCCCAATCCCAGGCCTACTAAATCAGAACCTCTTGGCAAGTGGAATTCTGAAATCTACATTTTAACTTGTTTCTTGTCTGTTTAGGAGAGAATGTTAAATATTTACAGGCAAGAAGGTCGGATATGCATCTCACAAATGGAGGTGGAGAGAAAAAGGATTAAGGTAGCAGAGGGAGACATTTTGAAGAATAAGATTTTTTTGAAGAAAAAAAAATTATACTGCAAAACCATTTGTGTGTGTGTGTTTGTGTTTGTGTACACAGCTGATTTCTTCATTTCATCCTTTATCTGGTCTCTTCTCCTTACTCCCTGATTTTATTTTAATTTTCCATTTAGTCTGTTTTAATATCTCTGCCAGAAGAGGAGAAGGGAGACAAAGAGGAAGAATAGGTAAAATTTAGGAACTTAATATACCCTTAAAAGGGTTTTAATTTAACATTTTAAAAATATATCTATTTTGACCGTTTTAAGGTTGTTATCTGGCATTATCCAGTTTGTGTTTTGTATAGTGTCATATGTTGGGAAGTGGAAAAGTAGCTAGAATTATTTTTCAGACTTCAATTAACATTATTTACTCTATTAAATGTATGTAGTTCTCTATTTACACAGTTATTTATTTAGTTATTTTAAAGGAAGAGAGCACAGGTCACTTTTTAAACATATGAGAGAAAACATGAATTTTAAAAGTGTGCCTTCTGCTAAACCTTAATCATTCTTCAATGATTTTAACATACCTACTATTTTCCATGCCATAAAAGAAATTGTAGGATTTTTTTTAACATTTCAGTATCTTAAATCTTCTGAAAACTGCTTCTAATAAATTAAGAAAGGTTCATTGTCACCAAATAGCAATCTTGAATCTGCTCTCAACTGGATTTCCAACATAAGGGAGAAATAATGGTTTCGAGACCATTATGTAGACTACACCCCAATTCCCTTGACTTTGAGGCTCATATTTAATTTCCAGCCTGTTAGGAATAAAACCTGAAATTATGTTGTTATTTTAGTTTAGAATTCTTAGTCTTCTCATAATCATCATTAGTGAGATTCTTGCTTTGTTCAGAGAGTTACTGTTATAGTCAGTAGTAATGATAGCTATTATTATTAACAATGCAGGCCAGACAATAAGGTTTGCACTGAATCTTATGTTCAGTGTTTGCATGGCCGTGGCCACTGTGCCCAGGTGCACCTGAAAACAGTCCAGCATAGTAACCAGTCCAGCATGGTCACAGTCACACAGCGTCGTGGGAAGACCTTGACAAAGTGAATGGGAGGCATCAGCCAGGTAGGGAATTGGGGGGCTTGTCTTCCATTGACTTGAGAAGAAAGATATTCTTGAATGTGAACATGCTTATTCACTAAAAGGTGAAAAATCAGGCTAGATTCAGAACATTCTTAGAAATGTGAGTGATGACCAGGTTAAAATGCAGGCAAGGGAAAGACGAGGTTATGTAGGGGCAAAAAGCAGTCTGTTTAAAAAGATGGTGAGTTCGGGTTAAGTTGGGTGGAAACAAAGAACGATGAGCGGGCTTCCCTGGTGGCGCAGTGGTTGAGAGTCCGCCTGCCGATGCAGGGGACACGGGTCCGTGTCCCGGTCCGGGAAGATCGCACATGCAGCGGAGCAGCTGGGCCTGTGAGCCATGGCCACTGAGCCTGCGCGTCCGGAGCCTGTGCTCCGCAACGGGAGAGGCCACAACAGTGAGAGGCCCGCGTACAGCAAAAAAACAAAAAAACAACAAAAAACGATGAGCATCTTCACAGTTTGCTTTTGGGGTAAGCTGCCCCTCGAGTACCCTAGTCCTAACTCCCCATCTTTGCAGATGCAAACTTTCCTTTACCCTTCTGTGTGCCCCTCTTCCAGTCTGACCCCCAAATGTGTGACCCTGTTAGTTCCCCAGAGTCATGGCACATTGCTGGGAGTGAAGCACAGCTGCTGGTACTTTCATCCACCTTCTTGCGGGTGTGGGAGGGGAGAGGGACCCTCCTGGGAGAGGTGTCGTAAAGGATGGGGAATTGGAAGGCAAAACCAAACCCCAGCCTCTCCAACGGAGCTCTGGTGGTCTTATTTTAAGCATTAAAACTTTCAAAATTTGTTTGGGGCTTGTCTCCTCCCTTTAACAAAAATTAGAAGATCGTTTTGGTCTCCGTGCTGTGATTTGAGTCCAGTGATAACAATATCTCTAATAGTGCCCTTTCTTATTTGAAAAATTTGGAAATGTCAACTATCCTTTCAGGTATGGAATGAACACACACACACACACACACACACACACACACACACAGCCATAATATTTATCTCATCTTATCTCCGGGGGCGCTATTGAGATCCGGGGGCAACAGGTGATGGGGGTATGGAACCAGGTAAACGGAAAAGATACAGGATTGGGGGCTGTAGGAGGCTCAGGGGAAAAGAATCCGCCTTGTAACAAACACTCTATGCTGAGTTAATGGACCTTAAGCTTTTTAAATCGAAAGTGAGGGTCAAGTAACTGATGGCATGTGGTGTGTGCTCCCAGGGTCAGGACAGAGCTCTGGCCACTGCTCTATCGCGACCTTTGTTACAGCTTTCGGGCGATCGCTTGGCCAATTTACGCTTTCAGTTTTCTCATCTGTAAAAAGTGTTTAATCATATTGACTTGTTTCCCAGGGAAGTAATGTGATATATTAATATTTGTGAAACCCTTGGAGATCTGACGATTAAAGGTACGTTATCCTAAGTAGCGTTCACTGCTGGCCTCTGCACCTGTACCCAACATCTAGGCCCCCATTGTACGCGTATTTTGGCAAAGTTCATGTAAATGATTCCAGGCTGTTTTCTTTAAGAAAAAAATGAATGCTTGTGATATTTCTCAAGGAGAACCTGACATAATCATTACAAAATAAAAAAAGTCACAGTGGCACACAATGAAGGCTAAGGTTTTTAAAAACCCGTAAGAAAACAGATTTCAGTTCTCGGCTCACATGGGGTTATTATAAGCAACTGTGAGTAATGATTACAAAAATGAAGAAAAATATGTTGACAGTGTCATTTGAAAACAATTGTGTTGAGAGGCTTTTTACACACATTTTACACAGTGTGGATATCCAAAATGGGTTTTAGACAATATTAAGAGGATTGTTTTTCAAGGTATTAAATGCGCAAAGAGCAAGAATGAAAGATATGATATGGTGAATTGGCCAGTCTAAAGAATCCAGCCCAGGGAGCTGATGTAGCTACAGGGGGATGACAGGGAAACCGTGGAACTGTTACTGCCTCTCTGGGCTTGTAGAAGTTCAAACATCTTTAAATACTAAGTAGTTTCCTTTTACACATATCCAGCCTAAATGTTTTGTTTTTTCCTTTCTTGCAGTTTCTCTCTACATGTGTGAACTCCTGATATTGGAAGTGAACTACATCTGATTGTTACTGATCAGACTGGCACGACGTGTGGGCAATGCAGTTCCTCTTTTCTAAAACCGAGTGACATTGCTCTGCCGCTCCATCCCTCCCACTCAGACCAGTTCCTCATCTTGTCTTCCGGAAACCACAGCCTTCTGTGAATTTACCATGACGCCCCGTGTCACACCTGACACGTCACTAGATTTCTGAAAGCACGCGGGCACTTAACACACACATGAACCCCTGGGGGTCTTGTTCCGAGGCAGAGTCCCATTCTGTGGGTCTGGGGTGGGGCTTGAGATTCTGCATCTCGTACAAGCTCCCCAGTGATGCCCATGTCGGTGCTGCATGGACCACATTGTGAATAGCAAGGCATGAACTTTTGTTGTCAGGCAAGAGGCTGGCTTTATCCTGATATAACTCCCCTTTCTGACCTTTTGTAGAGAAATCCATAGCCTAGGCAGGACTGAAATGATGGTCCTGAGCAAATCATGCTTTGAGTTAACTTTTATTTTTAAAGGAATAAAACACGGAACTTCATGAGATACAAACTCAAAACAACTGGGCAGCAAATGAAGCTTCTGTGTCTGTCATCTTCTCCTTTCTGATAGCTATTTGCATACTATGCCTAACACATATTATTGTAGGCTTGTTTTTTTATAATTTATTCCTTAAACCAATATTTTTTGAGTGTTCACTATGTGTGAGACACTAAAGTACACTAGGAATAAGAATAAAATAGGGACTTCCCCGGTGGTCCAGTGGTTAAGACTCCACACTTCCAATGCACGGGGGACACAGGCTCAATCCCTGGTCAGGGAACTAAGATCCCACATGCCATGTGGCGTGGCCAATAAATAAATTAATCAATTAAATAAATAATTGACATTTGTGACAATTGACAGTCTGCAATCTTATGTAGGAAAGAGTCAAACAAGCAAAGAAATGCATGGAAGTATACAAGTATACCTTTTCCTGTGCCCAGAATGTTCTTCTCACTGTCCTGAATTCCTTTTCTCACCTCAAAGCCCTCATTGTCACTCACACACTTTATACTACTAAAGTGTATTTTATAATTCTCCACTACAAGTCATAATTGTAATCCTTAGAAATGTTGCACTGTCAATCATCCAATTTTGATATATTTTCAAATGTTGTGTTATAAAAATTGTTCTAAGGAAAGGGGTTATGATTTTGAGTCTGGATTGTTTTCAGGTTTACAAGGACTGAAAATTCAAAAGCAAATATGACTCTGAATATATGGTAGAGAACTTAAAAATCACTGAGGAAATGTAGTAAGTAAATGTAGTAAGTAAGTATAGTAACAGTCCTGGTAATAATGCGAATTCGAATGTAACATGATTGGTGATTGGCTCTGTCCTCATCACAGTCTCTGTTCTCAAATGCAGCCTCCTGCAGGAGTGGATGGCAGTGTAGGGGAGCCTAGGGTTGGCTGGGGGGGGAAGAGCAAATGGGCAGCTCCCTCTTGGAAAGTGCAGGGGCAGAGGACAGGGCCCGGGGACCCTGAGTTCTTCCCAGCCCCATTTCTTCCAGGTAGGATGCATTTACTGCTCAGAAGATTCCTGGATGTTTCAGGCAGCCCCAAAATCCAGAAACATCCCCATTCATTTTTAATCTACCTCTAGATAACACTAACAGTAACCAGTACTGGGACAATTTAGGACCACACAGTCAGATCAGAAACTGCAGAAGGCACCAGAAATGTGCAGATTGCCTGACTGTTTTCTTCAATGTCGCCATGATGCTACCCTGTGTTTTATATACTTGGAGTTGCCTCTGTTGGATACAGTCTGCCTTTTACCTCTACTGTTGGCATTTCTCTTCCTACCTTATCAGTCCAGAGCTCACTCTTTTGATCTCTTTTTCACCTATTTCATGATAAAACCCAGAGCCATTCAAGCAAAAGTAGCTTGATCGCTGCTAATTCACAATCAACGCAACCCAATATCCAGTAGCAATCTGCTAATTCAACTCACTAGCCCATCATAAATCATAATGAAATATAAAACAGAGTGTTTATAATGTGCCAGACATTATCCTAAGTGTTCTATAGGAATTGACTTATTTAAACCTTGAGGCAACATTATGAACCCTTTACCACTATCATTCCCATATTACAAATGGGGAACATAGGGTACAGGGAGGTTAAATAAATTGTCCAAGGTCACACAGCAGGTAACTGTCAGAGCTAGGATTCAAACCTAGACAGTCTAGCTTTGGAGTTCAGACTCTGTACTGTCCGTCAGTCATGAAGACTCTCACATGCCATGTAGGGTTGTGTTTAGTTATTATTCTAGAGGCAATACGGAGCCATTGCTAGATCTTCAGAGAGAGGTGTGATCAGATCTAATACGTGCAAAAGATGGAGAGGAGCTGGAAGATGCAAGATTGATACAGAAGGTAGAATCAGGAGTGCTTGCTGATGGACTGAAAATTGCATGAAGCTGAAATCAGCTCCTTTTTGTTCTTTGGAATGAAAACTGTGACTCCCCTTCTTCTTTAATGTCTAGTATCTGGGGATGAGATCTCTGGATTTCCTGGGCAATCATTTCGACTTTGCTAACACTTTGTGGTTAAGAGCCTGGGCCTTGAATCAGACAGGCCATGGTACAAATTCCTGTTAATAATAATAGCAAACATTTTATGGAGTGTTACTGAGGCTCTATGGTAGTGTTTACATAGATTGTGGCTTTTAATCGTCATAATAAACCTGAGGGAAATACCACTACTCTCCCCTTTTTAGATGAAAAAAACCTGAGTTCTCAGATGGGTTAAAAAATGTGTTCAGGGTTATACTACTAAGGTATGGAATAGAGATTAAAAAAAAACCAAACAGGTTATCTAATTTAAGTAGCTGTTGTGTAGCCCATTAAACAGACTGCCAGTCCTGACACTTGTTTGGCATTTTATTTAATCTCTCTTAACTTCTGTCTTCCTCATCTGAAAATGAGACTGTAGCATAGCCTCCTTCATTGCCATGTGACGAGCGAAAATAAACAATGAATAGAAACCTATGTTATGCATTCAGAAAATTAAAAACTCAACTAATAATAGATATTCTTAACGTTTTACTTCTTTAATAGGGTGGTGGTAGTGGAGATGCAGAGGAGACAGACTTTTCAAGATAGATATAAGAGGTAGAATCAGGAGGGCTTGCTGATGGGCTGAAAATGGCAGGAAGCTGAAACTGTCTTTTGTTCTTCTGAATAAAAATCGTGACTCCCTTTTTTCTTAAATGTATACCTGAACTTCCTTCCAGATGCATATTTTACCTTGTTTGTGGAGATGTTATGTGATTCCAAATACACAAGAAGCGCTCTTCAAATGTTTGTCATCAACCTTGGGATGTGTGTTTACTTTGAGTACAAGAGCCTCCCTTTTCAGTGGGCTCCTAAATAAATTCTGGAATAGTTGTGTGTTGGAGATTTGGGGTTTTACTCCTAATAAAAGAGATTCCCTAAAGCTTAATATGTTAAGAACTGAGGTATAATAACCCTTTGTTTTTGGTTGATGGTCAGACTTCCTCATTTCTTCCTGATTAAGAGTCCATGTAAACAAAAAGCTGTGCTTCTGAGTCTGTAGTTTTAGTTCCACAACAACTGCAAACAGATTTAAATGTAACAATGTCAGAAAACCATTTGCACATTGTCCGTTTTTACTATTAATTTGCTACTATTCCTATTAGTAACAATAATGGTAGTAGCATTCATACTACTACTACTCATAGCAGTAGTAGTAGTAGTAGTAGTAGTAGTAGCTATTAGTAGTATTAGCTTCAGTATCAATCAGATTGTAGCATATCGGACCACACTTTAAAAGAGAGAAAAGATTGAGATTCCAAGCAGTTGAGTGAGCCCCTCAGAATCGTGAAAGAAGACACTGGCATAACTAGGTTACCAAATGATGAACAGCAGCCTGACTCCTGTTCTCTGTGTATTAAACAATGAATTCTAATAAAAGAACTCTTAATCATTGGCTGCATAATGACATCCTCAACAATACCGTTAATTGCAAAACAACCTCTGTGTGTTTGCACATGGCTGTTCATCCCAACGGCAAGGTTTACACCATTTCTTTTTAGCTTTAAGTTCCCATCATTCGTTTCTTCATTCATTTATGGAGCAGGTGGTTCCCAAGCCTGTGTGCTGTTTCAGACACTGTGTTAAGTACAGGGAACTAGAAATGAATAAGTCACTGTCCCTCACACAAGGAAGCCAGCGCCTTCAGTGTGTGTTACACATGATATGTTTCTCAGTTTCCATTTCCATTTATTGGTAACCCCTTAAAAGTAGCCCCAAGTGCTTATGACAACTGACCCACTTCATTCATTTATTTATTCAGTCATTTAGTAAATTTTTATGGAAAGCTCATTATATGCTATGGGGGTAAAGTGATGCATGAGACAAGTATAGCCCCTCTCTCATGTACCTTAAATTTTCTAGTAGAATAGACAGAAGAAAAACAAACAAAATAATTACCAACTATGATAAACACTATGAAAGAGACAAACATACTCTAATTGGGGGATGGATTTTAAAGAGGATGGCTAGTGAAGTCCCCTTTGTGGTGACATTTAGTCTGAAATCTGGAAGATGAGAAGAAATGATCCATGTGAAGGGTGTAAAAGTCATTTCAGTAAAATAGCAGAGCATAGAGTCCTTGAGGCAGGAAAGAGCTAGGAAGTTTTCTAAACAGAAAAGAGACCTGATCTGATTTGGTTTTTAAGACTGTAATGTTGGCTGCTGCAATGGAATAGATTGGAGGCCAGCAAGCATAAAGACTGGGAAATTTTTGCTTGGTTAGAAGAATGGTTGTGATAGTCCTGGCAAGGGATGATGGTGGATGATGTTTAGGGGGGTCACAATGGAGATGGACAGGAGCGGAAAGATGCAGAGAGACGCTGGGGGTAGAATCAATAGGACATGCTGGTGGATTGAAAACAACATGAAGGTGAAATTAGCAAGCCAGAATATCTTCCAAGTTTCTGTCTTGTAAAATTGGATGATTGTTGTTGTCATCGTCTGAGACAAGGAATGCCTGGGAATCCTGGGTGGCAGGTTTTGGGAGGAGAAAGCAGAAACTGACTATAAAGGAAGAAAACATCTAAAAGCATCTCTCATATTTATAATTTAGAAATTATATGTGTGTGTGTGTGTATGTGTACCTACACACACACAGAAATGGAAGAGCAGGGTCTCTGAAAGAATATGTAGACCTCATTCTAAAAGGAAGATGCACAGTAGCAAAAATATCTCTGGTACTCGGGGATAGCATCATCACAGAATATACTGTTTGGAAAGGAATTGACTTGAAATACTTCACTATGTTTAAATCTCCTGTTACATCCCTGCCAAGGGATCACACAGCCTCTGAACAGGCATAGTTACAGAGGATGCAAGGTAACAGTAATAACTAATCCTTACATGACACTTAAAATGTGTCAGGCACTCTTGTTAGGAGTTAACACAAAGAAGATCTATTTGTCAAACAATTCTAATACTCATTAGGAAGCTGGTTCTCATTCTAATCATTTATTAATTTAATCTTGAGGGCCGCCAAAAACATGGAACTGAGAGAGTATATTAGCAGGGGAACTTGTAGGGCTTGGGAGGTTTCCTTGCTCTCATCCTGGCTCACTCACCCTTGTAGGTTTTGGTTTTTTTTTCTCATTGGTCAGGAACAAGATTGGATGAGATGACCTTTGAATGCCTTTCTAGCTGTAAACATCTACAATTCCAAAATTTGTATTTTCACTTTTAAATGAAGGAAGTAGTATGTCTAAACTATGAGAGAATGAAACTGGGGAAGGACTAAAACCATTCAACCTTACATTTCCTATGTGTAAAATTTTATTTTTGAGCTTTATAATAATTAATGGAATCCTTGGTCTTTTTAAAGGACAGAAGTGCCATTCATCTCTGTACTATTTCTGAGTTTGTGGACCAAAATCTAGGTTGAATATATTGTCTACTATTCTCTTTTTTCAGGGATCCTTGTGATGAATACCTTCCTGAGTTCTAAGAAAAGTTTACCTCTGCAGACAAAAGTGCATGTTCTATACCATTCTCAAGTGCCATGTCCTACTTGAGTGTTATCCCAGGAGAACCCCTGATGGAGAAGGGATAAGATAGAAGTTAGCCAGGGCACCACAGAGTGAAGATAAGAGAAACTGGTGCCCTTCCACTTCCCCACCCTCATCCCCTATTTCATCAAGAACAAAGGAGACATATGATAAGTGATACCCATACAGATAGCCTGGTGTGCGGGGACTTAACATGGGGACCACAGACGAATGCCATGATTTATGCCACTAATGAGGGAACTGAAAAATGATGTAACAATCACTCCACAAGGCCCTCTCTCCACCCCATTTGCTGGTGGTGAGGACATACATAATGTATCTTCAAACTCAGTTCTCATTGGCCCAGCGCCAGGGTGGAACTGAGCTGCAGGTAGCGTTTCTCATCATGGTTCAGTGGAGGGGAACTCTAACAGGAACACAGGGTGTTTCTCTTTTGCACTTTACTGCTAGGGCACTCAAGGCTCAACTCTGATTAGCAGGCCATCTCAGGTACCCAATAACACTTAACGCCTTTAGTCCAAATAGTCCTATTTTACTGATATTATTTTGTAATGGATACTAACTACCACTTAACCAATGTGCTGCACTCAGTCTGAAAGAAAGGCTGAGTGTTGTCCTTTCTTATGAGTGCTGTCCTATCTTATGAGCCTATGAGTTTATGTTCCCACGAGTTGGGCAACATGGTTACCAGGAGGCAGGTGTATTTGACCCCATGCTAGGTTATGCCAGTTGTGTTACAGCTATTATTATAATACAAATTTTGATGGAAAATTCTATAGACTTGGAAATATTAGTGCAAAAAGAAATAGAAGCATGTCTATGAGAACAAAGTTGTATGCTTTGGAAAGCTTCAGTAAGTTAAGTTGCTAAAAAATGATGTGGAATTAGGCATGAGAGGGGCAAGTGGAAAAGCTGGGGGCAGGGAATCAGTTCTTTAGGATTCTACATTCTGCTTGCTTTGAAAATATCTTTAAACTCTTCCTTCATTTTAAGGAAAACAAAACTTGAAATTGCAGATAGCGGTGGATTATGAGTGTGACCATGTGTTACAAGAAAAGATTTTTATCCTGCATCCAAATATTGGTGAATGAATGTATATTTATGCATTTAAGGTGAAATGGAACGATTAAGATATGTATCTTTTATGATTTCCTACATTACCTGTTTTTTTCAATGAACCAACTATTATAACAGATAATAGAAATATATACTGTAAAAATCAATTCTAATCAATTTGTAAGTAGGAGGGATATAAACCTAAAAATACAAAGGAATAAAAGTTAATATATAAGTACTTAAAGAGTCCAATATCAATATTTCAACTTGGCCAAATTAACCTGATAATAAAGTGATGAGATGGGTGTATACGACACATTTTCACTTACTTTGGAGAAGTAAGATTACTTCTTACTTTAGATTACTTTAGATAAGATTAGATTACTTTAGAGAAGACTGTCTTGCTCTACTGATCACAGCGTATGGATGATCGTAAAACAGGCTCAGAGCTGCAACCTCAGGTGTCTTCAGAGACAGATTTTAGCAGGTTGCTATGGTAATGGAAAAATCCTGGAGTTTGGAGTTAGCCAGACATAGGTTTCGTGGACCAACTCCATCACTGGCCAGAGTGTGATCTTGGACAAGTCACTTAACCTTTTGGAGCCTCGATTTCCTCACCTGTAAAATGGAACTAATAATTCCTCTTTCACAGACCTGGGAAGAGGATTAAGCCCCAAAATCTATCCACAAGGCTGGGTAGTGGTCTTCAGACACTCAATAAGAGAGCCTTCCTTCTCTTTCCTGTTTTTCCCAAATGCAAAAATTAGCATTTGGGGCTATTGACCAAATATACAAACATCAAGGTGATCACCCTTTTGCTCCCTGTGTTGTTTTAACATGAGAATTTGCATTTGGTTATTCTCTACACATAAACATTACATTAAAGAAACATTACATTAAAGAAACATTACATCAGCTATAAGCCCTTTAGAACATAACAATACTTAAAATACATAACTCTTTCAAATGATATAAAGATATCTCTCTTTATAAAAATTTTATTGAAGTATAGTTGATTTACAACGTTGTGTTAATTTCTGCCATACAGCAAAGTGATTCAGTTATACATGTATGTATTCATTTTCATATTCTTTTCCATTATGGTTTATCACAGGATATTGAATATAGTTCCCTGTGCTGTACAGTAGGACCTTGTTGTTTATCCATCCTGTATACAATAGTTTGCATCTGCTAATCCCATACTCCCAATCATTCTGTCCCCCACCCCCCCTCCCCCTTGCCAACCACAAGTCTGGTCTCTATGTCTATGAGTCTGTTTCTGTTCATCTGTGTTGTATTTTAGATTCCACATATAAGTGATATTATATAGTATTTGTCTCTGACTTACTTCACTTAGTATGATCATCTCTAGGTCCATCCATGTTGCTGCAAATGGCCATATTTCACTGATTTCATGGTTGAGTAATATTCCATTGTGTATACATAACCCATCTTTTTCTGTTCATTTGTCAATGGACATTTAGGTTGTTCCCATGTCTTATCTATTGTAAATAGTGCTCCTATGAATATAGGGGTGCATGTATCTTTTCAAATCATAGTTTTGTCTGGATATACGCCCAGGAGTGGAATTGCTGGATCATATGGCAACTCTATTTTTAATTTTTTGAAGAACCTCCCTACTGTTTTCCATAGTGGCCACACCAATTTACATTCCCACCAACAGTGCAGGAGGGTTCCCTTTTCTCCACACCCCCTCCGGCATTTGTTATTTGTAGACTTTTTGATGACCAGTGTGAGGTGATACCTCATTGAAGTCAAATGTCATAGATATCTCTTGACAACTGTTGTTTTTAATTCAGTAACACAATATTGCAGACACTCTTAGCTTATCAACCGATTCAGACAAGAAATGACAAAGGCCTTCTACTCCTGTTCTCTAAGTCTACATGGATAAATGTGGTAAATTAAGACACAGGTTTCATTTAGGGGCTTAGGGTCAGCCTGGGTAGCCATAATTACCAGGCAATATTTCAATGTGTCAGTCCTTACATTTTTATAAATTCCACACTCCCCCACCACCTTCTTTCAAATGAACCTGGAATTGCTGCTTAGGTGGAGAAACAATGTTTTTAAAAGGCCTGTAGATATCATTTCATGGGACACTCTGTTTTCCGGGCTGTGGTAAATCTAGGCCAGCAGACTGCTTCAAGTCGTTAACAAATTCCACTGTTGCTTACTTCTTTTTTTCCATGAAGTTTAAAATAAACAATTAACCTATATCCAACACAGTGTTTGGTATTGATTTAATTTAGCATACGTTATTCATCTGCATGCCTCACAACGGTTGCTTAATTGTCTAAATTTTCCCTGTGTAGAGTGTGCTGTCTATGGAATCTCTTTCCACAGAACACTCTTAGCAGAGTGTGGCTTACTATTTCCACAACATCTGTCTTTTCTACTAAAGACCAGATTAACAGTTATGCTTCTTTTAAAGGTGTGTTTGCATATGTGTGTGTGTGTGTGTGTGTGTTTAGGGGAGGCTGGGCAAGATATCTGCTTCTTGTACAATTCATTTTCTGGTACAATCGTTTTCAGTCTTATCAGCAGGTCAGAGATTTTGCTGTACCCACAATGCAGCTGGCAGGATTGCCCTTTTCTTGTGCCTTAGTGCGTCACAGAAGGCCACATTACTTCCATTAAATGTGCAAAGGAGATAGCATATGCACCCCGCCTCGTCTCGTGCTACCACTCCCCATGACACACACACACATATACACACACACACACACACACACACACACACACACAGCTCCTTTCAATTGTGTTAAGCAGTGAAGCAGAAGGATTTTTTAAATTAGTGTTTTGTTTTGGCAGTGGTTGCTGATGTGTTCGTGTAATACAGCTTTAATCAAATCCCCAAAGCTGAAGGCCTTTCAGCGTATCTTAGGCTGCACTGTGCACGGCTTATTCCACTTGAAGTGGCCACCAGGGAGGTACAATTAGCTGTTCCCATGGAGAAGTTTGTTATAGTAATAAATAATAAGGAGCATAGGTAGCGATGGAATCAATTAAAGATATTTTTGACCACCTAATGGTTTATGGGAATGCTAAATAATTGACAACAAGTTTGGGACTATGTTTTCTATCTATATGTCTCCTTGTCACTAAACGTTGACCACACACACAGGACGGTGTCTGAGGTCACTACTTTTTCCTTCTTAAAGCCCCATTGTCAAGGGTACGGTATGAAAGACAGTCACAGCCTTTACATAACCAGGCTGATTTTGATAGGGTTAAAACTCCTCTGGAAATATTTGCTGCAGGCGGATATCTAACATATGAAGCAGGAGAACAAACTGTGTTATCAGTTTCAAAAACAATCCGTTTCGCCATTCATTTATTCATTTTTTTAACCAGTGTAAAACAGAACAATAGGAGTTGACTGGCTGAGAGGGCTCTGTGCTTTGTCTTTGGGTTCTAACAGCTTTGATGTTAAAATAGAAATTTGGCAAGTGGGACATTGGTAAAGTGCTCTAAATGCTTTTGGCATCTTGACAGGGAATAAAAATCAAAATGGTCAGGCTACCTTGGTTTGAAATTGGTGCGTGTGTGCTCATGAGCCGCTTTATAAATAAAATCTCAGAAGGAAATAGGCCGGATGGGTCTATTGTGTGTATTCGGGGATGAATTGATATTGCCACACATCACCTAAAACAGGTCAGTGATCCATGAGCTTAACAAGATTTACATGAAAAGACACAATGGTTCCTTCAGAGTTTCTGGGTAAGTGACATATGGCCTCATTGCCAATGTGGGTATCAATGGGAATTTGTCAGAATAAATATGGGCTAAATAAAGTTTAAATCACAGTTATCACCACGTGATTATGAAAAGTAGTTCTATCGGATGCTCTATTTTACAAATGTTGTTAAAATTGTAAAAAAAAAAACCACTCTGTGGATTGGTTTACCTTAATGCAGACTGCTCTGCTCTTTCCTGAGTGTCTCTCTGAAGTCAACATGAGCAATACAAGGGTAACAGAAACTGCCAGTATCAGCTGCTGGGGTTTGAAATTTCTGAACACACGTTATTAACCCCTCAAGCAAAATGTATTTAATATAATAGTACCTTTTACTTTAGCAAGGATTGGCAAACTTCAGACCATGGGCCAAATCTGGCCCTTGGCTTGTTTTTGTAAATAAAGTTTTATTGAAACAGTGACATTCAGTCATTTATCTATTGTGTACGGCTGCTTTCATGGTATAATGGCAGATTCGAATAGTTGGAACAGAGATTGTACATATGACCCACAAAGCCGAAAATATTTATTCTCTGACCTTTTACAGAAATAAGTTTGCCAACCCCTGAATTATAAGATTCCATAATCTGATGATTTAAGTTTACCTGTTATCCTCACTACATCTTTTTGAGAGGAAAATTTTTGTCTCATTCCTCCCATCCCTATTTTTCAGACCTGAAGACTGGAAGGCAAGGAATCTGAGGATGATCCGGTGATCAAAGAGGATAGTTCAGTGATTTCTAGTTCTTTTATGACTGTAGCTATTGATCAAGAATATCAGCAGTTATTGAACAGAGCGACATGCCCAACAGAGAAATATATCCTGTTGGAAGGATCTGGCCCATTGCCTCAACTTAGTAGCTGGGTCAGTTTGAAATTCATGAGGATGGTGAGGAACTCCAAAGGGTAAGAGTAGAGGTCAAACTAGAGCAAAACAAAAGAGTAAAAAAGCAGATTGGCTCTAGAATTCAGAAGGAATAAGAAATATATAGGAACAAAGCAAAAGACTCCAAAGAAACTACTTGACTCTGGAAGGAGTGTCTGGAATTCCTTTTCACTGATGATGGCTCCTTGATGGTCATCCTGTGGAGGGTGGATGGTTTTTGCATTTCCACAGGAGCTGTAGTGTGTAGAAGAATGAGAGTTGGTCCCTTCCTCCTTTGCCACATACAGGATGAGCTGCAGAGAGTTGGTATAAAATGATGAGAGGATGAAGTACAGAAAAGTGGCCTTTCTTTGCTCTGAGCCAGGAAATCACTCAACTTTCACCCACATGATTTGAACAGATTGACAGTACCAGTGTTTTGTTTTGTTTTTTTGTTTGGGCCCAGAATGTAGAACAGTACATATTCTAGAATTGTCTCATTGGACAATTTTTACATCTTTTCTAACTAGGTAGGGAGTAGTAAATGTGACTTAGGGTTAAGAGTCTTCCACTCACAAGAGGACTGCTTTATTGGTACTGTTTTTTTTTTTTTATTATTATTGAAAGTTACTTGGTAAATAGGGAAAAAAGAATCACATGAAGAGAAAGGATTGAGCGGCTTGGTCCTTACTTTCTCGAGATTCAAAAGGCTGAAGACACCTGATCTCCATGCTCCAGCTACTCTGCACTTACTCTAGTCTGGAGCTCACCATCCTCTCTTCCCTCCCGCAGGAGGAACTCCCCTTCTGCCCAAATGATTTCTTCCTCTTCGTGTCTTAGCCTTGGACCAGTTCTTCCTGGATGTCTCCTTTGACATCCCATACACAGAAGGTTGGGTCTCCCTGTTATTTGATCCATCATATCCCATGCTTCTTATTGTAGAGTCTTCTTTGTGTACTCCTCATGATTGAATTATTCCTCTTCTAGACTATAAGCTCTCTGAGGGATTCTTCACTGCTGGTTTCATCATGACGATGTAGTGGTCACTCAACTTCGAAGACTCAATTACGAGGCTATCTTTAATGTAAAGACCAGAGAATCTGCAGAGAGATGTTATGAATTTGAGTTCCTCTCAGCTGGATAATCTTTATAGTTCTATGATAGGGTTGGTGAAGGCAATAGGACTAACATTTATTGATCAACCTCTTTGTGCAGACATAGCACCTCAACTTCTAGAGCATTCTCTCATTTAGCCATCTCAACAAGCCTATGTGGTTGGGGTTCCCATGACTGTGCTGCTACAGAGCAGATCCAAAGAGGTTAAGTGACTACCAGGGTCATGTTTCCAGAAGGTAGAGGAGCCAAAATCTGAATCCAAGCCTAACCATTTATAGTCCAACTTTTTTCACTACTCTCTGCTACTTCCGGTAAATGCATTTTTCTGGATGAGAGTCGGGAAAAGTCAACAATTTTTCTTGCTCCTTTCTTTCTCCTGTTTCCTTCACACCTCTTCTTTTTGTTTCTTTGTTCCTTTTCCACTGGTAAAACTTGAGACCTGTCAAAGTTATCTATAAGCACTCTTTGTCCTATGACTGAGAATTTGTTGACCTCTGCTTTCTTGGTTGAAAATAACAGATTTCCTTATTCTAATTCTTATTACTCAAGACCACACGTTTTCAACCCCCTAAAGTGCCTGCAAATGTGAATTAGGTTTTGTGTAAATATTTAAGGTTTTATTTTCCTTTTGAAAGGGGTGTTAAGTGAGATTTGGGTGAGGATTTTGGTACATTTAATCTTTATTTTTTCAAAAGGCTTATTAAAAAGCAACAACCCACCTACTTTTTATAGAGCCCAAGTAGCAATTTAGTTCTCCAAAGTCATCATCCCTACCCAATGTTGTATAAAATTAGTAGAAGATTAGATAAAATTATTAATCAAGGCAATCAAAATGGGAAAAGCAAAATAAGTATTCATTCGAAGTTATTTTGCCTTTATTGTTATCTAAGAACTCAGAAGTATACCTGTTAAAGAACTCTTCTGAGACCTTTCCATGAACTGGTATTTCTTCTTTAAAATTAAAACCTGAAAAAGGGAAGATGGTTGCTGTGAATCAAGATAAATCGGAAGTTGAAATTATCTTTGAATATAACATTTAATTTTTGAGAACCTGTGCTATCTAGTCATTCGTATCTACTCTTTTTCTGCTAATGTAGTGGAGATGATCTTCCTGAAGGAATGAGGCATGGGTTTTTGTGCTTCAGGGTGCTGAGTTTTAACCTATATTTCTATATTCTTTCACTCCCCTTTATGATGTACACTTTACGTCAGCAGGTGGGTAGAGCCTGAGTCTGATGTGGAACAGCCTTTTGTCCACTAGGAGCCTTGCACTCCTGGTCCAATCTGGAGCCTGTTCCCTAGTCCAGGATTCTCCGCTATGGTCCACGCCTGCCTCCTCAGCTTTATCTTATATAGCCCCCTTCCCATATTATCTCTCAGCACCATGAACAGAGGAGAATTGCTCAAACAGATTTTTCTCTTTTATGTCTTTTCACATTCCATTCCCCTTCAACTTTCAACCAAAATGCACTCTTTCTTTTCTTAGTTCTTCTTTAAGACCATACTCAGGCATTGTTTCTCTTAATGAAGCTGACCTCAATGCCTTACTCTATATGAAGTGAATTTCTCCTTGTTCTAAGCCACTTCAGTCTCTTATTCACACTTTTTGTGTTGCATGGATCACACTACCCAGAAATTATTTGTTCAATGTCCGTCTATCCAAAGGGCAAGTGCCATGACATTCCTTTATCACCAGTACATAACCGAGGAACTGGCATGTATCCTCTTTGAGAGGTCTTCTTACCCCAGGTATGTGTAGACCTGAATGGATGGATAGAAAAAAGCAAAATTATCTGGTTCCTGGGAGATCAAACACAAAGCCTGGCCCTCCGAACCTACCAAGACAGTTTAAAATTTCAATATAGTTTGTCATCAGCGCTATTAGAGTTGCTTTTGTTGGCTCCTATAAAGTTAACTGTTGGGGTTAGATTATGGGAGGTAGTGATTAGGTGACAGAGTGAAGTGTAATTTTTTTAATGACTGAATTTCAATCAGATTTATCAATGTTTTGGAGCCATAGGCCAAAATTTACATTAAAAAAACTGATATAATCTAGTATCTGCAAAAGAACAAACACATGCAAGGTTCTCCTTCCAATGAGTCACCTGAATGCAAAATCAACTGTAATTCAAGAAACCAAAAACACTAAGAGGGGTGAGCTTTGTCAGACTGGACCAACTTGTTCTTCTTGTTATGGACAAAGAAAGGACTCAGGAGGTCTCAGGGTTCAGTTTACCTTGTGTTCCAAGGAGCATTCTGTGTCTCCCCCTGCTGGTTGGTGGAATAACTAAATGGAACCACCCCCCAGGAGTCAGAATGGCCATGACCTCACAGCTTTGTATCATCCAGTCAGCTGGGCTCTGTGAACTTTTAATAAGGAAGGTTGATCAAGAGTTCATGTCAGGATATTTTATTTCATCCCTAGCTCTGTCTCTGGTCAATTAGCATTCTGCATTTCTTAACAATTCTAACTTCACATCCCATTGAAATAAACCATTAAGAAACTCATTTCTTGCATATTTTAATTCCAGGCTATAACTCCATTGTGATTAGATTAAAATTGTTTTAAAAAGGTGTTTGAAAATAATCTCAAGTGTTACCACAAGGGATGCCATTTCCTCTAGTCTTCAAAGGATTGTTTTAGTTCACCAGTAAATTTGGAAATATGAAAAAAGAAAAGTAATTCTTATAAACAGCAACACTAGGTATAGTGAATCCACAGAAAATGTGGGGAAAAAAGATTTATCCAAAATTTATTTGTATTATTCTATTACCTTTATTTGGTGATTGTATGTCTGACAGACTCAAATTTCAAAAGAATTTGAAAAGGCTTTTCATTGTGAGTATTTATGTGACTATTCATGGCAAGACCTGAGCCAAGAGCCCACAAAGAAGATATTGTATAATAGATGGTTTACAAACCAGAAAATGCTCTCTTATTCAATGGTGACAGCTAAAAAACCCAAGCCTTATCATTATCAGCTGAAACACAAAAACTATACAACAAAAAGTGAGGGGAAAATGAGAAGGGGAAAACAAAAAATGAGTAGAAGTGGGGATTCTTACGTCTAAGATTAGATATGAGGACAACAATGAAACACCAAGATTCAGTGCAATAGTGAGCAAAAAAAAAAAAAAATATAAGGTCAGAAAAAAGGAGAGAACAGAAACCATGATGTGGAGATGGGTTTTGAAAAGTATAAAGGTACATCATCAAGTTTTTATAGGTCCGGTTGTGGATTGCAGAACAATATTTGATATTAATGGTTAGATTGTGTTCACTATACTTTGTGTGCCATGTTAGGGAACAGTGTTATGTCTTTTAAGGAGAGTTTGATTAAAAATAACATAAAATTTTAAATTTACTAATTCACAAATATTTATTGAGTACTGTATGGTATGTTAATTTCTTAAACAACTCTAAAATATCAGCAGCTGAGTGCAAGGCTTTATTTCTTGCTTGTGTCACAGTCCAGTGCTGGTCACTCTGGGACCCATGCTTCTTCTACCGTAAGGTGCTACCATCTGTAAAAAATGGCCTCCAAGTTTGCTGAACAGGAAGAGAGACAAAGATCACCCATGAAAGGTTTAATGGACCAGCCCTAGAGGTGGCTTACAACCCTTCTGCCCACATTCCACTGACCATAAATCAGTCACATGACTCCAATCTAACTGCCAGGGGTTCTGGGAAATATTGTCTTCCTACTAAATAATAATATGGATGTTGATTAGCAACAACATTCTCTAAGGGTCTAGAAATTTATCAGTGGAGGGAGGGTTGGGGGAACAGACAAAGGACCTGCCTTTATGGACAGGAAATAAACAATACGTGAAACAGGTTAAATGCATAGTGTAAGTGGTGATAAGTGCAAAGTAGAAAGCACTCAGGTAAGGAGGGTCCAAGTGTGTCAGGACTCAATTACCATTTAAATAAGGCAATCAGTGAAGGTTTCACTAAGAAGGAGACCTTTGAGAAAAGATCTAAAGGAGGAAAGGGAATTTGTGGATATCTAGGGGAGGAATATTTTGGACAGAGGATACTGTCCAAATGCAAGATCCCTAAGGCAGGAGTGTGGAGGAAGCCAATGTGGCTGGAGTGGAGTGACCTGGTGGTGGTGGGAGGGGGATTAGTAGGAGATGAGGTCAGATGAGGTCAGGGAGGCAATGGGAAAGGAAAGTCTATATATACATATTTATGGTGAGAACTTCACCTTTTCCTTTGAATGAGACTGGAAGCATTGGAGGGTGTTGAGAAGAGAATGGACACACATGTACTTACTTTTTACTGCCCACATTCCATTGACCATAAATCAGTCCCATGACTCCAATCTAACTGCCAGGGGACAAAAGTGAATGCAGGTAGACTTATTAGGAGACCATCCTAATAATCCAGATGAGATGGTTAGCAGTAATACTGGTAAGACTATATCTACTATCCAAGTGGTGTCCACAAGATTTTTCTGGTTGATCGGAGGTATGGCAGAGAGAAGAAAAGTCAGGTATAATTCCAAGATTTTGTGTCTTGGCAAACAGAAGTGTGGGAGCTGTGGATTTTTAAAGGGGTAGTGGTGGTCTGATCAGGAGCTAAGTTTTCGACATGTTGAATTTGAGATGGTTATTAGCTCTTCAGGTAACCATCTGAGAAGGCCCTTGGCTATGATGAGTCTGGACTTCAAAGCAGAGGTGTGGCTGGAGATAGAAATTTGTTAGTCATCAGAGCCTCCTCAGACGGGAGCCCTCGGCAATGAGAGAAGTGCTCCAAGGCTGAACTTGAGGCACTTCAACGTTCCGAGTTTGGATGGATGGGGAAGACCTACCAGAGTAGATGGAGAATACCTGGCTAGGAGGTGGAAGGAAAACCCTTGGACTTTAAGGGAAGGAAGGGCTTCAGGAAGAAGAGAAGGAGTGAGTGGAACAAATGTTGCTGATAGAACAAGTAAAAAATAAAGATTGGGGTTTGACCATTGGGTTTAGAACACAAAGATCATTCATGACCTTGACAAGAGTTTTGTCTACACCAAGCGGTGAGAATGAAACCTGTCTAGAGGTTGGAAGAGAATGTGAGGAGAGGACGTGGGGATTATGAGTATAGACACTTGTTTTGCTGTAAAGAAAAGGGGAGAAATAAGGTAGTGGCTGGTGTGGGTAATGGATTAAGAGACAGTTTTTTTCTTTAGATAATTATATGCTGATGAAAAAGATTCAGTAGATGCGAGGTGCTGATTCAGTAGATGGGAGAGAGAAAATTTCTAGAGCAATTATTTTGAGCAGCAGAAGAGGACAGGACCAAGTATACAAGGTCAGGGATTGGCCTTTCCTCACAGAAGGGATGCTCCTGCAGAAACAGGGAAGAAAGCAGCGTTATCTGACCCAGGTGCAGGGAGGTGGTGGGTGTAGGTGTGAGATCTCATGGAGCTTCTCATCAGATTGCCTCTATTTCCTCAGTAAAATGAGGATGAGGACAAAGGAGGAACTCTTCAATATTTGAGGAGAGGAAAAGAGGTACAAAATAGTCACCTAGGAAAGCAGGAGAGTGAGTGGACTGGGAAAACGTAGTATGATTGTCCAGCCACAATAAAGGCTCTCTTGTGGAGAGTGAGCAGGAATTTAAAGTGAGGCGAGTCAGCAGTCCTGTGTTTATTTCCAGCTTCATTTAGTTTCAGGAGGGCAGGTGAGGATAAGAGAAGAGTTGGATTTGACTGGAGTTGCATTTTTCAAGTGAGTAGACCAAAGAGAAAGAGGGAGAGACAGCAAAGAAAGAGGGCATATGCACAGAGTGATTATAATGAGTGACTACAGCGTTTTACCTGGATAAGCAGTGATGTGAGGGTCAGACATAGAGAACAGACCCGTGGTTGCCAAGGGGGAGGCATGGGGGGGGTGGATTGGGAGTTTTGGATTAGCAGATGCTAATATATATATATATATATATATATATATATATATTAGAATGGATAAACAACAAGGTCCTACTGTATAGCACAGGGAACTATATTCAGTATCCTTTGATAAACCATAATGGAAAAGAATCTGAAAAGGGTTGTATATGTATATATAACTGAGTCAGTTTGCTGTGCAGCAGAAATTAACACAAGATTGTAAATCAACTATACTTGAATAAAATAAATTTAAAAAAAAGAAGTGAAGTGGCAGTGTAAAGAGCTACGGGTGGATTGTAGACACCCGTGTTGAGTTGGAGTGCTAGAGGATGTAAACTGGAAAGACTGAAGATGGTGAACGGAGAGGGGTGAACTAAGATGAGGTCATAAATTCTGGTAATTACAGGTCTAAGGCTTGGGTGACTGTGAAAGTGGATGCTGAAATAACGTGGAGAAGAGCTTAAGGAAATAAGCAAACAGAGTTTGGGAATTATCATCTGTGTGGACATTGAAATAACTAAGAATTATGATAGGAGTAAGCGACCCTGTGCCAGGAACGAAAATCTTCAAAGAATTGGAAGGAGATGACCTGTTAGCCCATAGATGCTTAGAGAAAGAAGGAATGATCCAAAGTGTAATCTGATGACAAAAGAGTCAGAGCTGGAGAGAGCCGGGAGGTGAGGGAGAAGGATTTGATGTGTAAGAAAGCTAAAGACAGTGCCTACCTCTCAACCAGTCTGCTGGTATAAAAGCAGTGGGAAAGAGCAGGGGAAATGGTGTTCCCCGGAGAGCACCTGGTTTCAGTTTGAAACACAAGATAAAAGAGACGAGGTTGAGGATTTTGGAGAATTTGATGATGTCCAACAGTGAGTTCTAAAGGGCAATGTGGAAAGGATTCTGATGATCAAAAGAAGTGAAAGCTATATTGTCATACTGAGTGAAATAAGTCAGACAAAGACAAATATCATATGATGTCATTTATATGTGGAATCTAAAAAAATGGTACAAATGAACTTATTCACAGAACAGAAATAGAGTCACAGATGTAGAAACCAAATTTATGGTTATGGGGGGTAAGGGGAGGGGATAAATTGGGAGATGGTGATTGACATATACACACTACTATATATAAAATAGATAACTAATAAGAACCTACTGTATAGCACAGGAAACTCTACACAATACTCTTTAATGGCTTATATGGGAAAAGTATCTAAAAAAGAGTGGATATATGTATATGTATAACTGATGCACTTTGCTGTATACTTGAAACTAGCACAACATTGTAAATCAACTATACTCCAATAAAAAGTAAAACAAAAAGAAAATCAATTACACAGATCCATATGAGGATTAGAATATGGGGATAAGGTTTCCAACCGAAGTGTGAGCACTTAGTTAAATCTGAAGTTTAGATAGCAGTGGTTACTCCTTTGTACATGTACCCACCCCCATCTTACCTTCACCCCCTCCCTCACCCTTGTGCCCTGGCAACCGCTAATTTGTTCATCTACATGGTTTTGAGAATGCTATATAAGTGAATTCATACAATATATAATCTTTTATGATTAACACATTTTACTAAGCATAATGTCCTTTAAGTTCATTCAGATTGTTGTACGTACCAATCATTCAATCCTTTTTTTACGGAATAACATTCCATTGTATGGATATACTGGAGTTTGTATGGATATACTGGAATTTGCTCATCTAAGGACATTTAAGTTGTGTTATGTGAATGCTTATGTTCTCCAAAAATTCATATGTTGAGACCCTAAACTCCAATGTAATGGTATTTGGAAGTGGCATCTTTGCCTAAGATGAGGTCATGGGGGTGATCAGCCCCAGTTGCCTAAGACAAGATGTTTTCAGTATTTTTCTATTACCAGTAAAGTTGCGATGAACATTTCATGTACAGGGTTTGCAACTATCTTCTTAAAGTTGGTTTTGCTCAAAGCTTCCCTGAAAACACAAGGTTGATGTTCTTGTGTTTTTTGCCTAATTCTAAATAAATCCATAATTATTAAAATTGTAAAAGATCCATGAAAAAACCATTGAGACGCCCTATGGAATGAGACACACACACGCACACACACACACACCAATATGGATGGCTCTTGCACACATAATGGTGAGTGAATTAGAAGCCAGTCATGAAAGTTTGGTTTCATTTATATAAAGTACAAATGCACAAAGTTCACTGCTACTGTCAGAAGTCTAGATAGTGTTTACTGTTTAGGAGAGGCCATCACTGGCTTTTGGGAGCCATTATTGTTCTGTAACCTGATTTGGCTGGCTGATGGTTTCATTGGTCTCTTGGTGAAAATTCGTAGATCTGTATGCTTGTGAGAGATGCACTTTTCTAAATGTGTGTGTATATATATATACATGTGTATATATATATGTATGTATATATATATATATATTTGCACCTCAGTGAAGTCTGAAAAATGAACACTAGCATGTGATTCAAGAACTTTCCTAATGCCACGATTCCATTTAAAGTTGCAATCAGCAATAACATCCTATTTTCTAATGCTCTTTGAGAGAAAAGGTGGGGGAAAGAGATGTGTTTCAACTGTGGTGACCTGACCAAACTCCCACTGATTTACTTATAGTGGTATCATTGATTTCATCTGTAATTCTTTTTTTCCTATAATTGATCCCTCTGTCAAAACCCAACCTGAGAACAGTGGAATGGGTAAGCGGATTTTTTATTTATTAAAAGGGCAACCTCTCAGAAATGAAATTACAATTTAGTTGGGATAAGTTGTCTTATAACTTCAATCTTTTACATTAAAGCTATTATTGTGGGGCATTATATGCTGTTTATCATGGCAATGAAGATGCAGTCAGAATGAACTTCTCCAGGCTGTTAAACTGCCTCTTATTAGCATTGAAACTATACTCACAGCCCATTATCTTGGGCTATATTTTTTGGTATAAGGGACTTGCTATCAAAGTGTACTTAATCTGAAAGGAATTGAATTATAATTGGAGTCTTTGTGAAAGAGGAGTTAAAATTATTTGTTATTGCCGTAAGGTAACAGTGTACTGTTGGAATATCAAAGGAATGTAGCAGTGGCATTGGGAAGGCACACTGATCATCACCATTTGATGTCAAATGATGCTCTGCATTTTTGGTCCTAATCAATCTGGGCAGCAAAAGAGAGAACATATTTATTTATCAATTCATCTAACAGTCCTGTTTTTTCCAAGAACACTGAGGAGTTTTCATAATATTCTGCTACCCAACCATAGACGTCACTTATTTCTTCTTCACAAAGAATGTTAGAGTCTGAGAGTAAGGACTCCTGTATTTGGAACATAGTAGGTGTTTCATAAATGTCAGTGAAACAAAATCAAGTCTCTAAGAGGTCTGCGTAAAGGGAAACAGAATATTTCTTCTAATGACATATAATTATGCCTTATTATAGATCTAATAAGGGATGCAAACATAGCAAAATAATGGATGTAGAAGCATTTTTATCATTTTTATATTATTATAAGCCAGCCTGATTATTGCCAGCCATGCCTGTCAAGATAAAAATAAATAAATAAACGCTGTCACATAATCTACATCAGAGGCTGGACACCTTTTTTTTTCTTTTTTGTAAAGGGCCAGATAATAAATATTTCTAGCTCTGTAGACCATACAGTTCTTATCACAGCTTCTCAATTCTGCCACTCTAGCATGAAAGCATCCATAGACGGTACAGAAACACATGGATGTAGTTGAGTTCTAATAAACTTCTAAAAACAGATAGCTGGCTGGATTTGGCCTGAAGGCCATAGTTTGCAGGCCCCAATCTAGATGATTACCTGGTAACTTTGTGATTGTAAACAGGAAAACAAACTCATGTACTGAAATCTCATGTCTGTATATGGTCATAAATTAGCCACCCAGATGCAAAATAGGGCTTTATTTGTTATAATGATGTTTATCATATTACATTATTATTAAATTATAAGGTAATCATAATGCAACAATTTATTTTAATTATAACAGACTAATAACACCTATTGTTATCATTAGAAATAAACAGTGTTCTATTCTTTTCCCTTTGGAGACATTAAAATACAAGCATCCTTTACTCATAAGTAGAAACATAAAAACCAAGTCAATATGATTTCTAAACAAAGAAGGAATTTAAAAGTTTATTTTCATTTTGTTCCCTCTCCTTCCTTGATATAATATTCAACCCTCCTCTGTGTGTGTGTGTGTGTGTGTGTGTGTGTGTGTGTGTGGCATTGATTGAAATGCATAGCTCTAGCTGGGAGCATTCTCCAATTCACCGTTGCTTTCCCAAAGTCTTTAAATAGGCAGACTGAGAGTGGGTTTGTCTCTCTCCTGACTTATGAGCAATTTGTCGCTTTACTGAAACAGCAGTTACAACAGCATCTTGTCTAAACTTTGAAGCGTTGGGGAAACACAGAGCCAACCAGAGCGACTTCCCAGCAGGAGAGACACTGGAGGTGTCACTGCTGACCCACAGGCTAGAGTGGAAAGTTCACTCAGATATAAGCGATTAAGAGTTTACTTGTCCCACCAGTCTGAGAATGGCACAAGTCACCTTCTAGCCAATAAATTGACCTGCCCAACTGCCAGATTCGTCATTTGAGGAAGTGAGATAACATCCCCACTTTGCAGGGTTGACATGGGCATTAAAGGAGATGGAAAACATCCAAATGTTTGACTCAGCCAACCAAGGAGTTATTATGTTACTCATGTGTTTGCTCAGTTCTTCGTTCAGTTGCTGTTGCTTCTTTTGCTGATGACCATTACTGGATGAACCGCAGGCCCTGAAAAACAATCACTGACTTGTTTTCCCACCTTCCAATCTGTATTCCTCTTCGAAATCTGAGAGGCTGACACCAGAATGCCATACCATGACGTCCCCACATTCTTCAGCTGCACAAGCCATCTAGGGCAGGAGCTGCAGTGCATTTCCCTATACTTATATTTCCAGTATTTTTTGACATTTAACACCATTAGAACATACAGCAGAATCCAAGTACTGTTTCTTCAAGGTAAAAATGTGAGTGTTTTTTCATATCTCAGTGTGTTGAGTAACTTTAGATGCAAAGTTAGCACAGCAAACATTGACGTGATGCAAGCAGCTCAGTGCAGAGTCCCTAAAAATAAATATAAGAAGTGCATATGCTACCAAAAAGAAGAGTTATGCATTTAATAGAAAGACAGCTTTGAGGCTTACAGATTCATGAGATCCCACTAGAATGGGATGCAATGGATTAGAAGACACAAAGTAGAGTTGTACCTATTCTGTATACATTGCTTAGATAAACCTATCAATTTACTTTTGGGTCTATTATTTTAAAAGTTTTCTGGAGGCTGTGAAGTTGGTTATTTCAACTGGGACTTCTATTTATGAGACTCTGAAAGGCCACATGATTTGGAGTCAGAAATTTTAGATTTGAGTCCTTAACAGATCTTTTAAAGGCAAAGTGGATGAGCTTTTAGATCCTTGGTTTTCTTCTTGGTATGATTATTGTGACACCCTTTATAGGAGATCCTCTAATGTTCCTGAAAGAGGACACCATCCTTACTCTCCACTCTTGCCTTCTACTGGGTGTGGTCCTTGGAAGAAGCTCTAAAGCCTGGTTTCTCCCTCCTTGAAGATGAGGTCTTTTCCAAGGAAGCTTCTTGACATCAATCACCATTATTTGCTGGCAGACATTCATTCCCTCTCTTTAATGGTAATACTATTTCTAAGGTCTTTGGAAACTTCCTCTCCCTTATTTTCAGCATTATAGTTTAATGAGATTGACCCTAATTCCAATATCACTGGTGGATCTAGATTAGTTTAAGCAAATCAGTGTATCCTGTCTCCCTGATCATGGTGAATTGATTAAAGGACACTTAAGTGTCCCAATATCAGCCTTCACTGGGACAGTTTGAGTCATGTGCCCTTTCCTAGAACCATCAGAGTGTATGTGAAGACTTTGGCTTGAAGCTCAGATAAAGACTTGCTCTTTCCTGCTGAACGTGAAGGTAGATGAAAGTCTCCTGGAGAGCCTCTGGCAGTCATTTCTGAATTAGATATAAAAGTAACTGGGCTCTTGGTGGCATTTTAAAGCCAGGGGTTTAGCTTTGCTTGAAGCCAGTGTTATCTCTATATTGTAGTTGCATGAATCAATCCACTCATTTTAGACCTTAAGCCCTGTGAGTTGTACTTTTGTCATGAGCTGAAAAGAGTGCAAACTGAAGTACAGAGGCCCTCCAGATACACACATACATGTCTGAATCTGAGGATGAACATGGAAAAAACTCAAATAGAGCTTTGGTTGCATATCAAAGCTTAATACAAGATTAAGAGCTACACCAACATTGGGACTCCTATATCCCTCCCATGCCATCCAGTTTCTTGTTTCTTTCCTTCTGTCTCTTAATTCTAATACTTTTTGCATATTCAATATACATATTCAATCCTACTGGCTCTCTTTTGTCTGATGTAACACTTACTAAGGTAGACACTGTACTGGGTGCTTTATAAGGATGCCTAATCTCTAACAACCCTGTTAATTAAGGATTATTATTTCCACTTTAAGAGGAGGAACCTGAGGTTTAGGATAACTAAGTGACTTGCTCAAGGTCACACACTAGTAAGTGGTGCAAATTGGATTCAAGGCCAGGCATTTCAGTACCAGACTTTGTGCTCTAACATTTCTTTGGCCTGACAATCAGTTTATGGGTGTGTTCTCAGCCCATGAGGAAAATTGATATGGACCTCCAGCCTTCCATGTGTATTAAATTCAACAGATATATATTGAATGCCTAACACGTGCCAAGCACTTTGCTGGGTGATGGGTAGAGACAAATGTCAACAAGCCAGGCATAGATGCTGCTGTCCTGGAGCTTACAGTCTAGCCGGGTACACACATCAGATAGACTGTCATTATCATTCCAGTGTGATCAGAACTCCAGCTCCATAGGAGAAGCTGCAAGAAGGCACATGGCAGAGTTACCTAACCCTTCCTAGAGCACCAGGGGGAACCTCCAGGATAATGTGAAGACTGTGCAAGGACTTGGTGGGAATTAGCCAGGTGATGGATGAGTGAGAAGTGATATTTCAGGGGAAAGGAACAATGTGAACGAAATTCTGGAAAGAGCATGGTGTGTTCAGAGAACCAAAAGCATCTTGAATTATGTAGAGAAAGTGGTCAGCAACGAGGCAGGGTAGGTAATCTTGGGAGCCAGACCCTAGACTTCAATCTTCATCTTAGGAATGGTGGCAAGGATGAAGCATTCAGGCAAGGATCTTGATCAGAACTGTTGTTTAGAAAATCACTTTTGCTGTTTGGAAAAGAGATTAGGGTTGGGTGTGGCTGGGGATCGGGAGACTGGATAGGAGGCTAGGCAATGACATGGGTGAAAGGTGGGGTGGTCCTAACTCAGAGGGTGGGAATGGAAGAGAGGGAGACATGATAAATATGAGACCTCTCTATAAAATGGAATTGCCTTGACTTGGTGACTGATTGGACCTGAGGTTTGAGGAAGAGGTGACATTAAGAGTAACTCTTGGGTTATGTCTAGGGTACCTGGGCAGAGAGTGACCCCATTCACCAAAATGAGGAACACAGGAGAAGCAGGTTTGGAGGGGAAAAGAGATGAAGTCATTCTTTACAGAGTCAGTGGTTTCTGAACTTTGTGTTGCCTTTCTTTTTTTTTTTTTTTAATTTTTATTGGAGTATAGTTGATTTACAATGTTGTGTTAGTTTCAGGTGTACAGCAAAGTGAATCAGTTATACATGTACATATATCCACTCTTTTATAGATTCTTTTCTCATATAGGTCATTACAGAGTATTGAGTAGAGTTCCGTGTGCTATATAGTAGGTCCTTATTAGTTATCTGTTTTATATATAGTAGCGTGTGTATGTGTTACCTTTCTTGATTTAATTTTCTCCTTCTGCTCTTTTCCTCTGTAATGGCAACTGTATTTCTATACTTGGTCCAATACATTGCCTAACTTTCTCAGAAAACAGAAATATGAAAGAGCTGCTACCATCAGCATATACAAAAGCCACATCAGTGAAGAGGGAATCAGTAGCTCCTCCAGACCAGAAGCTCAGAATTCCCTAATTATGCAGATTTTCTATCAAAGGCAGACACTAAATAAAAACAAACAAGTTGATGGTATTTGAAGGTTTAAATGATTTGGGGACTAAACAATAGATTTCATGTGGGTGTTGAAATAGTGGTGCATTAGAAAAAAAGGTTTAAGTCAACACTTCTATGCCAGTCATTTTCTTAGGCTTTTAAGCAAATTATCAACAAACCTTAATAAGGAGCCCAAATAGGAAAAATCCTTTGATGAACCCAAATTATAGGAGAAAAACAATGGACTTTTTGAAACCAATTCCAGAGTTAGCCTTGCAAAAAATTAAGCTCCTTTCAGCCCAACATCTGCATTTAGTCCCTTTCTACCCTCCTCCATGGTCTCAGTTTTTAGATGGAGGAAAATATTCATCTGTCTACAGGAAATATAGCCAGTGGTCTCCAAATCACAGACTTTGGAAAAGTGAAAAGGAAAACAAATAAGAGGTATAGAACGCTAAATCTGTGACAAAGCTACTGGCCAGTGATGTTTCCTAAGCTCTGGGATTATTGACAAGTATTTACTTTCTTGATTCCTCTGATCTGATTCTCTTTCTCTGCATCTTTCTGTTATGTCATCAGATATACCACAGAGGATGAGAGGCATGGCCATTCATGATGGCTCACCTTCCAATGAACCCAGTTGAAACTTCAGAATCCTTCTCAACACAGTGTTCCAGGAGGTTGCAGGCAATTGTTAGAAACTGGCCAATGCAGTGTATTAATTGACTGGCACCAATTGTTTATCCCTCCCTGTATCTGTGCCCTTTGTCAAGGAATTTTGCATTTCTTCCCACTTTCCCTTCTCTTGACTGTAGAATTGGACATGTAACTTGCTTTGGCCAATGGTATGTTATTAAACTGCTGCAAACAGAGGCTTGAAATGTGCAGTTGTGGGGACTTCCCTGGTGGTCCGGTGGGTAAGACTCCACACTTCCAATGCAGGGGGCCGGGGTTCAATCCCTGGTGGGGGAACTAGATCCCGCATGCATGCTGCAACTAGGAAGCCTGCATGCTGCAACTAAGAAGTCTGCATGCCACAACTAAGATCCCGTGTGCTGCAACTAAGACCCAGCACAGCTAAAAATATCTCAAAATTATTTTTTTAAAAAGTGTGCAGTTGTGATCACACTTCTGCCTCATTCTGTTGGCCAAACGGAATAACAAGGGCCAAGTGGGAAGAGACTGGAAGGTTACAGGGGAAAAAGCGTGGGTATGGGGAAGGCTAACAAAATCTGCCACTAACTTAATCACTGCTTTGTTTTGCTGCTGGAATTAAATAGTGGGCTGAGAAAGTATTTGGAGTAAGGAAAGGTTGGTTTAAATAAGATGGTCAGAGAGAGCTTCGCTGAGGAGTGATGGATAAAAGGTGAGAGGAGCCAAACTTGCTTAGGGCTAGAGCGAGGATGTTCCAGGTCTGAGGGCCTCTGTAGCACACACTGTGTCTTGCAAATGTGATCAGGTGGGAGTAATTATTTATATCACAGGCTCATTCATTATATCATAGAGATGAATCCTGAGGGCACTATAAACATCTGGGTTTGCTAGACTAGTATGTGTCACTGCCTGAGTGAGGCATACTAGTCCATGAGAAAGCAATACAGACAAAAGAAGAAGATGGAACTTCCTAACAGGGTTTTTAAGATCATGAGAGCCATTGCTTCATCTCGTAATTGGAAAATGGGATGAAGGTAGATTAGTGAGGTTGGGTCCCAGTTCATCCCATTCCATGAATTGTGCTATCAGAGCATCATGGCTGACCCTAACTGCTGAGTGGAACCTGCTTGTTCTCCCTCACATTTTAGAAATGTTTGGTTTGTGTCATACTAGGAATAAAAGAGGAAGGTGAAAGGGAAGGCTAAAATTCAATGATCCTTGCTGGAAGCACCACAGATCTTGGTTCAGCAGTTCATGGGGAATTCTGAGACTGCGTTGATGACTCTTGTTTCACGGAAGAGACAGAGGAGAGAGAAAACAAGAGAAAAGACATTAGGAGAGACGAGAGAGTGGAAGCTGAGCCTTCTGCAATGACTAAGCAAGCAGCTGGTGTGTGGCTGGACAGCTTGAATTCTCTGCCGGTAGATTGGTTATTTGGATGGAAGGGCATGAGTTCCTTGGCTTGGGCTTTCATTGAGAGCAGCAGGTGTTATAACGGGCAGCCGGGATCTTTTTTTTTTTTTTTTTTTGAGAGGCTGGAGAGGAAACCAGGCTTTTGTCATTGCTACTTTTGTAGCAAAACATTTTTGCTATTGTTTCTAGTACAGCCATTCTGAATCTCATCTGATGGGGTTGGACAGAATTAAGCCATTTGAACAAAATTGGGCAGAATTGCGTACTTTAGGAGGGTCACGTTTGCAAATCTGAACACTTGGATTTTGTTTTATTTTATGGCCAGAGGCTTTAAAATGAGCAGCCTTCTTTTCAAAGAACGATCATGTAAAAATGTCTTGATGTTCTTTTCTTTAAGAGAGGGAGATCCCACATTCACCTGAATTGTTATCACTGCCTCTGGCAGATTTTGGAGTAGAATCCTTTGCCAGGCATTTTTGCTACTAAAGGCAGTTATTCATTATGTTTACCTGTTTCCTTTTGAAGGCTTCCTGCAGCTTACACATACTGACGCTAGCTTCAAATGGTACAGACAAAAATTCAGTCAGTTTAAAAGTGAAATGCAAGAAAGGAATAATGGAAATCTCTCCCCACACTGCCCCTCTCCGCAGCAGGTGAGGTATCCACACTGTGACCTCCCCTGGGAAACACAGTGAGTACTTCAAGAGCCAGCTGGCTTTCCATGGGATGTGTGAGAAGCTTTCATGCATATCTCACCCTTGCTCTCTGTCAACGACCGTTTTACTGCACTGACTTTCCTCCCAGAGTCAGGTGGGAAGGATTTTCCCTGTCTGCCCTTTTGAAAAGAACGCCCTCTGTAATTGGTGATGCTGTTGCCCACCCATAGCATGAGTCAGGCAAACCAGCAGAGTCTTGCTTGAGCATCAGGATGGAAAGTCTCACTGGTTGGGTAATGGTGACAATCTGGGAACAGGCAGTGACTTATGTTGATCAGCATCTCTCCTGCCCAAACTGATGGCTGGGAAGCCAAGCCCTTGGCCCGCAGAGAGGACAGCGTGTTCCCTCTCTTGCTGGCTGCAGGGTGGGAATCGCTGCTAATCTGAGCAATGCAAGCCCGTCAATCTTGGAATTATCTAAGAATAGGCAGTTGCCTGGCACTTCCTCAGCTCACAGAGCAAAAGCCGCTATCAGTACTGCCACCAACAGCGTCTAATCGGACAGAGGCATCAGAACAGCTGAATAATGTACACTCATATCTGCTGGTCCTGGAGATGTCCACTATCTGAGCTCCAGATGAAAGTGGAAAAGCACAGAAACACATGGAGGTTGATTAAGAACTCTAGAGAAGTTATTTTCAAACTTTGGTTATAGAGATTGTTAAAACACACATCCCTGGACACTTCTCTAAGAATTCTGAGTTAGTAAGCCTGGAGTGAGGTCTGAGCCTTTGAATTGCTACAACGAACTCCCAGGAGATGCTACTGCTGTCGACCAGGGGACCACATGTTGAGTTTCACTACTCTACACTCTAGAGGATTCACAGGTTCCAGAAAGTTCCTGCTCTGCCCAAAAATGTCCTGAAACTCTGGAATTTCTGTTCACTGGTCTCTGAGCTCTGGTGGGCCCACTGCTTCATAAATGGCTCAATGATTATTAGGTTCAAAGCCAAAGAAATCTGATAAACACACATCCATTGGATACCTGATATTATTCCCCAATGACAGGATTTGTCCAGTGTAGCAAGAGGTACCATTATTAGGGGTGGAGAACAGGAAAGAGAGAGAGAGAGAGAGAGAGAGAGAGAGAGAGGCAAAAGTGTTTAGCTTTATTTCTACTTTTATGTTCTACTAATGCAATGGAGTTTTAAAAAGTTCTCTCTTCCTCTGCTTCTCACAGAAAGATGTTGGTTGAAATATAAGTGATGAGGGAATCCTACCCAGGCCACTTTGCACTTACACTTCTCACAAATGTTGATGATTTTGAGAGGATCCCTTGATATGGAAAATAGAGGAGTGCATTGAGTCCTGCTGTGACCAGGGCTGCTAGAACAGTTGACTGACGCGATAATAATGATCCCTGTAGTGTTCTCAGGTAACTATTGTGGAATTGCTGGCCCTACACTCAGATCCCCCTTCCCTCAATTAGTTTTACTCTCAACACTACTTAAACTGATTTTTAAAGAAATATCATACTCATAAGCAGAAATCAAATGCTAATGACCCTTGTTACATATATAATGACAATCCAGGTAAATAATTGTAGTCGAGGTGGGTCTCCAAAAGAATGCAAAAATATTGTTAGATGAATAAATAAGATTGGTTGCACTTTCAGGCTATGCACACAGAGCAACAGATTGCCAACAGACACATGAAAGGATGCTCAACATCACTAATCATTAGAGAAATGCAAATCAAAACTACAATGAGGTATCACCTCACACTGGTCAGAATGGCCATCACCAAAAAATCTAGAAACAATAAATGCTGGAGAGGGTGTGGAGAAAAGGGAACCCTCTTGCATTGTTGGTGGGAATGTAAATGATACAGCCATTATGGAGAACATTATGGAGGTTCCTTAAAAAACTAAAAATAGAAATACTATATGACCGAGCAAACCCACTACTGGGCATATACCCTGAGAAAACCATAATTCAAAAAGAGTCATGTACCACAGGGTTCATTGCAGCTCTATTTACAATAGCCAGGACGTGGAAACAGCCTAAGTGTCCATCAACAGGTGAATGGATAAAGAAGATGTGGCACATATATACAGTGGAATATTACTCAGCCATAAAAAGAAACGAAATTGAGTTATTTGTAGTGAGGTGGATGGACCTAGAGTCTGTCACACAGAGTGAAGTAAGTCAGAAAGAGAAAAACAAATACCATATGCTAATGCACATATATGGAACCTAAAAAAAAAAAAAAAAAGGTTCTGAAGGACCTAGAGGCAGGACAGGAATAAAGATGCAGAAGTAGAGAATGGACTTGAGGACACGGAGAGGGGAAGGGTAAGCTGGGACGAAGTGAGAGAGTGGCATGGACATATACACACTACCAAACGTGAAATAGATAGCTGGTGGGAAGCAGCCGCATAGCACAGGGAGATCAGCTCGGTGCTTTGTGACCACCTAGAGGGGTGAGATAGGGAGGGTGGGACGGAGATGCAAGAGGGAGGAGATATGGGGATATATGTATGCATATAACTGATTAACTTTGTTATAAAGCAGAAACTAACACAACATTGTAAAGCAATTATACTCCACTAAAGATGTTTAAAAAGAAAGAAAAAAAAAAGGAGCAAACTCTTATCTTGCCTGAGCATGCATTTCTCTGTCTAGATCAATTGTGGAAGTGTGTGTATGTGTTTTCAAATCCCACAACAAACCAAGAGAACCTTGATTGGATCATGTATTAGAGTGTTAGTCAGGATAGGCTTGGTAATTTTGCAGTGATAAATGGCCCCCCAAATCTCAGTGGTTCACACGACTCGCCCAGCAGTGGTCAGCTCTGCTCATTAGAGTCACTCGGGGACCAGGCTGATGGACAATCTACTTTGATGTGTGTGGTCTGTATTAGAAAGACAGGGAAAGGGCAAGGAGCAAAGTCTTACAATAGCAATTCAGTGATTTGTCCCAAATGTGACACAAGTCATTTCTGCCCACAATCAACTAGCCCCCTGACAGACCAGGAAGTAATCATGACCTTGCCTATCTTCAAAGAGATGATGAAGCACAAGTTCCCATGAGGGACATTGGATCTTAGTGAACAGTAGAACAACTGGCCTCAGGTGGAATCTGTACAACAGCTTGAATCTGGAAGCAAAGGAGATGGGAATTCTTTGTCTAGCGACTACAAATGCATGTCAGTTCCATGGCATGAATCCAGGCCTGACTAGAGCCGTCTCTTAGAAAAGGTGAGATCTTTTTTGCCGAAAATGGTGTCATTAACAGTTAGATCAATCACTTTAAGATAAAAGATTTAGACGACCAGTTTAAACCTCTTGTGCTACTAGTCTATGAGATGTGGTGGGAATGGCACTGCTGGGAATGAGACCATGATTCTAGCCTCCTATCTACCACCCTGTAACTGTAGAAAAACTGTCTCATCACCTCCATATATGAAGTGGTTAGACGAAAGGGTTTCTCGGCTTCCTTTCAGTTCCAAGATTCTGTAATTCTATGAATTATAATCTTTACTTGGATTTATCTAAGACTGACCAGAATATGGTGCGGTGGGAAAAAGATATGAGAAATATTAATGATAATAGTGCTGGCCTTATAATGGAGCATATATAAGTTATGTAATGAGTTCCCTTTAACATCCTGCATATTTCTCTTTGGTGCCAGAGTTGAGTTATTACCCCCAAACCAACTGAAATGCCAAGATTCCAGTCTGGATGGAAGTCCCTTGCGTAATGCTGAGAGGGAGCAGAGCAGTAACGATTAATTATAAAGGACAGGGACTCTGGCTTTTCACCTGCCTGGTCTCTGTAGTTTTCCTGTCTATTCAAATCAATGGTTTGCTAATTGCAAAATGTCTTTGAAAACTCCAGCACACTCTCTGGTGATTCATGTTTTTGCATTGATTTTCACATAAGCTGAGATGCAGTTGCACCATCTAAGCACTTGGAAATTGGTCATCAATGAACTATTTTGGACTTAATAGATTTGATAAAACTTGAAGACTCTTTATGTTTTGATTTTTGAATTGTACTACCTAATATAGTGGGCTTATATCCTACTAATCTACATTTACAAAGAAATCCAGTAAGGATAGGGTCTGATTTATGGCTGGACTTCTATAGGCAGCCTGAGATGAAATGAAATCTAAAAATTAGTTTGGTTTGTCCCAGGCTACTTATTCAGAGAACATTTATCCTACTTCAACCTGAAGTTGGCCTTCCTAGTGAGGTGATTTTTGTTTGAAATGGGGAGTTCTCTGCACTATGATTGGACCTCAACCACCAAACTATAAACCATATTGAGTTCTTTAGATCATAAATGTTAATTCAAGAAAAACTTCAGTCACTAATTGATGTAACAGATACCTGGAGTGAATCTCTAAAACAATGTTTTTATATATTTTTTTGAGTACTGGGAAGCAAAATATACTTCATAAATGTGGAGCTTGATCTAGCTGAAGTGAGGCTCCTGGTTGAGTCCTCCAACTCCAAAGCCTTCTTCTGATCTTCCCAGGTTGCCCTTAAGGCAAGTTGGTGGCATGCTAAGGAACACATTTAGTAACTCGTCCAGAATCAATAGTCTTACTGCTCTGGAATTGCACTTCAGCATATTGGTCAAAGGCCTGGACTTTAGAGGCCCTATCTTGAGACCTATATCCATTTTGAACTCTGCCATTTATCATAGGTGTCATCTCTAATCTCCTTAATCCTGCTTCCTTATATGCAAAATAGTGATAATTATACCTAACTTAAAAGAGCTCTCCTGAGGAGAAAATAAGGGTAAGGAAATTAGCAAGGTGCCTTGGCATGTAGTAAGCACACAATAAATGTTAGCTGTGTCTCCTTCTCTTAATAAGCCACATGTCTTACTCAGGGCTCCCAAGTGTAATAAACTAATAAGAAAATTAAAGCTGGTTTTACATCCTAAATTTAAGAAATAATTCATATGCAAAAGAAAAGCATCAACACAAAAGAACTAAATATAACGGATGAAACATTACTTCATTCATCAAATTCATTCCTTATTATGTAACTTGTGTCATTTGTCTGAGTATCCCCAAATCTTCCAGTATTGGGGGCCACTCTTTTTTAGTTGCTTAAATAAAATAATCTGAAACCATCCCATGAATACTCAAGTCCCCCAGTGGGGATTCTTGGACTCTGATAATTTCTCCTAAATAACTCTTACTTTATTTCCTGCTTCTACTGAATTCTTCAAATCCTTCATATTTCTCCTCTTGTCCTGGCTATCCCTAAAACATCACTTATGCAAAGCAGATGTGTGAATGCATGGAGATAGTGCAACACAACCATAAATTTAAAACTATGCCCTATGCATCCTTATTCCTACAAGTCATTACTTACCCCCTGTGATGTATGGTACATGTCAACTTGGCTAGTTATTCAATCAAATACTAGGTATTGCTGGGGAGGTATTTTGTAAATGTGGTTGACAGTGATAATCAGTTGAATTTAAATAAGGGAGATTATACTCAATAATGTGAGAGGGCCTCCTCCACTCTCTTGAAAAGTCTTAAGAGCAAAATGGAGGTTTCCCAGAAGAAATTCTACCTACAACTGAGATATCGGCTCCTGCCTAAGAGTTCCAGCCTGAGTACCAGCCCTACTCAACAACTGTGTAAGCCAATTTTTTGAAATAAATAAATAAAATCTATCAACTTATCATCTATCCATCTATCTATTGTACTGCTTTTGTTTCTCTGGAGAACACCAACTACCAGTACTGGCCCCACTCCCACTTGAAATTTCCCACCCATCTTATTTTCTCTTCTAAAGCAGGTTTTAGAGAAAAAACTGATGGCAATAATTTGTAACACTTATTATTATGAATAATACTGACTACTATTTAGTCAACACTGGTGTGAGTCAGACAAGTGTTTATTCCTGTACCCTGCTGCCTACCTCTATTCAACCACCTCTCTGTGGGCTGGTAGTACATCAAGATCACATCAATTTCAACCCGATGATACAGTCTCAAATTGTCAGGATTCCCTACCCCAAACAATGTCCCCAAGTGCACTGGTCCAGCACTTGAAACTCTACACATTTCTTTGGACAAAGGTCTAGTCATAGAGAATCTTTTGGTGGAAACAACATATGAGGGAAGAAATAATATGTCAGCTGCTAGGTCATCGAGTATTTTATCAAAATTCTCTTGGTAGGCATAAACAATGACCCATATTTTTAATGAGTACCATCTTGAAAATTGTCCTCAGGGAGCAGACCTGGATGCAGTTCCCCAGCTGGGGGCTGCTGGGCACCTGCAGGATGTGGTGGAAAAAAGTGAGAAGAAAGGTGGGAGGTTGCCAAAGGAAGCACTAGCTCTTTCACACTTGAACTGGTCCCAGTCACACCTACTCCCTTTATGGGAGGGCTTTCCATTAAACAGTGATTGTGACGATTGGCAGGCAGACTAGGTTTGGATGCAGGTATATTATCAAAGACATTTTTTCCCTGAGTGCTCTCCCCTCTCCTGCACTGCAGAATCATTTCTCTGTCCCTGCCTTCTTTCTCCAGAGCCTCCCCGGAAGGCAAAGATGATTATCTTCCAGTCTAATGTTAGTTCCTGCAATTCTTCCTTTGACCTCATCGTCTGCTCTTGCTTTTTCGAGGACCTTTTTCCATCTGTCTTTCCTCCAATCTTGGGTCTTCCTCCTGTAGTCTACCTAAGTCTCCTCCATCCTAACAAAAACATTCCCACATCCTGCTGTCTCTTCTCTTAAAATGTCACTGTAAACAATGTCTTTATTTTCTGTTTCCACTTCTTCACTGTCCTTAACTAAAAGCAATGCAATTTCTGTACATCTCATTGTATTAGGACTCTCCAGGAATCCTTTAAACCAGTTGATAGAAGCAAGAGACTTTTTCAGTTTTCATCCTACTTGGCCTCTGATGAGCACTCAGCACAGCTGATCACAGGGGACTCAGCGCCTATTTTCAATCTGGCATCCTTGACACTAGCTGATATTTCTTCATCTCCTCTTTAGTGATGACACTTTCTCTTCCCACCCCCTAAATGTCAATTTACTCAAAGATTTAGATCTTAGTTTTCTGTAATTGTATTGAATCAAGATGTATTCCTCCATCAAGACTTTATTATCTCTAAATAGACAAGTCTCTTACTACTGGTCTAGGATGCTCTCCTACATTTCATTTCCATAAAATTATCTGGCTGCCTACTGGTTGTTTCTACTTGTAAGTTTTTCTACTGTATCACACTTAGAATATCTTCAAACAAAGGTCTTATCCATATTCACAAACTAGTATCTCTTTCCCACATATACTTATTTTGCACCAAGGTACTGGGTTTACAAAATTTGAAGTTCCCCTATCCATACCTACAAAATAGTTTTGAGTCTTCCCTCATAATGACTTCTACAGCATGTCCTTTTATTCTATTTCCCACCACAATTGCATCTCCAATCTTCAGCATCTAGATCTATATTATAGCCCTCCTTCTCGCTGATCTGTCTGACAAATTGGTGCCCAAGAAAGTATGTTTATCATACCATGTTTTTGGCCAGCTATTTGCACCTCTATAAGAAACGGTTAAAGAATAAGGTCTAATTTCCTTCCCGTTATATTCAAGACCCTCTCCCATTCAATCTTAATCTTACTCTCTAAGCATCCATCTACAGCGATCTTAATCATTGGATGACGTGTCATTACCTTGCATTCCTGCCTCCAAGGGTGACATTTTTACTTCATTGGAACACATTCCTCCTGCTCTTTTTCCTTGCCCACCTTTGGTACCCACCCCAAATTTTGACACTTATTAGTCTGCTTTAGTTGCCAATAAATCCCATCTTTTCTGAATTTCTGAAACATTTATAAGCACAAAAGTGTCTTTATCTAAATATATTTATGCCAATATCTGTCTTGCTGAGCAGACCTTAAATTCTTTTAAAGTCAGGGACTAGTTCTCTGACTCTTAAATCCTTGTTACCAGAAAGAGTATTTGTTGCTGTTGATGCCAAGAGTCTTCAATAGCTTTATTTCTACAACAGAAAAAGAGCAGCATTTCGTAGTGGTTAAGAGTGCAGGTGTCAGACTTGAAACAAACATGGCAGCCATGTGACCTTGGTCATGTTATTTTAACTTACTAAGCCTTATCTAAAAAAATGCAGCTAACAATAGTACCTGCCTTAAATGGCTGTAAGAGCGAAAGAGATAATACATGTAAAGTGTTCAGCATACTGCCTGGCACATATTAAGGAGACAACAAATGTTACTTATTTCATAATGGGCACTCAATATATAGTGATGAAGGGCTGAATTAGTATTGTATCACTGAATTAGAAAATTATACACTTTATAATTTTAACATGTCCTTCAAGTCATATTTCTACATTAGTTTATCAAAACTTGAAAGACTAAAATGAATTAAATGCTGAATTACTTTTCACCAGGCTTGGGCTGGAAAAGTCAGTAATATTTATTGTGATTGTTATGTGCACCATGCTGTAGGAAGCTTATAGTGCTTTTGGGTATGGAGTAGACTGACTTCATATTTCAGTAGAAAAGGCAGATTAGAAAAATTTTAAATCTTGACTGTTAATAATTAGGTTGCTGATTTGGGGGGTGGGTTGCCTTACCTCTGTGTTTTAGCTTTTTAGCCTTTCTGAAATGTAGTAAAATTTAAGTAAAAGAATATGTTTAAACTGTTTAAATACTGTATTCTATAAATAAAAAATACTATATGATTGATGCCCTTGCTTGAATATTTTACCCTCAAAAGGTTGTAATATAATTTTTAATAGGTTTTAAGCTATTCTCCCTGTTTTATTATTTGAAAATATATCTTCTTCTGTTTTTTAAACCTCTGGACCTTTGTTTACTTGGAGCCTTTTTCTGGATAATGCAATATAAATGTATTGATTATTTAATAGGTGCCAGGAACTGTGCTAGGGATAAACAAATACATACACACATAGGCAATGTGATAGTGTTTAATTAAAGAATTACTGAAGTGAACACAGGAAAAGGAGAAATTAAGCAAGACACAGAAAGGCAAATACTGCATGATCTCATATGTGAAATCTAAAATAGTCAAATTCATAAAAGCAGAGAGTAAAATGGTGATTGCCAGGGGCAGGGTGTGGGAGGTGGAAGTAAGGAGATTTTGTCAAAGGATACAAAGTTCCAGTTACGCAAGATGAATGGGTTCTGGAGTTCTAATGCACAGCATGGAGATGACAGCTAATGCTGTATTATATACCTGAAATTTGCTAAGAGGCTAGATCTTAAATATTCTCACTACATACACATACACACACAATGATAACAGTATAGAGGTGGTGGATGAGTTATTTAGCTTGATTGTGATGATCTTTTCACAATGTATATGTGTACAGAATACCAAGTCGTACACCTTAAACATACACAGTGTTATGTGTCAAAGATATTTCAATAAAGTTGTTTTTATAAAAAGGGAAAGAGAATAATGAATTTTTCTCTTAAAGGGAAGTAGCAAAATTATGAACATTTAACATTTTTTCCTGGACCTTAGAAGTTAAGTAGAAGTTTGTCAGATACACATGTGAGTGGGTATTTTTGGCAGTATTCACAGCATAACCAAAGGCAGGGGAACTTGAAGGTACTATTGTACTCAAAATTACGGCTCCCCTGCTATGATTATGGTATTGAAGTGTAGATGCGTGCTAGGGGCAGTGGTGTGCTGGTGTCAGCTCACACAAGCTCACTCATGAGAGCCAGTTGTCCATATTTCTTCCTGTCTTTTCATTCACTGATACCATGTTGGTAGTTTGCAGTTGGCCATTGTGGGAGTATTTACACCTGGAAAGTAGGCAAACGGTCTAAATCGGGGTTTGTTGTTAATGTTGTTGTTCTTTTCCCTCAGAAAGCTAAATGTTAAACATTCATCAGTGCACAACTTGTTAGAACTGGCAGTTTTGAGAAGGTTAGTCCGAAAAGTTAAATAAGGGGATGTAGTGAATGGCTTGGTAAGATCAGCTAAGGAGGTTGAATTTTAAATAAGCTCCATTTATGATTTTTACAGACATGGGGCAATTCGTGGGCAAAACCTCTGAAGAAAAATAAAACTTTGCAAAGGGGTAACACAAATGCATCTAACAAAAACCTGATTTTAAGGCCAAATGATTATAGCCTGGGTGAATAGATCAGCTTTGGCAATGTTCAGGGTAAGAAGTAAAAAAATTTGGAAAATACTTGATTGTCTTGTCAGCCAAAATAAAATGTACTCTGCAGCTGTAAGAATTCTAAGAGTCATTTCTGCTTTGTAAACATTTCTTGGTACTGCTGACATTTCCTCTTGACAACACTTCATCTTTCATGCAATAACAGCAAACATTGAGCCTGTAAAATTATTTTTTAAAAAACCTTTTGTCCTGTGTTCCTTTTAGAAAAAGTGACTGGTGGAGTCTTTAATATGTAATATGTAATATGGATATCTACTAAAATTTAGAAGTGGCAAATTAGATAATCTCCTTTGAACAGATGACTAATCACAGTTCTGTGGTGCTTGGTTGTTCTTGAAATGAAATAGTCAATGAGAGCAAGCTAATTACTGCACTAATCTTGAACATGTTTTAACTGTGTTATACAATCTGAAAGGAAGACCAAGAATAAGGAGAGATCAAAGAAGAAAGCAGAGAAAAATTTTAAAAACACCATAGAAGAAAATGGCATAAGTTTGAACATTTCCATAGCGATGTTCATTAATAGATAATAACTTATAAAGCCTAAGTTTGAGTAAAACAGTGTGTCAGTAAAGACAAATGTACTTATTGGGTGCTTACTATATACCAGGATTTGTTCTATAAGCTTTACAGGTATTCTCTTGTTTGGTATTCTCAACAACTCTATAATGTAGATAATTCTTATTATCTCTACCTTACTATGAAGAAGTAGAGGCACAATGTCAAAAGACAAGTAACTGGCAGACCCAGGATTCAAACCCAGGTGGTCTGCAGCTGCAGCAGCAACACCACTTAACTACCACCCTATAAAATAGTGTTTCTCAAAGTGTGAGCTCTGGAACAACAGCAACAGCCTTACTTGGGAAATGTTAGACATGCAGATTTTATAACAGGAAGAAAGCTGGAAAACACAAAAATACATGGTAATTAAACAACACACACTTAAACGACAAATGGATAGAAGACAAAACCAAAAGGGAAATTTAAAAATGTCTTGAGACAAAGGGTAATAGAGACACAAAATACCAAAACTTACGGGATGCAACAAAAGAAATTCTAAGAGCTAAGTTTTCAGCAGTAGATGCATATATCAGAGAAGAGAAAAGATCTCAAATTAAAAAACAACAAAAAAGAAAACTGCCTATACACCTCAAAGCATTAGAAAAAGAAGAAAAAACTAAGCCCAAACTTAGGAGAAGGAAAGAAATATAAAGGTTAGAGAAAAAATAAATGAAATAGAGAATAAGAAAAAAATGGAAAAAATTAACAAAATTGGGCCTCCCTGGTGGCACAGTGGTTGGGAGTCCACCTGCCAATGCAGGGGATGCGGGTTCGTGCCCCGGTCCGGGAGGCTCCCACATGCCGTGAAGCGGCTGGGCCCGTGAGCCATGGCCGCTGAGCCTGTGCGTGCAGAGCCTGTGATCTGCAACGAGAGAGGCCACAACAGTGAGAGGTCCACGTACCACACAAAAAAAAGTTAAGAGTTAGTTCTTTGAAAAAATAAACGAAATTGACAAACTTTTAGTTAAACTAATCAAAAATAAGAAATAGGAATCAAATAAATAAAATTATAAATGAAAGAGGAGACATTACAGTTGATACCACAGAAATATAAAGGGTCATAAGAGAATACTATGGACAATTATATGCAATAAATTGGACAACCTAGAAGAAATGGATAAATTCCTAGAAACATAAAACCTACTAAGACTAAATTATGGAGAAATAAACAATTTCAACATACTGATACTGATTAAGCAAATTGAATCAATAATCAAAAACCTCCCAACAAAGAAAAGCCCAGGGCCTGATGGCTTCACTGATAATTTCTACCAAGTATTTAAAGAAGAATTAATGCCAATCCTTGTCAAATGCTTCCAAAAATTTAAAGAGGAAGGGAAACACCCAAACTCATGAGGCCAGCATTACCCTGATACCAAAGCCAGATAAGAACACTCAAAGAAAAGAAAACTATAGGTCAATGTTCATGATGAATATAGATGTAAAACTTCTCAACAAGATACTAGCAAACCTAATTCAACAGCACATCGAAAGGATCACATAACATGATCAAGTCGGATTCATCCCTGGAATGCAAGGATGGTTTAACATACACAAATCAAGAAATGTGAAACATCACATTAATAGAATGAAAGATTAAAATCATATGATCATCTCAATAAACACAGAAAAAGCATTTGACAAAATTCAGCATCCATACATGATACAAACTCTCAACAAATTGGATATAGAGGTATACCTCAACAAAATAAAGGTCATCTTTTACAAGCCCACAACTAACATTATACTCAATGGTGAAAAGTTGGAAGCTTTTTCTCTAAGATCAAGCACAAAATAAGGTTGCCCACTCTCACCACTCTCATTTAACATAGTACTGGAAGTCCTAGACAGAACAGTCAGGCAAGAAAAAAAATAAAAAGAGAAAATAAAAAAGAAGTAAGGTCCATAAAGCTCTTAGAAGAAAGCAGAGAAAAACCTCCTTGACACTGGTCTTGGCAATGAATATTTTGGATATGACACCAGCAACAAAATAAAAATAAACAAGGGGGAGTACATCAAACTAAAAAACTACTACATAACAAGAGTAACAATCAACAAATAGAAAAGTTAACCTATGGAATGGGAGAAAATATTTGCAAACCACATATATGATAAGGAGTTGATACACAAAATATATAAGGAACTCATAAAACTCAAAAGCATAAAAACAAATAATCCAATTAAAAACTAGGCAAAGAACTTCCCAGGTGGCCCAGTGGTTAAGACTCCATGTTTCCACTGCAGAGAGCTCAGTTTTGATCCCTGGTCGGGGAACTAAGATCCCGCATACCTCATGGCACAGCGAAAAAAAAAAAAAAGGCAATAGACATTTTCCAAAGAAGCTATTCAAATGGCCAACAGGTACATGAAAAGGTGCTCAATATCACTAATCATCAGAGAAATACAAATTAAAACCATGATGAAATATCACCTCTCACCTGTTAGAATGGCTATTTCAAAAAGACAAGAGATAACCAGTGCTAACAAAGCTGTGGATAAAAGGAAATCTGTGTGTACTGTGGGTGGGAATGTGAATTGATACAGCCACTGTGGAAAATAGTTTGGAAATTCCTCAAAAATTAAAAATAGAAATACCATATGATCCAGCAATTCCACTCCTGGGTCATATGTGAAGGAAATGAGATCACTATCTGAGAGATATATGTGCACTCCCATGTTCATTGCAGCATTATTCACAGTAGCCAAGACATGGAAACCACCTAAGTGTTCATTGATGAATGACTGGATAAAGAAAATAGGATATATATATATATATATATATATATATATATATATATATACACACACACACACACACACACACACACACACACACAACACAATGAAATATTATTCAGCCATAAAAAAGGAAATCTTGACATTTGTGACAAAAAGGGTGAACCTTGAATACATTGTGCTAAGTGAAATAAGCCAAAGACAAAAAATGCACAATCTCAAAGGCAGAATCTGAAAAAAAAACTGAACTCATAGAAACAGAGATTGGTGGTTGCTAGAGGTTGGGGGGAGGGTAATGGGCAAAGGTGGGCTACAAACTTCCAGTTATAAGATGAATACATTCTAGGGATCTAATATATAGCATGGCGACTATAATTAACAATACTGAATTGTATATTTGAAAGTTGCTAAGAGAGCAATTGTTAAAAGTTCTCAACACATACACATACACAATTGTAACTATTTGAGATGATGGAAGTGTTAACTAACCTTATTGTAGTCATCATTTTGCAATATATACATATATCAACTCATCAATTTGTACACTTTAAACTTACACTGTATGTCAATCATATCTCAATAAAGCTAGAAAAAATAAATATAAAAAATAAAGAACAAACACAAAAAACCCAATTGGAACCACGTGGCTATTTAAAAAAAAAAGAAATGCAGATTTTTAGGCTCCACCCCAGACCAACTGAATTAGAAAATCTATAGTGTGACCATCATCTGGATTTTTAACAAGCCCACTAGGTGATTCTCTTTTCTGCTAAAGTTTGGGAACCACTGCCCTATAGTATACTGCCTTTACAGCCATTTATAAGGATAACTAATGTTTTAATGACACTGATCTTATATTAAACAGCTTGTGGATGCATGTCGCAACAAATGGAGTGATCAGAAAAGCCTGTGTATGTTGGAAAGCAGAACTGACACTTTGCTCTATTTCCACTATGACTATGCATCTCACATTCCAGTCAGAAAAAAAGAATTGCATCCTGAGACAAACTCAAACTAACAGGATCACCCTGACTGATGCACACAAGTCCCTAAGAGAATAAAACCTTTCTTTTTTTTTTAATTTTTTAAATTTTTTATTATCCTCAACTCTCTGAAAAAAGAAAAAAAGGAAATCATTTGATCCCTGCTTTAGGCTCTGCTGATGTCTGAAGGTATGTTATAATCTTCCTGAGTAGGATAACCATCTGAGAAATTGACTGTTTTTCCACTATGATCAGAATAATATAAATATGTTTACATTCGTAATTTTGTATGTGTGGGTTTTAAAAATATTTGGTATGCCAATAAATAAATAAATAAAATACTTTGTATGCATTTTATTGGGTGAGCTAGGCGTTCTGAAGTCTGATTCTGTTCCATTTATCTATTGCTTCATAATACATTGCTTCATAATTCTGCATATAAATTGTAGTCGGCCCCACGTATGCATGGCTCCTTTGTATCTGGTTCCACATCCAGGTCTTCAAGCAATCATGGATCATGAAGTACTGCAATATTTACCATTGAAAAAATCTGCATGTAAGTGGACCCACAAAGTTCAAACCCGTGTTGTTCAAGGGTCAACTGTATATCTTATTGGGTCTGTTTCTCTGGAGAATACAAACTATTAAACGTTTAGAGAAGAGTTCAAACCCTTTAACAAGTTTTGCAAGGTCCTCTGTGGTCTGGTTCTGGTTCCATTCTCATCGCTCACCATTATCCTTCATACTTTACCAGTCATAGTCAACTGTTTTGTTCCTGTTTTCTTTTTTCTCTGAGACTGCATATGCTGAACTTCTTGCCTGGAACACCTTTTCCCCACAGCTTTCCTTCACTCTCTACTCCTACATGGGGCTCTAATCAAACTCCCTCTTCCCATTTGAGGCCCAGTCATTTTAGATCTGCTGTTAGATCTCGAGTTACACCATAGACTCTCTTATTCCTGGGCCCTTGAACATGGTGTTCACCCCTTCTTGGTCTATTCATTATTGCAGTCTCAGTGTAGCTGGTACTTCATTTAGAAAGATTTCCCCTCTCCTAAAGATGGGCAAGGTGCTCAGATCACTGGTCCCAAAAACCTGTAGAGCTTTGCTATTTACACTGCATTATAATCACTTGTCCATTGAAATATAAACTCTGTAAATCAGGAAATTTTTCGGTAATGTCTGCTGCATATCAGACATTGTACAAATGGTGGTTGAATGAACAAATAAAACCAATACAATGCTAAGTCCAGAGGACTTTCTCAAGGCTGCAAATGAGAGATATAGCCATGACTCAGAAACTGTGGGGACTTCCCTGGCGGTTCAGTGGTTAAAACTCTGCCGTTGCAATGCAGGCAGTGCAGGTTTGATCCCTAGTTGGGGAACTAAGATCCCACATGCCGCGCAGCCAAAAAAATAAAAAAATAACTAAGTAAATAAGAAGTTCAATTGAAATGGAATAAGGTCGGGGAATGGAGAAGGGTCACTGAAAATAATGTCACATGGTGAGGTACCTCCTTATTGTTTAGTGGAGCAAGGGCATATTTGGCATACTTCAAGGTATAGAGTTGAGTTCACTACTGCCTCAAAGAGAGGAAATAAACTGTGACAACACTTACACAAATATTAAATGATACTTTAATAATCTACAAATATTATTATTATTAGCACTTGTGATGGACTCATTTTTCCATCCAAAAGAGAAAAACAGCTTGGGAGTTTTCTTAAACAGGCATTCTTTTCTGGAAGAATGTTTGGTGATAAAGGTCACTGTGAACTTATAGAGGAGCTCAACGGGATGGAAGTGGCATTTATTTATGTGTATTTATGTGCTTATTCACTGATGGCTTTGCTGAGGAAAGCTATATTGTCAAGTGCCTTAATTAAGAAATAATAATGTAATTGATTTTTTATGGATTATCTTCAATTGAATCCCTTTACAACAGCAAACTCTCATTGACTACTCAGGATAATTGATGGCTTCTCAGAACAATGCCCTTGGCTGACTGCAGAGGAGCTGATGCTGTGTCTGACAGTGATCTCCAGCCACCTCTGTTCTCGCCATGGCTACCCCTAGAAAGGCAGCAGGCCGAAGTGAAAAGGGTACACAGTCAATTCAATGAGTATCAAAGGTCAGCTCACTTTCATTTTTGTACACTGACAGGGTTGAACTAAATCAATGATTTGAAAAATAAAAATTCAGCAGAACTCCTTCATCAAACAAATTCTATTTTGGAGCTGTGTATGTAAAACAAGCCCCAGTGGTGTTAACTCTCACTGAAGCAAGGCTGGAAGTGCAGAGTTTGACCCAGTTCTTGTCTCCTACCACCCAAGCAGACGCTGAAGAACTCCAGGACACATGGTACCAAGTCCAAGCTTGTACTGCTCACTGCACAACAGGGCAACAAATCAACAGATGAGGTGTTGGGGCAAGGAATAGTGACTTTATTTGGAAAGTCAGCAAACCTAGAAGATGGTGGACTAGTGTCCCAAAGAACCATCTTGTCTGGGTTTAGATGCTAGCTTCTTTAATAGAACAAAGAATGGGACATGAGGAGGCAGAGTAAAAATGTGATAAATTGTTGCAAATATTTCCTGGTCCCACCAGACTCCAGAGGGGATGTGTTAATTTCTTCTTTTCTGCAGCCATACATGGGTGGTCAGGATGTTTCCTGTGAGCTAAACAAAGGTATTTTAGCTTAATGCTCAGGCATGGGAGGGTTCTGGGAGATGGGCTATTATGTATACTTCAAGCTATAGGCAACATGGCTTTAGTGATTAACTTGTAGCAAAAGCAATAGAATACAAAGGTTAAAGTAAAAGAAACAGATCTAATATGGAGTCAGATTTGTTCTTCCCTATTACTCACACAGTTTGAAAGCTGCTGGACTAGATGATCTCCAAGCATGATTCCCCTTCTAAAATTCCAGGATTTTGTAATATGACTTCAAGGATTCCAGGATAAACCAAAGTAGTCATTTGTCTCATCTTTGGAGTAGATGTGTCTTGAAGCATTTGCCATCATAGTCCAGTCCAAATATCAAACTTGGTTCAGAACACTCAGACTGCGGTTTAAGCAGAGTTAAGCTGTCTATGCCTCTGATTTTGGTGATTTCATATCATTGTGTTTGTGTGTGTGTGTGTTGTGTGTGTGCGTCTGTGTATACACACATGTGTAAGATAGTCTGCAATCTTACAGGAGCTCTGCCTTTTCTTATTTCAGCAGATATTTGTGGAATTGTGAGGAGGTTGTTGTTATCTAGGAGAAGGAAGCAACAGCTGTGAGTACCAGTGAGTTCCGTGCCAGACACTTTTTATAAAAGGAGATATATTAACCATATTCATTCATGAGGTAATTAAAGTTCAGAAATGTCAACCAAGGTCACAATAAGTCTCTGTGACTCCAAACCTCATACTTTTTACTAAATGATGATTTATACAGAAAAGGGAGAGACCTAGTTAGATTATTTGAGGAAGGGTTTAATTTAGATATATAATCATTTAGAAAAATGTAGGATTTTACAGTAGTAAAATCAGTAGTAAATTTCACTAGAAAATTCAGTCTTTGAGGGCTTGAAGGAATGGGGTAGTTGAATCAAATCCCATTAACATTATGCTTATATAGTCCTATAGAACAATGGTTCTCAACAGGGCATGATTTTACCCACTATAGGGTGCATTTGGAAATCTCCAAAGACATTTTTGGTTGACACAACTCAGGTGGGAGGTGTGTGCTATTGGGATGTACTGGGTGGAGGCCAGGGATACTATTTAACATCCTGCAATGCACAGAATTATTTGGCCCCAAACATCAATAGTGCCAAAATTGAGAAACTCTGATCTACATATTCCAGGAGCTTTAAAGGAGCAAGATAAGAGGGTAAAAAGACCAGGATGGGGACCCACACATAATTTTTAACCTATTTCAATTTTTTTTGCAAGTCTACTCTAAAGCTTCTTAGCTAGAGAATGACGCCCTGATTAAGTTTTCTGGGAATGATGATTAGCCCTCTTTCAAACTAAACCAAACCAAATTCCTCACATATTATAAGACGTTTTCATAAATCATCTGGAGTAGAAGTTACAATTATTAGAATTACAGAAACACCATCGTCTGCGCCCACGTTTAATCTTGTACCAACTCATAAGGTCATCCACACCTCATACACCAAGGTGACAATTTTTGCTCATCAGATACCCAGGGCTCTTCCATTCCCTTGAAGACACACTTCCTATAAAATATGGACAAAATTAAAGCATGTATTTACTTTAGGTTAAGTGAAGGTTGGTATGTGTGGTAGGCAGAATAATGCTCCCGACCTTCCCAAAGATATCCATGTTCCAATTTTGGGAACCCATGATAAAAGGAATTTTCCTGATGTGATTAAGTTAAAAGCCTTGCCACGGGGTAATTAACCTGGATTATTTGGGTAGGCCCTGAGAAATGGAATATTGCCTGCCGTATCAGTAAACAGAGTATGTCACAGTCATCAGCAAGTGCAGCCACTGCAAAAGGTGAGCAAGTGAGCCCTGAGGGAACTCAGGAAGGAAAAGAACACCTGCCATTTAGCAGCCGTCAGACCACAGCCACTCCCCACGGTGAGCCTTGAGGAAACTCAGGATAGGAAAATACAGGATGCTGGCCCCAGATAGCTGAGGTGCCTATCAAACGAATGATTTCATTGAGCCCAGACTCTCACATCTTCCCATACAAAGAAAAGTGCTAAATTCCTTAACTTGAGATATCTGGTTTTCTTTAATTAAAAATAATTGTTTGACATTCAGACTACCTGCCCTTTGTTGCAAAACCCCTATATATCCTAGCTCCCCCCTGGTCTCCATGGAGCAGTTCTTTCAGGGCTACTTGAATTGCCGCCTCCCAAAAATTTCTGCTGATTAAAATATAACTCTCAACTTTTAGGTTGTACATTTATTTCTCAGTCAACAGCCAAGTGGAATTACAAGTCTTTAAACTGAAAGAGAGAGGCAGAAGAGGTCAGAGTGATGTGATGTGAGAAGGACTTGGTCTGTTTTTGCTGGCTCTGAAGATGGAGTATGGGGTCATGAGCCAAGGAATGCAGGTTGCTTCTCAAAGTTGGAAAAGGCAAGGAAATAGGTCCCGCCCAGGACCTACACAAAGGAATACAGCCCTGCCCAGGCCTTAGTATTAGCCTGATGAGATCCAGGTCAGTTCTGAACTACAGAACTATAAGATAATAAATTGGTTTTGTCTGAACCACGAAGTTCGTGTTCATTTGTTATGGAAACAATAGAAAGCTAATACAGTATGTAACCTCCACCAGGTCTGATGGGATGATCTACTTAAACCTTAATTAACTTTGAAGGTATTAAATACTGATGAGGGACCCACCCTCAGGCATCTGTTTTAATTCTTTGGTATGCTTTGCAGAAATTAGATTCTTGTCTGAAGTTGGAGGAGGAGGAGGAATACTGAGAACGGAAGTATCAAAAAGCTACTCCATGGTATTGATCTGAGAGCCTATAGCAGTGATGGCTGACAGAATTTTAGTGCAAGCCACACATGTATTTTTACATTTTCAGTAGCCTGTTAAAACAATAATAAGACAAAGGTGAAGTTTATTTTAATAATGTATTTAACCCAACATATCCCTCCTATCATTTTAACATATAATCAATATAAAATTATTGATGAACTATTTTACATTATTTTTTATACTAACTTTTTGAAATGTATGTATCTTACACTTAAGGCTCATCTCCATTTAGACTAGCCACCTTTCAAGTGCACATATATTGGACAGTGTGACCTAGACACGAGAAGGAAGGGATACAAAGGAAAATGCACTGTTTTCTTCTACTATTCCACTAACTTATGTCACCAGATGTGTGGGATTTTATCCACACTGACCAAGTCTCTGATGCCAGCTGTCTGTCCTACAACTTAGTTCAGTTCTGACAGCATCTACAGGGTGTTAGCATCGAATCTTACATGGTAAGGGTTCAGTCCCACAAGACTGTCCCCACATCAGATGCCACTTGCTAGTCCCAGGTTGTCACCTGTATTTCTGACCAAGTGGCTATAAGTCAGGTTTCCCATGACCCCCTCTTGTGTTCAATAATTTGCTAGAATGGCTCACAGGACTCAGAAAAACAGTTTATTTACTAGATTACCATTTATTATAAGAGGATACAGCTTATGCGGTATGTGGGATGGGGTGGAACGTCCATGCCCTCTCCAGGCAAGCCACCCTCTCAATACATCCACGAGTCAACCAACCAACCTAGAAGTCCTCTGAACCCTGTAATTCAGGGTTTATTATGGAGGCTTCATTATGTAGCTGTGATCAATTATTAACTCAATGTCCAGCCCTTCTCTCCTCCTTGGAGGATGGGGGGTAGGAATGAAAGTCCAAACTTCTAATCTTGACTTGTTTTTTCTGGTGACCAGCCCCCATCCAGGAGCCCACCAAGGGTCATTCGAATAAAAGACCTTCCTATCACCCAGGAAATTCCAAAGGATTTAGGAGGTCTGTGTCAAAAACTGGGGTCAACGATAAATATTAGAACAAAAGATGCATCTAGCACCTTTATCACAGGAAATTACAAAAGGTTTTAGGAGCTCTGGCCAGGAGCTGGGAACAGAAACCAAAATATATATGTATTTCTTATTATAGCACCATATCACAGAGATGTACGTTAAACATGAGGTCATTTTGATGGAGAAACTTGGGAAGCTCAGGGCATGGGAACTATTGCCTTAGGAGCCAGGTGAAGAGATGGCACAAGTGGGATGGAGAACTCCTCTTTCCAATGTTTCCATGGATCTGCAGTAGGTCCAGTCTCTGCAGCAGAATCTGAAGGTGGGGGAATGTGGAGAGAGTGGTCTTGTGAAGGTTGCTCTAGCAGGCACATGATCAAAAGACCCCCTCAGATGAACTAAAAGCAGTGTACTTACTTCATGGGGTGAGGAGGAGAGGGGTGCATACACGCATTACATGCATGCATATCATGTCTCCCATTTCTGCTCACACATTTTAATTGGAGAAGATCCCTTAATGAGCTCCTAGGACATTTTTCTCATAGGAGATGGTCTACAAGTGTCTTGAATAAACTAATCATCAAACAGATGAATTTAATTTATTTAAGTGGCCTAGGAAGTTTTAATAATTTTCTTATCATAAAAATTAGCAAATAGCCCAGCCAAAGGAACGTTTTTGGAATTTTGTGTTATTTAACCTGTATCTAAATGCTTGGCATATAGTAGTGATATTTGCTCGTAGAATAAAATACTTGGCTTTTATTCAGAGAACACTCTAGATGAGCAACTAATGATGTGTTTGGCTAATGGAATATGGGCATAAAATATTTTTTTAATGAGAAAGGCAGTGGTTCTGTTATTCCCATGGAAAAATACGCCAAAACAAGAAAATCTAATACACTAGAACTTTTTAGATTTTGCTATTAATAGCCCCAATGAGTGCTGACAATGGAGTTGACCACAATATCCAAATCAAAACCCTCAAATGGTATGACCACAAAGGCTATGAACTCTCAAGCCAGTAAGCTAATGGACAAGATACTAAATATCAACCTAGGACCAAGATATATTTTTAATTACTGTCGGCATTTTGCTTCTGCTTAACCCATTACATAGGAGCCAACACGATGCCTTTTTTCCCCCCCAGTTTCTGACTTCATCCATTGATAGGACTCAGCTTCAGTCAGCAACATTAGGTAGGAGGCCAACCACTAAGGAGAGTGAATGATTGACCTGCATGACACATTTGTACCACAGACAAAACCAAATGGACCCAAAGCAGCATACAGACAAGGTCCTTAGATAAGCACAGCTAATGCTTTAAAGCATTTTATGGTTCTTAGGCAAGGTACTCTATTGAATTCCATGTTGGAAGAAGTCCTTTTCTCTTCTCCTGATAAAAATGTGATGAAAAACATTGCTGTGAAAGAGTCAGGTCTCAGGAAAAAAAGACTTAAGAGTCAAGTTTTTACACCAGATAAGGCATTTCACTTTTCTGAGCTTTGTTTTTCTAATTTATGAAATGAAGACAAAAAAAAATACCTTCTCTGGTTTCTTCATTTGCATATTGTGAGGGTCAAATGACAAAAAGTACTATCATATACCAGATAGAATTTTCTGTGTTTTTTTTTTTTGGTAAAGGTTAATATAAATGTAAGTAACCCTATTTTTATGATTAACATCACAGTCCTAGCTACTGATGAGGTGTAATGGGATGGTGTCCATCTGTCCATGGTGATTTTCCTTTTGCTTGTTTTCTAAACTTGTTGGTCCTTCCCCTGACACTGGACCCAGTCAGATTTTTTTAGAAAATCAGATGTTTATATCAATTCCCCTCTATATTTTCTCTCTGTCTAGTGTTTGCTTAGTAGAGACAGAAATCCCAGTGTACACAGAGAGTATTTAGCAAATGCTCTTCAAAAATCCACTTATCCCTTTCTCCCAAAATCTTCTAAGAAATTATATCGGTCAGATATTGCCATGTAACAGATATTCACACAATCATAGCAGCAGACACTAGAACCACTCATTTCTCACTTATCTGTGGGCCAGCTGAAGTTGAGATCTCTAGGCTGAGCTTTGGTAGGTGGATCTGCTATAGGTCCAGCTAGGTTTGGTGTTTTGCTTTGAGCTGGTCTTGGATCTGTTCTGCATGTCTTCAGTCTGAGGTTGGGGCTGAAGCAGTAGCACCCACCCCTGGTGTATTTCTTCTCGTGTATTTCTTCTCATGAAGTTGGAAGAGGCATTAGATGGCAAGCACAATCAAACAAGGTACCAGGGTAGATTTGGCCTCAAACGATGTTGGGCAAAATACTTATTTTGTGGCTAAAGCTACCCCGGTAAGCCTGTCCTCAAATAAAATGTTCATTTCATCAAACATTTAATCGTTTTTTCAGTTGAAACTTTTTTTGTGCTTTCAAGTTTGTAGCAACCACAATCAAAACTTTTTCATATGGTTGAAGGCCATGTTGTTAGGAGATATGGGGGTATATGTATATGTATAGCTGATTCACTTTGTTATAAAGCAGAAACTAACACACCATTGTAAAGCAATTATATTTCAATAAAGATGTTAATAAATAAATAATTAAAGGTCCAACATTCTATTCAAAGTAAAAAAAAAAGACCATGCTGTTAAAAGTTTTGTGTGTGTGTGTCTTTGTGTACATGTGCACTCACTCTTTTGATTGCTTGTTATGGAAAGGTAAATTTTCTTCAAATACTTTGTTCTTAATTTTCAAACTCTTAACAAATTATAACACTGAAATAATATTTTTAAATAATTATTAAGACAATATGGATGCAGGAATATAGGAATATCTTTTCCTCTGGCTGTGAGTCAGTGAATCTCTCCTGAGAATGCAAGTTTTATAAGGGGAGGAATATGCCTTCTTGGATATAGCGTGATAATTTATTTTTTTGGCCATACCACGTGGCATGTGGTATCCTAGTTCCCCAACCAGGGATTGAACCCATACACCCTGCAGGGGAAACATGGAGTCTTAACCACTGGACCACCGGGGAAGTCCCAGGATGTGCCTTCTTATGTCATATTCACATCCAGTTTTGTAGTGCAGTACTAACTGAATACTCTGACCAGTTTGTTTGTTTTAATAATTAGCATAGTAATCATTAAAATAAACGGAGTTTATTCTACTAAGAAGCTGTTTCAGCCATTTCATTAAAAAATGCTTATGAATTGAATTGCATGCTTTATCATTATGATACTATGTTTTCATGGGACATAACAAAGATCCTAGGATAGAAATATGTACAGTTTTGTGACTGAGAAGGAGCTCAAGATGATTTCTGATAAAAATCCAGGTAAAAATCTATCTTTCTTTTCTTTGAAGAAATGCTCAAGTCAACAGTATACTTACTAAAAGATCAGACTCAGTGAAGATAACTGCATTCCTCTACACAAACACACACACACCCTTTACAAATGTCTACTGGGTAAAAAGGGCTTCTTGTTTGGACCATTTCAATATTAAATGAATTGTTTATAGATTTTAGGAGATTTATATGGATCTTTGCTAAAAACTGAAGTTTACTTACAAAGTAAAATTGAGGCTTCTTTTGAGCAAAGATGTTCAGTTTCAACATTGTATCTAAAATGAATAGGTTTACCTTTCTTGGCCCTGGGGAGCTATTGTTAGGTACCAACAATCAAAGTATCCATCAATGGTCCATATTTGAGATTTAACACTTTTTCATGGTAGCGCTTCCGTTGATCAGCCTATGTGAAGACTTCCATAGGGCTGGCATCCAGGCTACTTAAAATATAATCCCTGAAAGAAGTCTTTCCAAAGCCAAGCCATATTTGGAAGAGCACTACTTGGCAAGTTAATTAACTAAAAGTACATAGCATTCAAACCACAGTCTTCTGCATCTCTCTCTCTCTCTCTCTCCCCACCCCTGTCTGCTTCTCTGTCTCTATCTGTCAGCCTCTCTTTCTCTTTCTCTCTCTCTCCCGAGTAATTATTTTTAAATTTTAGTTTTAAATTTTTAAATGGATAAGATACGATCACAGGACTTCCCTGGTGGTGCAGTGGTTAAGAATCTGCCTGCCAATGCAGGGGACACGGGTTCGAGCCCTGGTCTGGGAAGATCCCACATGCCACGGAGCAACTAAGCCCATGTCCCACAACTACTGAGCCTGCACTCTAGAGTCCGCGAGCCACAACTACTGAACCCACGTGCCACAACTACTGGAACCCACGCTCCTAGAGCCCATGCTCTGCAACAAGATAAGCCACCACAATGAGAAGCCCGTGTACCACAATGAAGAATAGCCCCCGCTCACTGCAAATTGAGAAAGCCTGCGCTCAGCAACGAAGACCAAACGCAGCAAAACATAAATAATAAATAAATTAATTAATTTAAAAAAATACGATCACATTGTTTAAAAATATTTTTATAGGGCTTCCCTTGTGGCGCAGTGGTTGAGAGTCTGCCTGCCAATGCAGGGGACACGGGTTCGTGCCCCGGTCTGGGAAGATCCGACATGCCGCGAGCGGCTGGGCCTGTGAGCCATGGCCGCTGAGCCTGCGCGTCCTGAGCCTGTGCTCCGCAACGGGAGAGGCAACAACAGTGAGAGGCCCGCGTACCGAAAAAAAAAAAAAATATATATATATATATATTTATTTTATTTATTTATTTATTTATTTATACTTTGTGACCACCTAGAGGGGTGGGATTGGGAGAGTGGGAGGGCGATGCAAGAGGCAGGGGATATGGGGTTATATGTACACTTATAGCTGATTCACTTTGTTATACAGCGGAAACTAACACCATTGTAAAGCAATTAGACTCCAATAAAGATGTTAAAAAAAAATTCACCTAGAAAAAATATACATTTTTAAAAAGTACAGAGTGACAAGTCTCTTATTTGTGTTTCCTCTCCACCTTGTGCCCATTTCCAATATATCCATGCTTATTAGTTTTTTATGAATATACAAAAGTAATCTCTTATCAAAAGTTTTATTTCACATCACTTCTCTCTAAATTACAAATATGCATGTGTTTGTATTATATGTAGTTACACATGAGCATACACCATACGCATAAACTGTGTAGGTTATCTGTTGTCTTACTGCACATTGCCTCAAGACATAGTAGCTTAAAAGAAAAACAATTTAATATTTTTCATTGTCTTGTGAATTAGGAATTTGGACAGTGCACTTCTGAGTAGTACTTCTGCTACATGGTGTCAGCTAAAGTCATTCATTTAGCTGCATTCAGCTATGATAAGTCTAGGCTGGAAGATATAAGAAAGTTTCTCATGCATCTGGCACTGCAGCTCTCCTTCAGATAGCTTCTCTCTTTCCAAGTGACTTGGGCTTCCTTTCAGCATGGAGGTGTCACAGTGGTTGGGCTTCTTACGTGGTGGCTGTGGCTTCCAGGAGCAAATGTGCTAAGACGTAATAGTGAGAGCCCTAGGGTTCTAAATTCTTATGTCATAGTAATCAAAGGGTCCAGCAACTACCAGTGGGTCATCTTTGAGATTTAAAAATTTTTCATGACTGCCTTTCCATAGGTGAACCTATTTTAAGATTACCATAGGGTTAATATCTTAAGGCTCATCCATGAGAGTTAAATAGAGTGATTCCTACCACATTCCACTGGACAAAACAAGTCCCAAGGCCACCCCAGATTCAAGGGGAGGGAAATAGATTCTATCTTTCAATGGGATGAGTGGCAAAAACTGTGCAGCCATCTTTAATTCACCACAATATTTTTCAGTGTATACAATTTAAAGTCCACAGACATAAGCCAATCAGTGATAGAAAGATGTTTGCTAATACACTATAAAAATTTTGATTCCAGTTCTCAAAAAATAATGAAGTTACTGAGAAATACTGATGTAAGAAGCAGTACTTTTAGAAATAAAAATAGGTTTCTTTAAAAAAAAATAAACCCTTCATCACACAAGCTCTTAGGTTTGCTTTAAAGTCCACATTTTTGTAACACAATGTGTTGTTAATTTTAAAAACAAACTCCTCACCACACAGTATTTTTAATCACTTGGACATGTCCTGACTGCCAATTTGTGGACAGGCTATTTTCTCCATGCGTGCTTTGACATATACATTAAACCTTCTCTTACTATTCCCTTGATGAATCTAATATCCATGAAACCTGTGACATAACCTATAACTATCACCAGCTTCTTTGTGGGAGTTTATGATCTTTGTGATATATGCCTTCTGAAATATACATCTGTAGGCTTATGGTAAAATTAATAAAGCCGAAATTAAAACTGACAGCTCTGCAATGTTATGCTACCCTTAGCATATGGAATAACTACCGTGAACACTTATGGGGTTTGTTGCAAGATTATAGACAGTTACCCAATGGAGGATAACTTCTGAACTGTGTTCATAAATCTCATTTGACAGTTTTTGGATTTGGTATAATTTTTCTATAGCGTTTGAGTGTTGGGTAAGCAATACATTAGCTATGATTCAGATGACATTTCATGTCTAAGCTCTTTAGTCTTTCCCCTCCAAGTTCTCACTCTCTTCCCTGTCACACCCTCCTCTTTTTTCCCCTTTCTCTCCCTCTATAAACACTCAATCACATCTAAATATTTTAGCAGTTAGCTCATGGCTAGGGGATTCTTTATGAAGTATGATAATACAAAACCCTCTAGACTGGCTGCAAATCCAAGTGTGCACATCTACAAATCTGAGGGTGCATATCAGAGTTTTATCTACCTATCTATCTATTGATTTATTATTTTTTATTTCCCATACCCAAATGTATATACTCTTATTTCTTCTGTGATGGTAGAAATGCAAATTGCAAGAATTTGTTCAGTGATCCAGTCTTTTATAAAATCTGTCTTGGTCCCACTTTATGTGTACACACACACACACAGGTACACACACACACACACACACACACACACACTGCCTTTTTTTTTTCTTTAATGAGTATATTTATCTCTTTTTCTGGTGAATGAGGGACTAGTGACCAGATGTTGACTTTGTAAAGAATAGCACTATCTGTACAAAAGAAAGATTTTTGCACTTTGGGGAAAAAATAGTTAAGAACTGGTTGTTACAGTAGCAAAGAAATACTCATATATTGTAATGATGCTAGAACTTCCGGATTCCATATAGTGAAGACTGTGTGGAATTATTAATAGATGAATATAGGAAATGGGACCAGAAGGAATTAGAGGTACTTTTAAATGTTTTCCTCCTCCTCTATCCCCGTTTTGCCTTGAAAACATAGAAGTTATATAAACATTATTCAAACAAAGTAAATTAAAACAAACAAATGCATATTAACAAATTCAGTGTTTTAGGTAGGAATATGACTCATTTAAACTTATGGGTCTTTCCAAAATTTGTCTCTAATAAGGTAAGCTATTGCTTCTGATACTGTTTAGTTTGGGGTTGCCTTTAGTTACTTTTTAAAAAGTGCTCCCAAATAATTCTAACCCCACAGGGATCATCCTTTGATGTGAAACTGTTTTTATAAATAATAAGAGGCTACACCAATGCTGTTGATGTTCTTGGTTATCTACTCCTCATCTAATTCACTATTCTTTCTTGGCAACTGGGGTACTGTAAGTCTGATTAAATGTTCATGTCTCAAGCCTTCATTTCAGTTAAGAGTGAATTTGGCTTTGAACAAGGAGTTTTGTAAGCAGAGATCCACTGACCATGTCTTGGGAAGAGTTTCCTTCCTTTACAGAAGGGATGGTGTCACTCCCACCACTTTTTCCTTCTTGCTGCCTTGAATGAGGTTGTGACAGATAATATGTACCAACCACATTGTGCCTATATGGAAAAAGTTAATACATTTACAAACCCTGACAGTGTACAACTGCTGAGCCCATGCTAGAAACTGTCTTTTTCTATGATTTACTACAAACTAAAATAGCAACTTTCTACTTGTTTCAACTATCATGTCAAGTCTTGTTGCTATCAACCAATTCTAACTACTTTATATGAGTTTATATAAAGGTCTCATTTGTTGATATTAAAGTTATAATTTTGATGTTGTTTTCTGTTGTTATTGTTGGTTTGCCTGTACTTTTCTCTATTCTTCTATTCAAGTAGGTCCTATACTCTATGCTTTGATGCTAAGGATGTTTACAATATACTACCAGGGTGTTTCCTTCAAAAGCTTATACCCATTGAGAAGTTTAGATTTTGAGGAAAGGGTACCCTACAGTCTAAAAAAAAATTCCCTGATTTCCAGGATTCCAGAGGGGTCTGTGGGTCTCGTGAACCCTGAGGATTAAGAGTTGTGAGGATGTGGGTTTGTGAAATATCAAGGGGCTGATTTGAAGCCCAGGACTCCAAGCTTCACTAAGATTCTGTATTCTAACTATAGTCCAGAAGCAGCAGAAACAGGGAATCTGTTAAGACAAATTTTCTCAGTTGAAGACTTAATCATCCTCCCTCCTCTGAACTAGAATCTCCCATCTGCTCTCTCATTGCTGCATTTTCCAATGTCCTTACCACGTGTGCCCTTCAGGTGCGCTGTCTCCCAGGATGACATCCTGGCTCCACAAGACGGTCATTCCATACTCTCCCATGACCAGAGGTGACACAAGGGGTCTTTGCAGGGCTGCTCAAGCCAGTCCATCCAAGCAAACAGGGCAAACACCCCTTCCCTAGGCTCCTGATCTATTAGCAAGAGGACATTCTGATGAGACCTGGGAACACCTAGAAAACTAGAGCAGAAATAAAACTTAAGCCTCTTCCACTCTTAGAGCCATAAAATGTTGTGGAGTTCCATTGTCCCTCCATTTCTTTGATAATATCTCTGCATTGGGGAGAGCGTGCATGGGCCAAGACCCTTTCTTAGAAAATGTGTCTTATTTTCTATTATGAATCATAATTCCCTTATAAAAAGGTACACAGAACATAACTATATAGCTCAGTGAATCCCTATGAAGTGAATACCCATGTCACTCCTTCCAGTTCAAAAAATAAAACTTCCAGATCCCCAAACCTTCCTATGGGCCCTCTCCATAATCATTTTATCATTCTACCCAAAGGTAATCCTGATTTTTCAATATGTTTTTCTTGCTTTTATTAAGTTTCTCTGCTTGAGTATGAATTACTAGACACCAGCTTTGTCTATTTTTAAAATTTTACATAAAAGGAATAATACAGTGTAAATTTTTCGTCTGTGGTTTTTCTCACGTACAAAAATTATGTTTTTGAAGTAAGTTTGTGAAACTGATGAATATGATTGTGTGTAGCTGCAATTCATTCATTTTCCATTGCTGTGTAGTATACCATTATATACAAACATCACAATATATTTAGCCATTTTATTGTTGAAGGGCATTTGTGTTGCTTTCAGTTCTAAGAATAAAGCTCCCATGACTTTAGTAGGAGCACCCACGTTCAAACGAGGGTCTCCCCACTTCCCTAATCCCGCCCCCACTCCCCCCTATACTCTCTTGTCGGACTCCCTTATCAGCGGACTGATCCACAGTTGAACCTCTGACATAGAGTTAATCAAGTGCCCTCAAGACATCTTTCCTAATTGGCCATAATGGATTGGTTCCGGATGATCCTTGGTCTCAAGTTTTACCAATGAGTGCCTTCCTGGGAATTTTGAATTGGGACAAAAGGAGAGTGTATGTCTCTGACTTGCTAGAATATAACCCGTAACTCTAGGAACTATTGGCAGCCATGTTTTCCAAATGGACAGGAGAAAAAAATTAAAATGTCTGCAGAGGGAGAGAAGAATAAAGGAGCTGTCCAAAGGGGCACAACTGTAAGATTGTCAAAAACCCTGATGATCAGATTCCTGGTGTCGATTTGTCCTGAAGCTTCTATATCCTTATAATAAATTCAGCTTAGTAGAGTTTGGCTTGAGCTTCTGTTACATGCAAATATAAGAGCCTTAACATTACAGATATTTTAAAATTATAGTTATCGTAAAATAATTTTATACATGAGGATTGAAGTATCTGGTAAGTGATACTAATGTGTTGAATGAACTTGGACAGGTAAAAGAACCTCTCTGTGACTCAAATTACTCATTAGTAACATATGGGAGTTTGGATAATAAGATCTCTAAGATTCCACTTCATATCAAATACAGAATTATTCTATCAAAGCACCAGTAGAAAAAACTTATTATTTGTACTTGACTTCTCAGAGAATGCAGTGGGGATCTTGGTAAAATCTATTCTCAAAAATTTTTAAAGCAAAATATTTAACTCCTCTGCTTCTTAGTAAATGGTACATTCTTCATTAGAATATTTCCTGGTGCATAGGAGGCACTCAGTAAATATTTGCCAAATGAAAGAATAAATGAATGACTATCCACTTGAAATACTTTATATCCCAAGATCTAGAACATTAAGCACATGTTCTAATGATGTCAGTTTTTATTTGACCCTTGCCATAAATCACTAGTCTTTACAAAAGACAAACGCAATCTTCCTAAGCGTGTGGTCTTCTGCATCTGGGTTGACTCAGAACCGAAGGGGTTAATGAGGAGACGGATGCCTCCATAGGATTTCTGTGAAACACAAAAATACAGTGCCAACAAAATCCCCTGAAGAGTAAACAAAACTTGGAACTGTGGCAAACAATAAATTTTCAATACCTTATAGAAGCAATGGATAATGAAAACTTATCATGCCTATAGTTAGTATCCTCTTTAAAAGAATTTACAGAGTCTGTGAAATTAAATTCTGTGCACAGTTCTCTTAATTTGTCCTTAATTAAACAATACTCCATAAATGGTGCATTCAGTGACCAAATGTTCAGAGACAGCAAAATGGTGGGTCCCAAGCCATTAGGAATGAAATAAAGGAAATCCCAGGAGAGTCTGCAAGAATCTGGTCTCTCTAAGTGACAACTGATGGTTTCGGAAAGATAATTAACTTTGCAATTACAAACTGCAGCTTTCACCAATGCTGTTTTTCCCCCAGTATAATCTTTTAAATGTTGGATTATTTCCTATAACATGAAACAGTTTATTTGGAAAGGGGAAAAACAAACAAATACCCCACCTTAGGCTGCTGAGTTCATCAGGAATTAAATCCTTATTGATTAATTTAATGGGTATTATTTTTTATTTCTAATGTTAGATCAATATCCATTTAATGTGCAATGCTATGCAGATTCTCAACACTAAAATTTCAGCAGTAAATTTATACAAGTAACAGAAAATATTTAGATTTTAGTCAAAACTTGAAAGATAGGTCTTTTATTTTTATTAGAAAATAAACATGAAATTACTGTTCAATAAAATAAGAGCTAAGACTTTTAAAGAACCCTTATTCTGCTATAGATTTAATAACTTCATACTATTTTTTCTGCTTAAGTGATTCTCTGAAAATCTCATTACTTTATTTATTATGGATTTTAAATTACCTCACTACTGGAATAATCCAGGCTTCCTCCTCCCGCAAAGAATTCAGTCTAAACTAACTCTACCTGGCCAACATTTCTTAATGGTGACTGACACTATGCATTAGGCAAATGTTAATGGCAAATAAAAAGTGCTTTTTCTCTGATTGCGGGAAGGACATCTTCACTGGCTCTATGCAGACAAAAATTGTGAACTGTAAAAATACCCTAGACTAATTTTAGACCCCAAATACCCGACTTCTCCTCAATATTGCTCAGTTCATCACATGACAGTGCCCCGCTCTGCTTTGCTCCCTTTCTTTATTATTTCTGTCTCTATACACAGTCATCCATTGGTGTGCAAGGGACGTTGGTTCCAGGATCCCCTCTGATACCAAAATCTGCCAATGCTCAAGTCCTTGTTATAAAATGGCATAGTATTTGCATATAGCCTATGTGTATCCGCTTGTATACTTTACATCATCTCTAGATTACTTATACATCTAATTCAATGTAAATGTAAGTAGTTGCTGGTGTGGCAAATGTGAGTTTTGCTTTTGGAACTTTCTGGAATTTTTCCCCAATATTTTCAGTCTGTGGTTGGTTGAATCCACAAATGCAGGACCCACAGATACTGAGGACTGATGGATGTGCTTTTGTGTGGGTGTTCAGATGGGCCCTACATTCACAGCAAATACACCAGACAATTGTCACTGAAAGTTGACTCACTCGTGCAAATGCAAAATTGCCTTTTGTTTACACTATGGGATAAAGGTGAAGAATTAGAAAACATCTAAGAGATACACTGATTTTGATTTGGCGCCTCAGAAAAGTCAGAGAAAAAACTCGGGGGGCCATGTCTCATGTCATTAGGCATTTACATAATGTCCTTAGGTTTTATCAGGGACTCTCATGATGTTAAATAATCTTTGTGTGTTCTCTGATCTTGGGCAGAATTACTCTTCCTCCCTCCCGGCCCTTCCCTCTTTCCTTTCTTTTTCCTTTCATTCACTCATCAAATATTTACTGAATTCATACTACATACTAACACTGCATACTATTGCTGACATCGGACGGCCTCGGCCTGCAGCTGCTTGAAGCAGGGTTTCAGTTCGCAGCCGATGATTGAGGTCGGGTCTCGGCGGTGACAGCACTGAATTCTGGCCCTTAGACCAGTGGTCAGTGACGAGACCCTGGCCCTACGGCTTTGCAGAAAAGAATTCCCACAGAGATGGAAAGTAGTGAAACAAGTATTTATTAGGAGAAAAAAAGAGTACAGTACGTGTGGATAGACACAGGGGCGGGCTCAGAGAGAGAGTCACACCCTCGTGGCAGTTTGGATATGGGGCATGCCTTCAGGATGTCCTATGGCCAATCATTTCAACCTGCCTGGTTCTGAGTCCATATTTGGCATATCTCAGTATCTTCCCATGTGTGTGCACACATCTCTTAGCCAAGATGGATTCTACCGAAGAGGCCTATGGGTAGACTTAGCATCACTTAGCATCACTCCCCTTTTGACCTCCAAGGAGCCTTTTTGCGAATGTGTAGTCAGGGAGGTCTCCTGACTTCGAGAATGGGAAATATGTGGTCTCTTATCTTCTATCTGGGCAGGGCCCAGCCTCCTCTCTCAATTGTCCTGTTGTTCTCATCTTGGAGTGTCGGTCCACAGGGAGTGAACTCCAGCCGTTTGCCCCGGGGGCCCATCTACCTCCTGCCTCAGAGCTGAGCCAGAATCTATGGGTACAGAGGTATACACGACACACTCAAGGAAGTAGCCATTAATATGGAAGTTGAAGTTCTTTGCTTGTGGTTCACATGGATAGACAGCCACAGAGATCTTAGGTAAATATAGGGACATGAGCTCCTTTTCTTCCCAGAGGTCAAAGCTTCCACAGAGCTACAGAAAACCCAGACAGCTTTCCATAGCCAAATCCATTTCCATGTCCCCCTGGCAACATTTTCATCTCTCCTTAAAGAAAAGAGCAATGAAAACAAATTTTTCATCAGGCCACCTGAAAAAGGTCCACCTTCGCTGTAAGACTGTGCCTGTTTCCACCCTCATCAACCTCCAAACTGTAAGGATGCTTCCTCTCCAATGCCTTTCACCTCATTTCCCTTTAAAGTAACCTGGCTTTGATCACATACACTGAACTGCAGTCCTAATGGCATCCATGCATCTCCCACTTGTCTTAACTGTGACTTCTCTTTCCTCTTTATGCTATTTCCTTAACCAACTTTTTATTTTGCCTTACACCTCAACTTCTGCTTGGATCTTTCCTTCTAGCCCTCTTACTTTATCTCCTGGTTTGCATTCACTCTCCCAGCTCTGACCTCCTGACAAGTTTTCTCAGATGTCAAGAATTGTCCAGGGTGCAGCCTTACCCAGCCTCTGGGTCTCAAGCGGTTTCTCAGCTGGCCTGGACCCCATCATAACCACTGGAGAAGGGGGATAAAGGAGCCCATTCACTGTTAGCTCCTAACTCAACGCTTCACTCTCTCCTTTTTGGACAAGTGTAGATGTTTCGTAATTGATTTCTCTGTACGCATTCCCCAACTCTCAAGTTTATTATCTGCCATTTCAAGATGAATAGGTCAATGTTCTTATTCTGATTATATTGTTCTCCATCTCTAAATCATGCCATAAACCTTGGGCTTTTCTCACTCCACAGCATTACATTACTCATGGTCTGGAATATATAGGATTCATCCTTGTATTTCCTTTATAACTACCAAAGGAGGTTGGTAGAGTACTTCTCAAAATTTATCCATTGGATGCTGGATATCAAGGTGAGTTTTGCACAATTTTCCACCAGTAAATATGGGAACCACCAGCTTAACAAAACTTAAATAAATTACTTGACTGCAGCATTTCCCTGAGACAAATATGGTGATGTATTTGAAATATTCCCAGAGGAAGAGAAAGGATATTGTTCTTGACCAGGAATACCTTTTTATTCCCTAGGGCATCTTGAATAGGTAGTGCTAGGGCTCTGTGGAGCACGCATTTAATGAAATATTGTTCAACAGATAACGTTTTAATATTTAGAGTAATTAAAAGGCTTCCATGCTTTAGTCCTTCTTTCTCAACCCATTCTATCTTATTTATCTTTTACAAATTTCCTGTTACTAAAGCTTCATTGCAGACTATGTTATGCAAACATATCCTCTGCTTTTCTGAACACCTGTGTTGTTTTTGGTTTTGTTTTGTTTTAATATTTTTATTGGAATATAATTGCTTTAAAATGTTGTGTTAGTTTCTGCTATATCACAAAGTGAATCAGCTTATGTATACATATATCCCCATATCCTCTCCCTCTTGCATCTCCCTCCCACCCTCCCTATCCCACCCCTCTAGGTGGTCACAAAGCACAGAGCTGATCTCCCTGTGCTATGTGGCTGCTTCCCACTAGCTATCTATTTTACATTTCGTAGTGTACGTATGTCCATGCCACTCTCTCATTTCATCCCAGCTTACACTTCTCCCTCCTGGTGCCCTCAAGTCCGTTCTCTACATCTGCGCCTTTATTCCTATCCTGACCCTAGTTTCTTCAGCACCTTTTTTTTTTTCAGATTCCATATATATGTGTTAGCATATGGTATTTGTTTTTCTCTTTCTGACTTACTTCACTCTATATGACAGACTCTAAGTCCATCTACCTCACTACAAAAAACTCAATTCCATTTCTTTTTATGGCTGAATAATACTCCATTGTATATATGTGCCACATCTTCTGTATCCATTCATCTGTCGATGGACCCTTAGGTTGCTTCCGTGTCCTGGCTGCAATGAACATTGTGGTAGACGACTTTCTTAGAATTATGGTTTTCTCAGGGTATATGCCCAGTAGTGGGATTGCTGGGTCGTATGGTAGTTCTATTTTTAGTTTTATAAGGAACCTCCATACTGTCAACCATAGTGGCTGTATCAATTTACATTCCCACCACAGTGAAAGAGGGTTCCCTTTTCACCACACCCTCTCCAGAATTTATTGTTTGTAGATTTTTTGATGATGGCCATTCTGACTGGTGTGAGGTGATACCTCATTGTGGTTTTGATTTGCATTTCTCTAACGATCAGTGATGTTGAGCATCCTTTCATGTGTTTGTTGGCAATCTGTATATCTTCTTTGGAGAAATGGCTATTTAGGTCTTCTGCCCAATTTTGGATTGAGTTGTTTGTTTTTTGATATGGAGCTGCATGAGCTGCTTGTATATATTGGAGATTAATCCTTTGTCAGTTGCTTCGTTTGCAAATATTTTCTCCTATTCTGAGGGTTGTCCTTTCATCTTGCTGATGGTTTCCTTTGCTGTGCAAAAGCTTTTAAGTTTCATTAGTTCCCATTTGTTTATTTTTGTTTTTATTTCCATTGCTCTAGGAGGTGGGTCAAAAAGGATCTTGCTGTGATTTATATCATAGAGGGTTCTGCCTATGTTTTCCTCTAAGAGTTTTATAGTGTCTGGCCTTACATTTAGGTCTTTAATCCACTTTGAGTTTATTTTTGTGTATGGTATTAGGGAGAGTTCTAATTTCCTTCTTTTACATGTAGCTGTCCAGTTTTCCCAGCACCACTTATTGAAGAGGCTGTCTTATCTCCATTATATATTCTTGCCTCCTTTATCAAGGATAAGGTGTCCAGGGGCTTCCCTAGTGGCGCAGTGATTGAGCATCTGCATGCCGATGCAGGGGACACAGGTTCGTGCCCCGGTCCGGGAGGATCCCACATGCCGTGGAGCAGCTGGGCCCGTGAGCCATGGCCACTGAGCCTGCGTGTCTGGAGTCTGTGCTCCACAATGGCACAGGTCACAGCAGTGAGAGGCCCGCGTACCGCAAAAAAAAAAAAAAAAAAAAGATAAAGTGTCCATATGTGCATGGGTTTATCTCTGGGCTTTCTATCCTGTTCCATTGACCTATATTTCTGTTTTTGTGCCAGTACCATACTGTCTTGATTACTGTAGTTTGTAGTGTAGTCTGAAGTCCGGGAGCCTGATTCCTCCAGCTCCATTTTGCTTTCTCAAGATTGCTTTGGCTATTTGGAGTCTTTTGTGTTTCCATACAAATTGTGAAATTTTTTGTTCTAGTTGTGTGAAAAATGTCATTGACAGTTTCATAGGGATTGCATTGAATCTGTAGATTGCTTTGGGTAGCATAGTCATTTTCACAATGTTGATTCTTCCAATCCAAGAACATGGTATATCTCTCCATCTATGTGTATCATCTTTAATTTCATTCATCAGTGTCTTATAGTTTTCTGCATACAGGTCTTTTGTTTCCTTAGGTAGGTTTATTCCTAGATATTTTATTCTTTGTGTTGTAACACTAAATGCGAGTGTTTCCTTAATTTCTCTTCAGATTTTCCATCATTAGTGTATAGGAATGCAAGAGATTTCTGCGCATTAACTTTGTATCCTGCTACATTACCAAATTCATTGATTAGCTCTAGTAGTTTTCTGGTAGTCTTTAGGATTCTCTATGTATAGGATCATGTCATCTGCAAACAGTGACACTTTTACTTCTTCTTTTCCAACATGGATTCCTTTTATTTCCTTTTTGTCTCTGATTGCTGTGGTTAAAACTTCCAAAACTATGTTGAATAAGAGTGGTGAGAGTGGGTGACTTTGTTTTGTTCCTCATCTTAGTGGAAATGATTTCAGTTTTTCACCATTGAGGACGATGTTGGCTGTGGGTTTGTCATATATGGCCTTTATTATGTTGAGGTAAGTTCTCTCTATGCCTACTTTCTGGAGGGTTTCTATTATGAATGGGTGTTGAATTTTGTCAAAAGATTTTTCTGTATCTATTGAGGTTATCATATGGTTTTTATCCTTCAGTTTGTTAATATGGTGTATCACATGGGTTGATTTGCATATATTGAAAAATCCTTGCATTTCTGGAATAAACCCCACTTGATCATGGTGTATGATCCTTTTCATGTGCTGTTGGATTCTGTTTGCTAGTATTTTGTTGAGGATTTTTGCATCTATGTTCATCAGTGATATTGACCTGTAGTTTTCTTTTTTTGTGACATCTTTGTCTGATTTTGGTATCAGGGTGATGGTGGTCTTGTAGAATGAGTTTGGGAGTGTTCCTTCCCTTGCTATATTTTGGAAGAGTTTGAGGAGGAAAGGTGTTAGCTCTTCTCTAAATGTTTGATAGAATTCGCCTGTGAAGCCACCTGGTCCTGGGCTTTTGTTTGTTGGAAGATTTTTAATCACAGTTTCAATTTCATTTCTTGTGATTGGTCTGTTTATATTTTCTATTTCTTCCTCATTCAGTCTCAGAAGGTTGTGCTTTTCTAAGAATTTGTCCATTACTTCCAGGTTGTCCATTTTATTGGCATAGAGTTGCTTGTCGTAATTTCTCATGATCCTTTGTATTTCTGCAGTGTCAGTTGTTACTTCTCCTTTTTCATTTCTAATTCTGTTGATTTGAGTCTTCTCCCTTTTTTCTTGATGAGTCTGGCTAATGATTTATCAATTTTGTTTATGTTCTCAAAGAACCAGGTTTTAGTTTTATTGATCTTTGCTATCATTTCCTCATTTGTATTTCATTTATTTCTGATCTGATCTTTATGATTTCTTTCCTTCTGCTAACTTTGGGGTTTTTTTGTTCTTCGTTCTCTAATTGCTTTAGGTATAAGGTTAGGTTGTTTAGTTCAGATGTTTCTTTTTCTTAAGGTAGGATTGTATTGCTATAAACTTCCCTCTTAGAACTGCTTTTGCTGCATCCCATAGGTTTTTGGTCATCGTGTTTTCATTGTCATTTTTATAGCTTTTTTAAATTTCCTTTTTGATTTCTTCAGTGATCTCTTGCTTATTTAGTAGTGTATTGTTTAGCTTCCATGTGTTCGTATTTTATGCAGTTTCTTTCCTGTAATTGATATCTAGTCTTATAGCGTTGCCATTGGAAAAGTTACTTGATATGATTCCAATTTTCTTAAATTGACCAAGGCTTGATTTGTGACCCAAGACATGATCTATCCTGGAGAATGTTCCATGAGCACTTGAGAAGAAAGTGTATTCTGTTGTTTTTGGATGGAATGTCCTATAAATATCAATGAAGTCCATCTTCTTTAATGTGTCTTTTAAAGCTTATGCTTCCTTATTTATTTTCATTTTGAATGATCTGTCCTTGGTGAAAGTACAGTGTTAAAGTTCCCTACTATGACTATGTTGCTGTCAATTTCTCCTTTTATGGTTGTTAGCATTTTCCTTATGTATTGAGTTGCTCCTATGTTGGCTGCATAAATATTTACAATTGTTATAAACTTCTTCTTGGATTGATCCCTTGATGATTATGTAATGTCCTTCCTTGTCTCTTGTAGTATTCTCTATTTTAACGTCTATCTTGTCTCAGATGAGAATTGCTACTCCAGCTTTCTTTTGATTTCCATTCGCATGGAATATCTTTTTCCATCCTCTCAGTTTCAGTGTGTATGTGTCACTAGGTCTGAAGTTGGTTTCGGAGGCAGCATATATACGAGTCTTTTTTATGTACCCTTTCAGCCATTCTATGCTTTTTGGTTGGAGCATTTAATCCATTTACATTTAAGCTAATTATTCCTTAAATGTAATGTTCCTATTACCATTTTCTTAATTGGTTTGGGTTTGTTATTGTAGGTCTCTTCCTCCTCTTGTGTTTCCTGCCTAGAGAATTTCCTTTAGCATTTGTTGTAAAGCTGGTTTGGTGGTGCTGAATTCTCTTAGCTTTTGCTGTAAATGTTTTAATTTCTATGTCAAGTCTGAATGAGATTCTTGCTGGGTAGAGTAATCTTTGTTCTAGATTTTTCCCTTTCATCACTTTAAATATGCCCTGCCACATCCTACTGGCTTGCAATTTCTGCTGAAAGATCAGCTGTTATCCTTATGGGGATTCCCTTGTATGTTATTTGTTGCTTTTCCCTTGCTGCTTTTAATATTTTTTCGTTGTCTCTAATTTTTGATCGTTTGATTAATATGTGTCTTGGCATGTTTCTCCTTGGATTTATCCTGTATGGGACTCTCTGCACTTCTTTGACTTGATTATTTCCTTTCCCATATTAGGGAAGTTTTCAACTATAATCTCTTCCAATATTTTCTCAGACCCTTTCTGTTTCTCCTCTTCTTCTGGGACCCCTATAATTCAAATGTTAGTGCATTTAATATTGTCCCAGAAGTATCAGAGACTGTCTCCAATTCTTTTCATTCTTTTTTCTTTCTTCTGCTCTGCCGTAGTTATTTCCACTATTTTATCTTCCAGGTCACTTATCCATTCTTCTGCTTCAGTTATTCTGCTATTGATTCCTTCTAGAGAATGTTTAATTTCATTTATTGTGTTGTTCATCATTGTTTGTTTCCTCTTTAGTTCTTCTTGGTCCTTGTTAAATGTTTCTTGTATTTTTTCCATTTTATTTCCAAGATTTTGGATCATCTTTACTATCATTACTCTGAATTCTTTTTCAGGTAGACTACCTGTTTCCTCTTCATTTCTTCAGTCTGGTGGGTTTTCACCTTTCTCCTTCACCTGCTGTGTGTTTCTCTGTCTTCTCATTTTTCTTAACTTACTGTATTTGGGGTCTCCTTTTCACAGGCTGCAGGTTTGTAGTTCCCGTTGTTTTTGATGTCTTCCTCCAGTGGGTAAGGTTGTTACAGTAGGCTTCCTGGTGGAGGGGACTGGTGTCTGTGTTCTGATTGATGAGTCTGGATCTTGTCTTCCTGGTGGCAGGACCATGTCCAGTGGTGCATTTTGGGGTGTCAGTGAACATGTTATGATCTTAGGCTATGGGTGGCATTGTGTTCCTGTCTTCCTAGTTGTTTGACATGGGATGTCCAGCAATGGAGCTTGCTGGTCATTGAGTGGAGCTGGGTCTTAGCATTGAGATGGAGATCTCTGGGAGAGCTCTCACTGATGGATATTACAAGGAGCTGTGAGGTCACTGTTGGACCAATGTCCTGAACTTAGCTCTCCCACCTCAGAAACTCAGGCCTGATACCTGGCCAGAGCACCAAGACCCTGGGTCATCCTGGAGAAAATGGACTGAAATCAGGAGAAGGCTAGAGGACGGGAGACCTGTCAGAAGGCCTGTTTGATGAAATCAAGCAAAGGATGGTGACATTCTGTACCCAGGCTGTACTCACAAAGGGGAAAGGGGTGCCTCGAGAAGCCAAGTGCATGCTTTCACAGCCTGAACACCTGTGTTTTTTCCTCTTTTTACCACTCTCAAATCCAAACCTCTCCAGTTAATTTTATCCATAATTGAAGACTCCCCAAGAAATGTCTTCTTATCCATAACGTCTTGGCTTATTGTTTAACTAAATATGACTTCCCTGTGGTCTCAGATTCTATAAGTACCGTTTTACGGCCTATATCTTTTTTTTTTTTTTTTTTTTTTGCGGTGCACGGGCCTCTCACTGTTGTGGCCTCTCCCGTTGTGGAGTACAGGCTCCGGACGCACAGGCTCAGTGGCCGTGGCTCACAGGCCCAGCTTCTCCGCAGCATGTGGGATCTTCCCAGACCGGGGCATGAACCCGTGTCCCCTGCATCGGCAGGCGGACTCTCAAACACTGCGCCACCAGGGAAGCCCTACGGCCTATATCTTAACCTGTTAGCTATTGTGGCTAATGGTGGACACATTTCCATGACCAGTTTACAAATTCATAAAAGAATACTGTCCTATATTGAGTTCTCACCATGAACTAGCCAGTCTTGTAGGCACTGTATTCATTTATTCATTCATCCATACATACTCCTCCTTTTTTCGATACATCAATCTATCAACTTCAACTTAGTGAGCACCAAAGCCTGTTCTGGGGCCAGGCATTGGGTATACAATTGTAAACAAGGTAGATGAAGCACGTTCCTTCATAGAATTTATATCCTAGTGGAGGAACATAGATCATAAACATGTGCAAAAGAAATAAATAAGGTGATTTACAGGGTGATAGGTGATATGTAGAAAATAAAACAGAATAATGGTCCAGAGAATAAAAACTCAGGATGATATGATTGCATTAAATCAGAGTGGTCAAGACCTTTTGTATATGCCAGCTCATTTCATCGTCAGAATAATACTCTGAGCTACTTCTTGCTGTTATCAGTTTACAGATGAGCAAATTGAAGTTAAGTGAAGTTCTATAGGTTGACCAAAGTCATTCAGATCATGAGTATTAGAACAGGGATAATGTCTATGATGGCACAGGTTGTGCATTGAAAAATTCTAAAGAGCCGCATTCATGTCATAGTCTATGTGAATGGTGTCTCTATCAACCAGGATTTGATAGAGGGACAGAACCACCAAGAGTGATGTGAAATAAGGTATCTGGTAAGAGATTGAACCATACATAATTTTGAGAGCTGATGAAGAGTCAATGAAAAGTCATCTCTTTGTCTGGTGTGGGATGGAATTCACTATATGTGACCAGGGCTAATAGTTCTAAGAAAATGTTATATAAAGTGGAAGACAAACTGGAAGCCCAAGGAAAAGGTGGGTACCACAAGAACAAACTGGATCCCAAATGAGGACAAATTGGAGCCCAATTTGTGTTTCCCTGTCCCCAATCTGAGTGAAGCAAGCAATGCTAAGGAGAAAATGGTACATTTCACCATGTGGCTGTAGATGCACCTGCACCTGGAGAAGCTGAAGGAGGAGATGGTAGGAACTGGGGGACTGTTGCCTGGCTGCTGCCAATGTCCTTGAGGTGAGCCCTGAGATCAGTGACAAAATGCACAGTGCAAGTTGCCCTACAGTGACTTAGGGTATAACGGTTTCTGCTTCCAAATCTTGCGCAAATTTCTCTTGTGTACAAGCCTAGCTGGAATCACACACAGAACAGACTTTCTGGAAATGTAGGTCTAGTTTAGATAAATGACATAGTGGCCCTGGGGTGTGCAGTCAATACAAATTAGGCACAGCCATACCTAGCATCCCTTGTAGCAGCGATGAGCTTTCACCTAGACTTTGGGACTCCAAAAGTTGCGGGCTTTTGACGACATAGTATTACCTCCACCATACAAGGTGCAGTATGTCTCCTCTTCATATATCTCATAATACCTACGACAGAAAGTAAGTGCTTACTAAATATTTAGTAAATAAATAATTCAGATGGCATTGCATAAGCGTGACTTGAAAGTAACTACAGAATCAAAATTCTTACATTCTTTCAATTGCCTAAACTGTAGCAAAGCACATGGGGTGGAAAACAAATAACCACTTTTGACAGAGAAAAATAGAATGATCTCTTTGTCATGGAAACACTTTCAGGGGATCAGAACTAAGTTTCCCATTTCTAAATGTAAGCATTTGTGTTCTGGCATTGCTAGACGAACATCACCTGGAGACAGAAGCATCAGCATCAACTCGAGAAGTGTTAGAAATGAAAATTCTCACATTTCACCCCAGATCCACTGAATCAGAAATTCTGGGGGGTGGGGCCCAGCAATCTGTATTGGAACAAGCCTCCCCTCCACCCCCTTGCCCCAGGTGATTTTGATGCATGCTCAAGTTTCAGAATCACTGATCAAGAAATGCTGAATTCCTGAACAAGTGAATAAAAGAAGTGGAAGCAGATTTCATTGGGTGAATCTACACATTTGGTGAGTATAAGAAAAGATACAAGAAACCACAGAGCTGCAATTTAGATAATTCAGGTTAGCGAGGCAAAAGTGGAAATGGCAGAAAGCAGCCGGTAGAAGCAAGTGCTTTTAAGAACAAATAGCCTATGCGGTTGCAGGTAAGGGACAGCGTCACTCAGAGGCAATGTAGGGGATTTCTCCAGTGGTATATGGCAGGACATTTTCCACGGATGCCCCTGGTTGCTGATTTCTTGTTATTGGGCAACCTCTGGCGAAACTGAGGATGACATCATGGGTTCCCACCCTGTTACTCATACACTTTGTTGTAAATGTTCATGAAATGGTAACACAGCTGAATTGCCATCTCAAGCTCATGTGTGATCACGTCTTTCCTTGGGAGCATCCCTAGTCCGCCCAAAGGAAAGTCAGTGCCTGTAGATTCAACCATTAAAAAGGCCTGGAGATAACTTGTTTCTGATTCAGGCTGGTATTCCCAACTTCCTTACCTCCATCTGTCTGCAGCTACTTCTTAACCCAGTCCTTATCTCATTAGCTCCAGATTCCTGCTTCATTTCTTCTTCATAGTGAGGCGCTTACCTCTCCAACTCAATGTATGATATTATGGTAGGATAATATTTTAAAATTCCAATCATTGTGGAGGGGTTTTTCACCTTTTATTTCCTCCCAGCTCCACTGCCTCTGTGATCAGAGCTGAAGACATAATTCTCTGTGGCTTTTCTGTTCCACCATGCTAAGAATTTAGGGGACTTCAGCAAACATGTCGAACAGCTGGAGAGAGTTGAGCTATAGACAAGATGTTTTAGTGAAAATCATCTAGGGGAAGAAACATACCTTTGGCTGAGGATTGGAGAGTCAAAAGGGAAGAGCAAGGGAAGACTAGGGTAGAGCTTCCATACAGTCTGGTAGTGATGAAGGATTTCAGAAAAAAAATGGTTTATCAGGCATGCCTAAGCCTATAGGAGCAGAGGAAGCCTCAAAGAAGTATGCTAGGGCCCCAAACCTGAAACAGATGAAACAGAGATGTTCCAGGACAGTGGAGACCTTGGCATAATTCTGTGGACAAATGACCCATGACTAGTCCCACAGCATCTTTTCCAAACATCTTGTCACTGTGTAAAATTTCAGGAGTGGAACATGGAAAATTGCTAAGGTCCAATTTTCCTCTAAACCTGTGAAATAGGTTGATTTTTGGAAAAAGAGAGTGGTGTTTCTTGCACAGTTATTATATGGAATGAAGTTAACACTTTCACCTTTTTTCTCACTATGATTATATCTTTTCAATTACTTAATTTTGATAAACAACGTGCTATACAGGGAAGACCTATTATCTGGAAATAAACATTGCTAACTTGGCTGCTTTTAGAGGTCAATTGCTAGTGACAGAGGGAAAAAGGAGAAAGAGGCAGATTTAATCAAATGCCAGATTTAGTCATTCTAATTGAGTACATGAATTCTAAATTGAAAAGACAGGATATCGTTGTTACCTCTGCAGTGGTCTAACTTGATAGTTTCCTCCTCTTAACCTAATAGGAGAGTCAGGCAGGTGTAGACCACTATCGACACAGAATGCAATGTATGATATTCTATGGGTTGGCCAAAAAGTGCCTTCGGTTTTTAAATAAAAATAAAAGACACATTTTTCATTTTCACCAAGAATTTTATTGAACAACATATTCTCCTTTTTGTTCCGCTACCTTCTGCCATTTTTTCAGGCAACTTCATAATTCCATCTTTCCAAAACTTTTTATCTTTTTGAGCAAAGAACTATTCCAGGTACCTTTTATAGTCTTCCATGAAATTGAAATTTTTTTCCATTAAGAGAATTTTGTAAAGGTAAAAAAAAAAAAAAGGAAATCCAAAGGTGCCATGTCTGGTGAATATGGCAGATGAATTAGAACTTCCCAGCCGAGCTGTAACAGTTTTTGCCTGGTCTTCAAAAAATATGTGGGCTTGCAATATCCTGATGGAAGATTATTCATTTTCTGTTGACTAATTCTAGACGCTTTTCGTCAAGTGCTGCTTTCAGTTGGTCTAATTGGGAGCAGTACTTGTTGGAATTAATCGTTTGGTTTTCCAGAAGGAGCTCATAATAGAGGACTCCCTTCCAATTCCACCATATACACAACCTCACCTTCTTTGGATGAAGACCGGCCTTTGGTGTGGTTGGTGGTGGTTCATTTCACTTGCCCCACGATCTCTTCCATTCCACATTATTGTACAGTATCCACTTTTCATCACCCATCACAATTTGTTTTAAAAACAGAATATTTTCATCATTACATTTAAGAAGAGAATCACATGCAGAAATACGGTCAAGAAGGTTTCTTTCACTTAACTTATGTGAAACCCAAACATCAAAGCAATTAACATAACCAAGTTGGTGGAAATGATTTTCAGCGCTTGATTTGGATAATTTGAGTATGTCGGCTATCTCCCACGTGGCATAACATTGATTGTTCTCAATTAATGTCTCGATTTGATCGCTATCAACTTCAACTGGTGTACCAGACCCTGGAGAATCGTCCAGCGAGAAATCTCCAGCACAAAACTTCACAAACCATTTTTGACACGTTTGATCAGTCACAGCACCTTCTCCGTACACTGCACAAATCTATTTTTTGCGTTTCAGTTTCATTTTTACCTTTCTTGAAATAATAAAGCACAATATGCCAAAAATGTTCCTTTTTTCTTCCACCTTCAATATTACAATGGCTACACAAAAATTCACCAATTTTGATGTCTGTTTTTAAATGCATGCTGATATGACAGCTGTCACATACAATCTAACAAAATTTTTTTGAATGAAGTTAAAGAAAACTAAATGCTACTAGAGCCATCTTATGGAAGGTTTCTCTTTTGACCAACCCAGTAGACAAACAGAATTAAGTCCAATATACTAGAAGGTTAGAGGAGGGAGTGATTAAATTTGTGTATTGGAGGATGTATCAGTCAAGCTCCTAACACAAAACAGATAGGACATTTAAAATAGAATAATTCTAGGAGAAAATTTTTAACCCAAGTGTGGATGTAAAGAAATATAGGGCAAAGAACCCTCACCAAGGACATAGAAGAAGCTGAGTTATTCTCATCCAAGGTTCAAAGGAGATGAAACAGTACCAGGGGAGGAACATTTGTATAGAGTCAGAGGCCTTGAGAGGAATAATTGTGTTCATTTGAGACAAAGCCAGACATCAGATCACAGGAAGGATCTGGGGAAATACATCCCCAGATCTCACCCACTTGATGCTCTCCCATCTTCTCCTAGGTCCCCCACAGGCTGATCCCAGCCTGAAGTCACAAGACTTGGAGCCCAGTTGATGTGTCCATGAACTTGCTTTTCCAGGCAGAGGTCAGTGGGGAGAAACATGGAGGTGGATTTGGAGCAAGAATCAGAGGATAAGTGGACTAGAAATGGTGTCTCCAAGAAAGTGATATCTCAACAACATTTTGAAGGACTCATAGGAGTTTGTTAGGTACATAATGGAAGGGATTAACTTAGACTTATTTTACAAGTTGGTTTTATGTTGATAAAATGATAAATTCTGACATTGTCTGAGTACATTTCCACCTATTAGAATAAGAAGGATGTAAGGGGTATGCTGGAGCCTTTTCACTGAGGACATTGACTTTCTTAAGATAGTTCATATATTAATATTGTGTCACTTGGTGTTATGGATTGAGCTGTGTCCCTCCAAATGATGTTGAAGTCCTAACTCCAGTACCTATGACTGTGACCTTATTTGGAAATAAGGTCTTTGCAGATAATCAAATTAAGATGAGGTCATTAGAGTGAGTCCTAATCCAATATAGCTGTGTCCTTATAAGAAGAGGAAATTTGGACAGAGACAAATAAGCACATAGGGAGAACACCATGTGAAGATGAAGGCAGAGACCAGGGCGATGCATCTACAAGCTAAGGAACACTGAAGATTACCAGCAGAACACCAGAAGCTAGAAGAGAGGCATGGAAGAGATGCTCCCTCACAGTCCTCAGAATGAATCAACCCTGCTGACGCCCTGATCTTCAACTCCTGGCCTCCAGAATTGGGAGCAATATATTTCTATTGTTTAAGTCACCCAGCTTCTGGTATTTCATTTCAGCATCCCTAGAAAACTAACATACCTGTAACCAGTATATCGTCTATAATTATTTTTCTCTGCTACAAAACACATAAGTCACTGATCAATGTCCTGTTCATGTTTATACAAAACAATATAAATTATCAGGTCATATATGGTTTTCTGATAAGATTTTGATCCCAACAAAGGTTAATTTGCCATGAAACCAATGAAACTTAAGCTTTAAGGTTCCCCAATTACACTGACTCCTTCTAAAGCCCAGTACCTAATTTTATATTCTTAATTTGATTTTTTTTCTTAAAGGGAGTACCCCAGCTTATATAAGCTTTGGACTCCACAAAACCTGGATTCACTCTTTTTTTTCTTTTTTGCGGTACGCGGACCTCTCACTGTTGTGGCCTCTCCCGTTGCGGAGCACAGGCTCCGGACACGCAGGCTCAGTGGCCATGGCTCACGGGCCCAGCCACTCCACGGCATGTGGGATCTTCCCGGACTGGGGCACGAACCTGTGTCCCGTGCATCGACAGGTGGACTCTCAACCACTGTGCCACCAGGGAAGCCCTGGATTCACTCTTTATCCCAACCTCTTTTATAACCTCCAAGCTCAGCTAGTTATTCAACACAGCTGGATATGACATCTTTATATCCTAATTCACTCCTAACATGTTTTTTTTTCAAATACATTGTTCTTACAAACAAGTCATTAAAAATAAATTCAAAGGAAGGAATAACAAACAAAAAGAACAAACAACTTTGAGAGCCCTTGAGTATAGAGTGTTCTAGGCCCAGTGGGACTCCAAAATGAAGACAGGAAGGCTTCTCTAATCTGCACCAAATGGTAACTTTTATATTTTATTTATTTATTTATTTATTTGCATGAGGGTTCTTGTTTCAGGTAAATTACCTCAGGGAGAAAGCCCATTTCTAATGCTCCTTGTCTCGTACCACATTTTTTTCCAGATTGTGAAACCTCAATTGCTTTGGAAAGAAGAAATATGGAGCAAAATTAAAATTATGTTCATTAGCATATCTAAGTGGAAGCATCCTGCCTTACTGTATTCGTTCATTAGGAGTGAGCATCAACGGATCCCAGAATTTGCCTCATTAATTAGGTAGTGCAGTCATACACATCCTCGGTACACCTTGGCAGGATGGGAGGAGCTTGGGTGTTAGGACCCGACCTGGCCATGCCTCTTGGGGCTTTCTGTATCTGTAATTTATATAACACCCCTACAACATGGACCCTACTCCCATCAGTCATTAAAATAACCATCTTCAGGCATCACAAGTATGCACTCAAACTTAAATCCTATTTTAGAAGAAGAGCTGACATCTCTCGAAAAACTCCACTGGGAGTTAGGCAAGGTAGCTGAGGTACCGCGGAGATTATCTCAGAAAAAGAAACTCATTTGGTTTTGTTTGTTTTGTTTTGTTTTATTGCCCTGAACAGCAACATCCTGGCACTTTTCCAGGCCATGTTGACTAATGGGAAGTTGTAGAGTTTGTGTACACCACCTGCTATTTTGGGGGGGGTTATTTATTTATTTATTTTTAATAGATCTTTATTGGAGTATAACTGCTTCACAATACTGCGCTAGCCTCTGCGGCACAGCAAAGTGAATCAGCCACATTCACACATACATCCCCATGTCCCCTCCCTCTTGAGCCTCCCTCCCACCCTCCCTATCCCACCCCTCTAGGTCATTGCAAAGCACCGAGCTGATCTCCCTGTGCTATGCTGCTGCTTCCCACTAGCCATGTTACATTTGATGATGTATATATGTCGATGCTACACTCACTTCACCCCAGCTTCCCCCTCCCACCCTGTGTCCTCAAGTCCATTCTCTATGTCTATGTCTTTATTCCTGCTCTGCTACTAGGTTCATCAATATCATTCTTTTTTTTAGATTCCATATATATGCATTAGCATACAGTATTTGTTTTTCTCTCTCTGACTTACTTCACTATATGACAAACTCTGGGTCCAACCACCTCACTACAAACAACTGAATTTCATTTCTTTTTATGGCTGAGTAATATTCCATTGTATATATGTGCCACATCTTTATCCATTTATCTGTTGATGGACATTTAGGTTGCTTCCATGTCCTGGCTATTGTAAATAGTGCTGCAATGAACACTATGGTACATGTCTCTTTTTGAATTATAGTTTTCTCAGAGTATATGCCCAGTAGTGGGATTTCTCAGTCATATGATAGTTCTATTTTTAGTTTTTTTAAGGAACCTCGATACTGTTCTCCATAGCAGTTGTATCAATTTACATTCCCAGGGATTCCCTGGTGGCGCAGTGGTTGAGAGTCCGCCTGCCGATGCAGGGGATGCGGGTTCGTGCCCCGGGTCCGGGAAGATCCCACATGCCGCGGAACTGCTGGGCCCATGAACCATGGCCGCTGAGCCTGCGCGTCTGGAGCCTGTGCTCCGCAATGGGAGAGGTCACAACAGTGAGAGGCCCGCGTACCACAAAAAAAAAAAATTTACATTCCCACCAACAGTACAGGAGAGTTCCCTTTTCACCACACCCTTTACAGCATTTATTGTTTCTAGATTTTTTGATAATGGCCATTCTGACCGGTGTGAGGTGATACCTCATTTTAGTTTTGATTTGCATTTCTCTGATAATTAGTGATGTTTAGCATCTTTTCATGTGCCTCTTGGCCATCTGTATGTCTCCTTTGGTGAAATATCTACTTAAGTCTCCTGCTCATTTTTTAATTGGATTGTTTGTTTTTTGATTTTGAGCTCCATGAGCTGTTTGTATGTTTGGGAGAGTAATCCTTTGTCCATTGTTTCATTTGCAAATATTTTCTCCCATTCTTAGGGTTGTCTTTTTATCTTGTTTATGGTTTCCTTTGCTGTGCAAAGCTTTTAGGTTTAATTAGGCCCCATTTATTTATTTTTGTTTTTATTTTCATTACTCTAGGAGGTAGGTCAAAAAAGTTGTTGCTGTGGTTTATGTCAAAGAGTGTTTTTCCTATGTTTTCCTCTAAACGTTTTATAGTGCCCAGTCTTACATTTAGGTCTCTAACCCATTTTGAGTTTATTTTTGTGTATGGTGTTAGGGAGTGTTCTAATTTCATTCTTTTCCATGTAGTTGTCCACTTTTCCCAGCACCACTTATTGAAGTTACTGTCTTTTCCCATTGTATGTTCTTGCCTTCTTTTTCATAAATTAGGTGGCCATATGTGTGTGGGTTTATCTCTGGGCTTTCTATCATGTACCATTGACCTATATTTCTGTTTTTGTGCCAGTACCATACTGTCTTGATTACTGTAGCTTTGTAGTATAGTTTGAAGTCCAGGAGCCTGATTCCTCCAGCTCCATTTTTCTTTCTCAAGATTGCTTTGGCTATTTGGGGTCCTTTGTGTTTCCATACCAATTGTGAAATTATCTGTTGTAGTTCTGTGAAAAATGCCATTGGTAGTTTGATAGAGATTGTATTGAATCTGTAGATTGCTTTAGGTAGTATAGTCATTTTCACAATATTGATTCTTCTAACCCAAGAACATGGTATATTTCTCCAACTGTTTATGTCATCTTCGATTTCTTTCATCAGTGTTTTATGGTTTTCTGAATACAAGTCTTTCACCTCCTTAGGTAGGTTTATTCCTAGGTATTTTATTCTTTTTGTTGCAATGGTGAATGGGATTATTTCCTTAATTTCTCTTTCTGATTTTTCATAGTTAGTGTATAGGAATGCCAGAGATTTCTGTGCATTAATATTTTGTATCCTGCAACCTTACCAAATTCACTGATTAGTTCTAGTGGTTTTCTGGTGGCATCTTTAGGATTTTCTATGTATAGTATCATGTCATCTGCAAACAGGAAAATTTTACTTCTTCTTTTCCAATTTGTATTCCTTTTATTTCTTTTTCTTCTCTGATTGCTGTGGCTAGGATTTCCAAAACTATATTGAGTAAGAGTGGTGAGAGTGGACATCCTTGTCTTGTTCCTGATCTTAGTGGAAATGGTTTCAGTTTTTCACCATTGAGTATGATCTTTGCAGTGGTTTGTCTTATATGGCCTTTATTATGTTGAGGTAGTTTCCCTCTATGCTCACTTTCTGGAGAGTTTGGGTGATGAATTTTGTCAAAAGCTTTTTCTGCATCTACTGAGATGATCATATGGGTTTTATTCCTTAATTTGTTAATATGGTATATCACAATGATTGATTTGCATATATTGAAGAATCCTTGCATCCCTGGGATAAATCTCACTTGATCATGGTGTATGATCCTTTTAATATGTTGTTGGATTCTTTTTGCTAGTATTTTGTTCAGGATTTTTGCATCTATGTTCACCAGTGATATTGGTCTATAATTTTTTTGTGTGATACCTTTTTCTGGTTTTGGTGTCAGGGTGATGGTGGCTTCGTAGAATGAATTTGGGAGTGTTCCTCTCTCTGCAATTTTTTCGAGGTGTTTGAGAAGGATTGGTGTTAGCTCTTCTCTAAATGTTTGATAGAATTTACCTTTGAAGCCATCTGGTCTTGGACTTTTGTTTGTTGGAAGATTTTTAATTACAATTTCAATTTCATTACTTGTTATAGGTCTCTTTATATTTTCTTATTCTTCCTGGTTCAGTCTTGGAAAATTGTACCTTTGCAAGAATTTGTCCATATCTTCATGGTTGTCCATTTTATTAGCATATAGTTTTTTGTAGTAGTCTTCTATAATCCTTTGTATTTCTGTGGTGTCAGTGGTGATTTCTCCTTTTTGATTTCTAAATTTATTGATTTTTACCCTCTCCCTTTTTTTCTTGATGAGTCTGGTTAAAGGTTTATCAATTTTGTTTATCTTCTCAAAGAACCAGTTTTTAGTTATATTGATCTTTGCTATTGTTTACTTTGTTTCTATTTCATTTATTTCTGCTCTGATCTTTATGATTTCTTTCCTTCTACTGACTTTGGGTTTTCTTTGTTCTTCTTTCTCTAGTTGCTTTAAGTATAGGGTTAGATTATTTATTTGAGATTTTTCTTGTTTCTTGAGGCGAGATTGAATTGCTACAAACTTTCCTCTTAGAACTGCTTTTGCTGCATCCCATAGGTTTTGGGTCATCATGTTTTCATTGTCATTTGTTTCTATGTATTTTTAAATTTCTTCTTTGATTTCTTCAATTATCTCTTGGTCATTTATTAGCACACTGTTTAGCCTCCATGTATTTGTGTTTTTTACAGTTTTTCTCTTGTAATTGATATCCAATTTCATAGCATTGTGGTCAGAAAAGATGCTTGATAAGATTTCAATTTTCTTAAATTTTCTGAGGCTTGATTTGTGACCCAAGATGTGATCTATCCTGGAGAATGTTCTGTGTGCACTTGAGAAGAAAGTATATTCTGCCACTTTCGGGTGGAATGTTCTACAAATATCAATTAAATCTATCTGGTCTACTGTGTCATTTAGAGCTTGTGTTTCCTTATTTATTTTCTTTTTGAGTGATCTGTCCATTGGTGTAAGTGAAGTGTTAAAGTCCCCTACTATTATTGTGTTACTGTCAATTTCCCCTTTCATGGTAGTTAGTATTTGCCTTATGTATTGAGGTGCTCCTATGTTGGGTGCATAAATATTTACAATTGTTATATCTTCTTCCTGGATTGACCCCTTGATCATTATGTAGTGTCCTTCCTTATCTCTTGTAACAGTCTCAATTTTAAAGTCTATTTTATCTTATATGAGTATTGCTACTCCAGCTTTTTTTTGATTTCCATTTGCATGGAATATCTTTTTCCATCCCTTCACTTTCAGTGTGTATGTGTCCCTAGATCTGAAGTGGTTCTCTTGTAGACAGCATATATATGGGTCTCATTTTTGTATCCATTAAGCCAGTCTGTGTCTTTTGGTTGGGGCATTTAATCCATTTACATTCAAGGTTATTATCGATATGTATGTTCCTATTACCATTTTCTTAATTGTTTTGGGTTTGTTTTTGTAAGTCTTTTTCTTCTCTTGTGTTTTCTGCCTAGAAAAGTTTCTTTAGCATTTGTTGTAAAGCTGGTTTGGTGATGCTCAATTCTCTTAGCTTTTGCTTGTCTGTAAATGTTTTAATTTCTCAGTCGAATCTGAATGAGATCCTTTCTGGGTAGAGTAATCTTGGTTGTAGGTTTTTCCCTTTCATCACTTTAATATATCCTGCCACTCTCTTTTGGCTCATAGAGTTTCTGCTGAAAAGTCAGCTGATAACCTTGTGGGGTTTCCTTTGTATGTTATTTGTTGTTTTTCCCTTGCTGTTTTTAAAATATTTTCTTTGAATTTAGTTTTTATTAGTTTGATTAATATGTGTCTTGGTGTGTTTCTCCTAGGGTTTATCCTGTATGGGACTCTTTGTGATTCCTGGACTTGGGTGACTATTTCCTTTCCCATGTTAGGGGATTTTTTCTACTATAATCTCTTCAAATATTTTCTCAGACCCTTCCTTTTTTTCTTCTTCTGGGACCCCTATAATTTAAATGTTTATGTGTTTAGTGTTGTCCCAGAGGTCTCTGAGATTTTCTTCAATTCTTTTCATTCTTTTTTCTTTATTCTGTTCCTTGGCAGTTATTTCCACCATTCTGTCTTCCAGCTCACTTATTCATTCTTCTGCCTCAGTTATTCTGTTATTGATTCCTTCTAGTATTTTTTCATTTCAGTTATTGTGTTGTTCATCTTTGTTTGTTTGTTCTTTAGTTCTTCTAGATGTTTGTTAAACATTCTTGTGTTTTCTCATTGTGTGCCTCCTTTCTATTTCCGAGATTCTGGATCATCATCTTTACTATAATTACTCTGAATTCTTTTTCAGGTAGATTGCTTATTTCCTCTTAATTTATTTGGTCTTGTAGGTTTTTACCTTGCTCCTTCATCTGTGACATTTTTTTTGCCATCTCTCTCTTTTTTTTTTTTTTTTTTTGATGAGTGGGATTGTGTTCCTGTCTCATTTGTTGTTTGGTCTGAGGCTTCCAACACTGGAGTTTGTAGGCTGTTGGGTAGAGCTAGGTCTTGGTGCCGAGATGAGGACCGCTGGGAGACCTCACTCCAATGAATATTCCCTGGGGTCTGAGGTTCTCTTTTAGTCCAGTGGTTCGGACTCAGAGCTCCCACCGCAGGAGCTTCGACCCAACCCTTAGCTTGTGAACCAAGACCCTGCAAGCCATGCAGAGTGGCACACACAAAAAAGGGGGAGAACAGTAACAAAGTAAAAAATAAAATTAGACTAGGAAACTAACAGATATGTTGGAAAGAATATAAAAATAAAAATATAGATGAAACAATAACTGGAAGGTAAAACAGAACCACAATAGTAAAAAAGAGGAAGAGCAAAAAAAAAGTGGAAAAGGCCTTGTCTGTGGAGGACGGGGCCTAAGCATGGGTGGTGTTTGTGTAGTGGGTGGGGCCTATGCTTAGGATCCACAGAGAAGGAAAAGGCCTGGGGGCTGTGGGAGGTGGGGATTAGGCTCAACAGAACAGCAGGGCCCCATGTGTTCCCCCTGCCTCTAGTGTCAGAGGGCAGGGGACTGCACCTGGGAGCCCAGCAGGCTTCCTGGGCTTGAGTGGGCAGGGCAAACATCCTCCACTCATCTCCCACTCCTCCGGTACTCTCCCGCAGCCTCCCTTCTGTGCCCCCAGGACACACATGGCCCAGAGGGGACCTCTGAGGTTGTAGGACCCAGCCTGAGAGCCGGGCAGACTTCTCCAGCTGATTGGGCAGGGGATATGCTGGGTGTGCTACCCCCTGATTTGAGCCCCCAAGAGTCCCTCCAGACATGGGAAACCCCCCCTCAGCCACCCCTCAGGGACTCTGATCCTGTCTGGCATCCACTTCTCCTCCCCTTTCAGTCCCCCCACATCCTACCAGTTTGCTTGGGACTTCCTTCCATCACCTTGGACGTCAAGGTCCCCCACCAGCATCCTGCAGGTGCCCTAGTTCTCACCTGATATTTTGTTTTGCAAACATTGCATGTGACTTCTGCCTGGTGTCCACTTTTCCCTCAACCTTCAATAAGAAGGAGCTCTCCCTGAGAAACATCCTAGGCTCCACTCCACTCTCTTATTCATTCCTTCCCCAGGGAAGGAGAACTCATCTGATCAGTGAACTTGGGAGAAATAATTTGGAGTTCTTGGAGCAGTGCCTTCCTCATCCTCACTCTTTTTTTAAAATTTATTTTAATGAACTATAATTGATTTACAATGTTGTGTTAATTTCTACTTTACAGCAAAGTGATTGTTATGTATAAATGCATATATATATATACATATATATAGTTATGCATATAAATATGTACATTCTTTTTCATATTCTTTTCCATTATGGTTTATCACAGGATATTGAATATATTTCCCTGTGCTATACACTAGGAGGTTGTGATTTATCCATCCTATATATAATAGTTTGCATCTGATAATCCCAAACTCCCAATCCATCCCTCCTCCAACCTCCCACCCCCTTGACAACCACAAGTCTGTTCTCTATGTCTGTGAGTCTGTTTTTGTTTCATAGGTATGTTCATTTGTGTCATATTTTAGATTCCATATGTAAGTGATATCATGTGGTATTTGTCTTTCTCTTTCTGACTTAGTTCCCTTAGTATGATAATCTCTAGGTCCATCCATGTTGCTGCAAATGGCATTATTTCATTCTTTTTTTTGGCTGAGTAATATTCCATAGTATATTTGTACCACATCTTCTTTACCCATTCATCTATGGATGGACACTTAGGTTGCTTCCACATCTTGGCTATCTAAAATAGTGCTGCAATGAATATTGGGTGCATGTATCTTTTTGAATTACAGTTTTCTCCAGATATATATATGCCCAGGAGTAAGATTGCTGGATCATATGGTAGCTCTATTTTTAGGTTTTTGAGGAACCTCCATACTGTTCTGCACAGTAGATGCATAATTTACATTCCCCCCAACAGTGTAGGACCTCCTCTTCTCTTTTGAATCCTTGTCTGTAGTAGGTACCTGTTCTGTCTTCTTTCTGCCATACAATCAATGTCCCTGGGTCAGAGAGGTTACCTGGCTATAATGAAGATTAGTTGTGTAAGTCTGGAATTGTCCCCCAAAACAGACTGTTAACAATTCCTCCTCATCCTGCCTTCCTATTCTCTCAACAAGTAGTGGAATCCATTTCCTCACCCCTTAAGTCCAGGCTGGCCTTCTGACTTGTGACACCAGTAGAATGCCGAGGAGATGATGTTTTATGAGTTCCAGACCTTGTCCTTTAAAGGCCTGATAGCTTCCATTTTTCCCCCTCTTAGAATCTGGCCATGCTAAGGAATTGCAGGCTGTGCTGCTGGAGAGAGAGAGGATGTGGAGAGAAAGTACCACATGAAGTAAGGAGCCATTCGGAGGGGACCCAAAGTACCACAGCCAACTCCCAGCACCAAAGACTCCAGACATGTGATAGAGCTCTCTTGAACCATCCAGTCCAATATGCCTGCCACCTGAATGCAGCCATAAGAGTGACCCCACATGATACCACTTGGAGGAGCAGCACTGTCCAGTCAACATGCAGAATCATCAGAAGTAATAAAATGTTTCAACACACTACCTTTTGGGGTTAGTTACACAGCAGTAGATAACTTATCTCCTTTTTGCAATTTTAGGGCTGAAGACTTAGCAAGCCCATTTGGACACACACTTAAATCATATTCTACAAATAGCTTTACCAGCAATCAAAATGACAATTTAAAAATCTCCATTTTTCTACTCTAGGGTCTGCTTTCCAATTGAATCTAAACTCTGGAGAGGAAGAAAGCAATACTGTATACTGACTGGTCAAGACTCCTCAACTGGAAAGTATCTTTTTTTAATCTACCCCAAAATCTGTATCTCCTCTAAGAATCAGCCCAAAGGTCACCTCCAAAAAGTCTTACGAGATTCCAATCCCTCTTCTCTGTATTTTCCCAGAGTATAACTTTACCACAACACATGTTTGCAGTTTGTTTTCCATATTCCTCTATGCTCATTGAAATCAGAAGGTATGTTTTATTTGAATTCATATCACCACACTCAGAATTAAGCCTAGCCCAAAGTTATGTTTAGTAAACGCTTATTAAATGTAATACTTGAGAAACTTTACATGGTTTGCTTCAGTAAATAGTATGAAACTACTGTATTCCCCAAATCTTTTTTGTAAAAAATATTTCTTTCAATGCTTTGGTCTATAATTTGGAGATATGCAAAAAGCAATAGCTTTTGACTCAGATGGAGCTGCATTTCAAAATTATCTCTGCTACTTTTTACTTATGTAGCTTTGGGCAACCACTTTCCATTTCTGAACTTTAATCTCCTCATTGTAAAATAGAAATGATTATTGATAGAGTTTCAGTAATGAATTTTTAAGATAGTTTTATTAAGATAATTCACATATCATACAATTCACCCATTTAAAGTGTACAATCATTATCATACCAAGTGAAGTAAGTCAGACAGAGAATGACAATAATCATATGGTATCTCTTATACGTGAAATCTAAAAAAATGATACAAATGAACTTATTTACAAAACAGACATAGACTCACAGACATAGAAAACAAGCTTATGGTTACCAAAGAGGAAATGTTGGGGGCAGGGAGGATGAATTAGGAGTTTGGGATTAACAGATACACACTACTGTATATAAAATAGATAAACTTCAAGGTCCTATAGTACAGGAAACTATATTCAATATCTTGTAATAACCTATAACAGAAAAGAATCTGAAAAAGAATATATATATATATATATTGCTGAATCACTTTGCTGTACACCAAAACACACTGTAAATCAACTATACTTCAATTTTAAAAATTAAAAAAATAAAGTATACGATCACTACAATCTAATTTTGAAATACTCCCATCACTCCATAAAGATACCCAATGCCCATTAGCAGTCCCTTCCCATTTCCTCCTTCCTCTTAACCCTAAGCAAGCACTAATCTGCTCTTGGTCTCTAGAGAATTGTCTATTCTGGATATTTAATATAAGTGGTATCATACATTATAAGATCTTTTGTGACCATATTCTTTCAGATAACATAGTGTTTTCATCCATGTTGTAGTATGTATCAGTACTTCATTTCTTTCTATTGCTGAATAATATCCAATTGTATGGCTATACCACATGTTTGAGGGCCATTTATTAGTTGATGGACACTTGGGTTGTTTCTAATTTTTGGCTATAATGCTGCTATGCTGCTATGAATATTAGTGTATAAGCTTTTGTATGGACATGTTTTCATTTCTCTTAAGTATATACCTAGGAGTAGAATTGCAATGTATGAGCATTCTAATTTCTCCACATTCTCATAAATGCTCGTAATTGTCTACCTTTTTAATTTTAGTCATACTAACTGATGTGAAGTGGTATCTCATGGTTTTAATCTGTATTCCTCTAAAGAATAATGATGTTGAGCATTTTTTTCCTGTGCTTATTTATCATTTGTTTCTCTTCCTTGGTGAAATGTCTATTCATATCCATCATCTGTTTTTTAAATTGGGTTACTTGTCTGTTTTTGAGTTATAAGGTTTCTTTATACCTTCTAAATGCAATTCTCTTATCAAATATATGTTTTGAAATATTCCCATTCTGTGAGGTATCTTTGCATTTTCTTGATGGTGCCCTTTGAGATGAAAAGATTTTTTTTTGAAACAAACAAGAAAAAATATTTTATTTTACTTTGATGTTCAATTGGACTTTTGAATATAGGTTGGGTTAACCACTAGAAGGTATAAGATCAGTAACTAGCCAAGGACTCCATAACTTTACATAGTAAGCAGTGAAATGGTCATAAATAAATCAGTCTCTGCGAAGGTCCCTGTGAAGGAGATGCCTGTTGTCTAAATCTAGCTGTGATCTGTGATGTATTTTGGCTCCCTCATCTTAGGAAGAAATCAGGAAATGAAAAAGCAAGTGACACTGGATGGAAAAAAGAAAAATAAACGGAACCTATACTTAAAGGTTTGGTCTTGGTCTGAGTGCCATGAAACAGTAATTCCATTAAAAAAAAAAAAAGTCAATCAGACAAAAACCCACCCTGAGTAACTGAAATCCTATAACTACATGGAAACTCAGTGTGGAAGCTACTAAGGCATTTATGAAAATATCCTGGAACAGTCTTCAGCATGCTTGCCATCAGATCTCCATGTCTCTTATGTTTCAGACAGTTCCTTTTAATGGACCATTATTTTAATCTTCGGAAAGTTTTTTAAATTGAATATAGCCTGAGCATCTACTTATGAGGCGTTGTGAGTTCCACAAGCAGTGCCATCCCTTATGGTAACCACTGAGTGATGCTAGAAGGTCCAGGAAGCCCTCTTATAGGCCTGAAACTGCTAGTCACTGACCAGCAACAATGTCAGACAACAATGGAGGAAAAGCAGGCTCGACATCATTCACACCTCTTCCATCAGCGTGGATGATAGGTTTAAATGTCAGGTAATCTAGTCAATGTCTCTCTAGACTTTCAGATTTACTCGTAACTTTTAAAAATTAACCTGGGATACCCAACACAGAGGGGCAAAGAAAGTGCACAAAAAATAAAACAACTATTGGGCTGGGAGATGCAAAGCGTTTTAATTTTGCTAAGTCCAATTTACCTGTTTTACCTTTGGCCACTCATGTTTATGGTGCTCTATCTAAGAAAAATTTGCCTATTTTGCCCATGATATCCAGCCTTATATGTGGCTCTTCAGAGGGTGCAACCTTGGACATACACACAGTCACCCTGATTTCCTCCTCTCTCCTCGCCTCTAGGTTAACAGTAGTTTTAGCCAGTCTGTCTTTATCTCTTTGCCTTATTTCCATGATAAGCTCCTGGCTGGTCTGCCTGTATTGGTAATACACCCTGTTATTAGTCTTCACTAATTGCTAGTCATTTGCTCTATTGTTTTAGCAATGTCCCAGTGCATAAGCTACTACATAGCAAATGGAATCCTTTGCAGGGAAACTCTTTGAGCCTTCCATAGACCCCTGAAGATAGCTTCTTAGGCATCTCTTTTCCTAGTTCTCTTTGTTAAACTTCTGGCTGTTTTATCACTTTGCTTATTGCTATTATGGAGCTACTAGACTTTTTTGAATTGCTCATCACCAAAATCTTCACTGTCTTTGACAGTGCCTCACCCCACCCCCTTTTTTTTTTGAAGTTTGAACTTCCCTATGCTCTGTTCCAAATAAAGTTAGTCTCCTTACAGAGAGCTGTGGAACACTCTTACAGCCTGCCTCTCCCCCTGGACAGAACCTCAGGATCATTGCTCTGGAGCTGGGACATGGAAAGTGACCAACTTCTCTCAGAGTGAGGTCCCCACTCTAGGAGGTGGGCACTAGGTCCAGGGGGTAGCCCTATGAATGAGCTGGGAAGAGGGCAATCAGGGCACAATATTCTTGACCTGAAAACCTTGGATAAAGCTCCCACCCTACTAGTGGGGAGTGGGTAAAAGAAGGAACTCCAAAACTTGGGCCACACTGGAATAGAAATTCTGCCAGCTGGAACATAGGAGAAGAGAGATGCTGGTATCCTGTCTCTCCAGAGAAAAACCTTGGCCCTAGACTGATCACTGGGAGGAGTTGGGACCCTGCAATGTTGCTGCATCCACCAGGAGCAGAGCGTCCCTCACATTAACAGGGGTCGGAAGTGGAGTAAATCTGGGTGTAGTTCAAATACCACAGACTCTCACCATTCTTACCAAGACCAAGTAAATTTTCTTAAATAACTGTCACTTCATTTGCTGCATGCCCTTAGGGTAATTTCCGAAAACTTTAAATATTTTTTTTCTTAATGCAATTTTCACCAGTTATGGTTGCTTTGTGGAGGAAAGCATCTGCAGAGCTCCTCACACTGCCATTCCACCTCAGTAATGGATTTGTGTTCACTTCATTATAAGTTCAAAAGTCTTCCAGAGTCTTGTTCAAAATGGGAATTTTTCATGTTCTTGAAAACTCTTAATAGAAATGTAATAGTTTATCTTCCTTCTTATTTGTATAATGAGTCAGAGTCAAGGATATGAAATCTTCAAATATCAAGAACAGAAACTGACCATTGAAATTTGGGGAATATCTAGAAATATATAGAAGAAGAATACCATTATCCCCAGAGAAATGAGCATGTAATTTATACTGCTAGTGTAAACCACAAAAAACTGAGTAACCTTGTGGTCCAGTCTAAGCTTGAGATACATTTAAAAAATTAGTCCAACATTTAATTTAAAAATGCAATGTTTTATTTTTTTTAAGTTTCCTGTAAATGTGGGAAAAGGATGTCATTTGATATCATCATGTTTTTAAGTTCTTTTACCTTGGCAATCCTTTCTTTCATCCAAGTCAGGTCCTAAGTCTTCTTCTATTCTCTCTAAAAGCTCTTTGAATTCTATTCCCCCACCCTCCCCAAAACAACCCACATGGGCTTTTGTCTTCCCTACTTTTTTTTTTTAAACTATTTGGATATGTTCATTTCTCTTCCACCACTAACCCTCTGCTTTTTCCAATGTCAATCACTCAAGCAATTGTCAGTGACTTGCTGTTCTCTCCTTCAGTTCTTTTCATGATTCTATACAAGAAAGACTCAGGATCCACGCTGGAAGATACAGATTTCTCCTGAATAGTGTGAAGGGATAAGAGGTTTTGGATACTTAGACATTAGTTTTGTGTTTCCTGTTCACTAGAAAAAAAAATTGCCAATGTTGAAATACTTCTGAAGTGGTAAAAATGTCAGTCATGGGAATGGTGGGCTGGTACCCTAACAAAGTGTTGACAAAAAAAGTTATTCTTGTGTTAATTCCTCACTGATTCTGTTCTCAACCACTTTGAGAAAACTAAGGCATTTTAGCAGACATTTCAATAATACCTATCTTGTAATATTTAAATTGTATAGCTAGCGTAAAAGCCAGTTATTTAGTAGGTGTTCAATTAATGTGGTTTTACTTCTCTTCTCTGCCTACTACTGGGTATTAGAATTTATACATACCAAGAATGGGAGAGTGCCACACCCTTTATGGAGGCTTCTATTGGCTGCTTTGGATCTGCCTGAACATATCAAAATATGCCTAGAAAGCTGGCAATGATTTTCTAGGAATTAGCAGTTGAGAAAAGAATCTCTGACAGTGGCTGAGGGTTATTCACTAACATATTTACTGTACAGATGTACTTTGGTAGAATTCAAGCAAGAACTGATGCAGTGTTCCACATTTGCATTAATTAACACAACACTGGCAAGTGACACTGCACATAATTTTAAAAATATTTTTTAACTCACTATTGTTTATGTCGACCTCTTGAAAATATAATATGGAAATATTTTCCTTACCAAAATAGTTTTTCTTCCTCTTTTATGAGCCTTCTGTTTTCTCATTGGAGGTTTTCTCCTAACTGTGTTCTATCTCGTACAGTTAAAAATTAAATATAGAGAGTAGTTGAAGATAGACAGATAGATGAATAGACAGACTTATTTTGAGGTTCCAAAACACAAAGTTAGTATAAAATATTAGAGTCTAGAGATGAGCACACTTGGACTGGAGGATTTCTGTTCCCAAAATGTACATAGAATGGCATTTACCAGGAGAGTGAGTCTAGACTCTACAGGACCATCTACAAACGTATTATGTACCACTATCACAACTACCATTTCTAGCACATCATCATCACTCCTACTGCTACCCCCAACTCCCATCTCTCACCAGGAAGATGTCACTGAGTAAGAAGAACTCAAGGGAAGCCCTCTTATCAAATACACAGTCTGTGTCTAACTAACTTTGCTAAGGTGGAACTGTGGGAATTTTCTGTTTAAACTTCATCAGTGGAAGCAATCAAACATATATCCATCTTTTCAACATAGGAAGGATCCTGCTTGACTTTGATCATTAGCAATATGTAGTATAAGTGGGAAATAACATTGGTCTTTTTAAACCACTGAGATTTCCCAGTTATTTGCTACTGTAGCAGAACTTGCCCTTTCCTGACTAATGCAAACTCCTTAGAGTCGACCATGACAAGTACAGATAAGGGCCAAGTAGGTGCTTACATAAATCAACAAACTGTTGTTGAGTGCCTGTTATGGGGAGAAGTTGTTGAGCATTGGCGCTGCAAAGATAAAAACTATATATATTGTTGCTGACCTCAAAGAACTCACAGAATACTGAGGAAGAGAAAGACAAATGGAATACAGTGTAGTTGATGCTCTGATAAAGGAAAGCACAGAAGAATGAGCTATGAAAATGTCACATATTGTCTGGAAGCAGAAGGGAAGTAGGCTTGACACTTCTAAGGACATCCAATAATGGGTTAGCTAGAAAGGAGGAGGAAGAAGCAGCATGAACACAAGAATCCATCACAACAGTGTCAGGGGAAACAGCAAGTATCAGCATATGGAAGGAAGCTAGGGTGCAAGACAGAGAGTGGTGAAAGGTGAGGCTAAGGCCAGAGCATGAAGGGCCATGTGTGTTTGCATTTTACCCTAAAGGCAAAGAGAAATCATGTCAATGTTCTAAAATGGAGAAGAGTATAACAAATTTCAGTTTAGACAGATCACACTGGCAGTGTAGCTTTTGCTTTTGTGCCCTGCTCCACATCCCCTCAGCCCACTTGATTGCACTGTACTTGGGATAACCCACTCTGTGCTTTTCTGCCGGCTTGCCACCTCAGGTGTACACAATAGTGGTTTCACTTCTCTGCCTCACAACTTTTTCTAAAGCCATGGAAAGTACAAGGGAGTTAATACTGAAACTGAACAGGATCTTATGATGCTCCTGGGCACAGAAGCCTTTCTGTGTCCCCCATTTCTTGACCTTCCCTGAGTTCCAAAGAGCAGGTTCAAACAGTTGCTGATCAGGGAAGGGAGGGGATGTAGAGAAAGAGGAGAAGCAGACAAGAGACAACAGTGCAGCCTTGAGGCAGGGTCCTGGTTCGACCTCAAGGGATTTACATAACAGTATTTTTGAGCTCATCTGCAGAGCTAAACCCCCCAACAAATGGAAGATGCTAACTACTTGATGAAGCATTCTTCATTCTAAAGAAGGTCTTTGTATAATAACCTTGAGAACCAGAGAAGCTCATCAGGAGGCCACCTGAGGCCAGGTTAAAGGAGGGCAGGCCCTGCACATACCCTGATCCTTATCAGCAACTCCACCCTTGAGATGTTGCTATAAAACTCCTCACCAAATCCTCCTGGGTTGGAACACACAGTTTTGAGGGCGTGAGGCTGCTGTGTCCCCCTTTGCCTGGCAAAGCAGTAAAGCTATTCTTTTCTACTTCACCCAAAACTCTGTCTCTGAGATTCGATTCGGCACTGGTGCCCAGAGGCTGGGTTTTCAGCATCTATACCCCTTGAGCAACCCTCAATCAATAGGAGACAGTGGTCGGAAGAGAAACGTCCCAGCCTCTTACACTTTGGAGGGACGATTCTGAGGTTGCTTATTCTACATTATTCCTCAGAGTGTCCCCCAGAAAGACTGAGTTCCCACAGCAGTAACCAACTCAGTAGCACACCCTTGATTGATCTTTCCCCTCTTGCCTGTCTTGTTCTCCCCACATCACTATCATAGCTTCCTGGTGTCACCTCTGGATAAATACTTGCAACCATATTTGTGCCTCAGGCTCTGCTTTCTGGGAAATCCAAATTAAGATAAATAGCAAAGTCAGGTAAGATGTGTTATGTGTTAAAGGTTGTTTTAAAAAGATTAAACCATGACTCTCCTACAAATATAAAATGAACACATGTCAAAGATTTTATTTAACTTAGTAATTAATAAGGGAACTAGTAAGATGTCAGGACTAGTTCAAAGGAGAATTCAAAGTATTACGCTCAATCAGGATTACTGAAATTAATTGAATGCAGAACTGGTAGGATTTTGTGGTTGTTGTTGTTGTTGTTATGGTGGCTTGTTTTTGTAGCAGAAAGGTCAATTGATCCTTTACCAAGTAAAATCATTTGCATGTGTATGGACTGTATCTATTTGTATTGTTATCAGTTATCTATTCTTAAAGAATTGTAAATAGGTCAAAGACAATGAAAAGAAGAAATAACCTGGGAGCATGCCAGATAGGACACTGGGCAAACTAATTTGTTTGAAGTCTTTTACAACTTTTCTTACAGATGAAAGTAGGAAAGATCAGGAGAGAAACCTCAGTAGGAACTAGTTCTACATCCACATGACAAAGAGTGCCTTAACTAATTGGGAGAGAGATAAACTAAAGGTAAATTTGAAAGGTAGAAAAAAAGTGCTTGTCAACTGATTGGATGTGGGGAATGTAAAATGGGGAACTGAAAGATAGCACCATGTTTGTGAAGGTGTTTGAACATTCCCATTTATTGAAGTGAAAATAAATGGAAAATTATGGTAGTAGAAAGATGTTGAAAACTTTGGTGGGGGAGAGGGGTAGCTGTCCCTAACCAAATCTGGTTTTAGCAACATCTTACTGCCTTCACCTAGGTGAAGAGGTTAGGAAGTGGGAGGCAGTGTAGCTTAGTAGTTAAGAGTATAGGTCTTGGAGTCAATCAAACAAGGGTTGAAGTATGATTTACCACTTCCTCCCTATGTGTGTTTGAGAAGCGGTGTAGCCCTTCTGAGATGCAGTAACATTTTTTTTTCAAAGTTGATGTAACAACTAACTGAACTCTTGTTTGTAAAGATCTTATCTTGCTGCGAAGCAGGTAGCACACAGCTATCTCTTCATACGTACTAGCTATGATTATTTAATCAGAATTGGAGGAGTATTTTGGGCTCTGCCTGTAAGCACTGAGAGTCTGGAATTGTACTGTTCCAGAATTAAGGATATTAAGCCCTTGATGTGAAGTTCCCTATCTACTAAATAGGGACACCATTATAATCTGCACTTACCTTTGAAAGTGTTTTACTTTTCATTAGTTAAGTGAGATTTATATGAAGTTACCATTTATCTGAAAATAAGGTAAAGATCCGTCACCAAGATGCCTGGTTTAATGTGAATCATTCACAACTACTAGCTCACAAAGAGAAGCCACCATCATTTTAAAATTTAAGCAGAAACTTTAGTGTCAAGCTGATTTATTCCATCATTCCTGATAATATTCCCCCTTCCCCATATAGCATGGCAGTTCTCAGTTTTGTGTTGAAAGAAAATTTGATGTGGTGAGAAGACTGTGAAGGATTGTGCAAGGGAGGAATTTCTTGGTACCTATATACACCTTGGTTGAAAATGAATGCTATTCAGGCTTAGAGTTTTGCATAGTCTGTCTCATGTGTGTCTCTTTTTCTTCACAAGAAAAACAAAATCTCCCAAGCCAATACAAGTCTGACTCCTCTTTGTCTTTGTTTAAGAATTGCAAAGTGTCATGGCTCATGGTATTGGTGGCATGGATGATGGTGATGATGGTGGTGGTCATGATGATGGTGATGGTGATGATGGTGGTGATGGTGATGATGATGGTGGTGATGATGGTGGTGATGATGGTGGTGGTGATGGTGAGGATGATGGTGATGAGGGTGGTGGTGATGGTGATGATGATGGTGATGATGGTGGTGATGGTGATGGTGATGGTGATGA